>NW_024063201.1:3600000-4200000 GCF_006381635.1 Hibiscus syriacus | reverse complement strand
TCATCGTATGCATGTGACCATTTTTCCCCCGCGGTATTTTTGAAGCCCACTTCCAAACACGCTGATCATCGTAAAACCTTCAAATTCTCCAATCTCTTGTCAAAATTTGGTCGACGTAGTTCGTATCCTGTTTCATATATACTGTGTTAAACCGCAATTAAAAAAACCATGTAAAAATGCACAAATATTGAAATAAAACTTACCCATGCTGAATATCTCGCTACGAATGTGTGCGTTATGAAATTGGTCGATACTATTCTTGCCAATATGACGGATACAAAATGTCGGATATGCATACGGAGGTATCCAACGACTTCCTGGTCGTTCAATTGCCGCCAAAATACCGTTCCTCTATCGGATATCAAGCAAACTCATCTTCACGAACGACATATTGACATAGATTGGTCAGAAAGAAATCCCAAGCCTCTGTTGTCTCTCCCTCAACAATGGCGAATGCAATTGGGAAGATATTTTCGCTCACCATCTTGAGCAACTGCCATCAAAAGTACATGCCTATATTGACCATACAGCCACGTACCATCTACTTGGATCATACGTTTACAAAATGGAAATCCTTCAATACATTCCTTGAATGCCCAAAATAGTCTATGAAATATTTTCTTCCCTCGCAGAAGTTGACATTCTTCGTCATATGCGGGCATGGTTTAAGACTTCACTATGGTTCCTGGGATAAATCGCTTCATTGCTTGTAGCAAATGTGGTAGCTCATTGTACGATGTATCCCAATCTCCATACGTCAGCTTCATTGCCTTCATCTTCGCATTCCCACCCTTGCCATATTTTACTTGATATCCAAATTGGCTTCGAATAGATGCAGCTAACACTGAACAAGATATCCTTGGATCCTTTTCAACCATCGCCTTCACGTATTCACATATTACATCGGAGTCCAATAGTCGGTGGTCTTGTTCGATGAAGTTTCGCAAACATGTGTGCGGACCATTGTACCTCGTGATGACCCAAACATCGTGCCTTTGATTTTTCGACACTTTGATCTTCCACTTGCACTCTAGGCCATATTTTACACACTTCGTGTATAGGGTTTTCTGGTTGGACTCTGCAACATGGATATCAACATGGCATTTTATGCATTACTCTTTAATCGCCAGGATAACTTCATTTTTTCCTCTGAACTGCACCCCAATTGAAAATTCACCAGAATTATCGAATGATTCAGTCATTTGGTATGGAGGTAAATGTGGCATGTCTGGGAATTCAGGTGCCCTCATCGCATCATAGTCCATCTCGTACATGTGAGGAGTAGCTTCATACGGTGCCGGAACTTCATCAATTGTGTAACAACCCGGAAAAATTTAGAATAATATTAAATTGAAATTGGAGGTTAATTGTGAAAATTGGTAAAATTTTTGGGACTAAATTGAAATATTTTAAAACTTGGAGCTTGTTTTAGAGTTAAAGGAAATTCAGGGACCAAGCCCTAAATTTATCCTAAAAGTGTCGGCAGCTTTGGTGATTTAAGCGTTTTCTGGTTTCAAATCAGAAACCACAAATGTTAAATTGCTTAAGTTTTTCTCCTCCCGTACCCTTACTTCCAAGCCCGATTCCGACGCCGTTCGACGTCCAATCGTAAAATTGAAACCACCTTTGTGTTCATCATCAAGCGAGGAACAAACCCTTCAAATTAATTGAAGTGAAACGCTGCCAAACGTCGGGAATTTTTAGTCAAAGCATCGTCGTTTTTTTTTAGCTCTATCGCCGGGAAAACTTAAATTCACCGCCGATCGTTGTTCCGTTTACGACACCTCCTGCATCATCGTGTTCTTTGTGTCGTTGCGAGTCTGCCGGTGTCAACCTTGTTCGCCGTCGACGGCGGCGCGTGAGGAGGTGGAGCAGTCAAAGATTCGGCCGAGTTGAAATACGAGCTCTCCGCCGTTCAAAAATTTGAACCGATCGTTGTAAGTATCTCGAAATCGCTCAAAATAATTTTTAGAAATTTTTCCGGGAATTTTCCGACACCGTGGCACTGTTCACGCGCCGCACGCGCCGCCGCAGGGAGAGTGAGCTGCTGGAAAACCGGTTTGACCAGTTTTGAACCGGTTTGACCGGCTCGAACCGGTTTGACCGGTCTGAACCGGTTTGACCGGTCTGAACCGGGTTGACCCGACCCGACCGTTGACCCGACCCGACCGTTGACCCGACCCGACCGTTGACCGTTGACCGTTGACCGTGACCGTTGACCGTTGACTTTCTTTGACTAAAACTTAAGATGGCTTTGACCGACCCTTAAACGACCGTAAATCTTTTCCGAGTATACCTATCCTGATAGTTTTCGACGTGTCAAATCCATTTCCGCAGTCCGTTTCACCAAATTCAAACCCGAAGGTCTCCAAATCGACGGTCAAAGTGGTTGACTTTGACTTTGACCAAGAATTTGGATTTTCGAAAAGTCATACTTTATATTTTTCGACGTCCTGATTCCGATTCCGCAATCCGTTTGGCCAAATTCAGACTCGAAATACCCCAAATTGATAGTCAAACTTGGAAAATGCTTAGATACTTAAGAATTTTAGCTTTGAACAATTAAGGAAGATTTGGGGCTGATAAATTATTGTTATTTGAAGGTGCACGAGACTCACCGGATCGTTCAACAGCTCGACCCAGCTCTTCTAGATCAGTTAAACCACGTATGCCAGTATTCACCCGTAAGACCCGTAAATTTTTAAGATTTTAGAGATTTATTTATGTTACCCATAAGTAATATAGTGTTACTATAAATTAGGTTTGAAAACTGTAGCAGAGCGTGGTGAAACCAGCAATCAGTAGATCTACGATTTGAACCTATTATCGAGGTGTGTTCCCTATTTATTACTGAATTGTTTTATTTGTTTTAATATGTGGTACACAGAATTCTTTGGTTACCGTATTGTTGATGCACCGATTTAATGTGATTATTTATAGATTATGATTGTTATCTGATATTTGTTTTGAAATGGTATATGATTACCATGTTTATGGATTTATGGAATTTATAACACGGTGCAATTGAATTTTTGGAATACGAATTTATAAAGTACAGCTCTGATCAAGCTGGAAAATTTTACGGACCTAATGTGACTCTTAGGTAGGCTCTGCGGCCCTGAGATCATTCTCGGGTAGGCCCTGCGGCCCTAAGATGTGTTCTTAGATAGGCCCCACGGCCCCGAAATCTATCTTGGGTAGGCTCTCAGGCCCTAAGATGTTCCCTTAGCGTAACGCTTTTTAAAGAGATTTACTGCAGTATAATTTTATGAGACTTATTGGACTATGATTTGTTTAGTGTACCTATAGTGATTTTATGGTAATATTGGGACACACTGAGCCTAGCTCACTTTTCGAAAATGTTTTTCCCCTTTCAGATACTGTTGGTTAGATACCCTGGATTGAGCACTTGGAGGATCAACATATCTCTTGAAGTATATCTGATTGTAATGTTTTTACCTTGCAAGTTGACTTTATTTTGTTGACATCGACCTTATTTAAAAGTATGGGATTTTAATATGATGACATTTTTACTATTACTATTCGGTTTATCGTGATTTGATTTTTAAGATATGTTTTAAATTAATTTATTACTTATTGGTATTATATTTACAAGTTAGGTTTTGATAGTATGATTTATTATAATTTCATGTCATTATAATGTGATTTACATTGTTTGAATAACGGTTTCGGAAAATGTCTTAAAGAATCATAATGTGATCCACTAGACTTAGTCGAAACGCATAGGCCTGGTCTAGGGGGTTACATTTATTGGTATCAGAGCTTTTGGTTTTTAAACCTCGGACTGTGTATGAGTCCACATTGAAAATACGATTTTGAAATATTTACAAAACGAGTTACTAAGGTCATGTCACAAAGTTATTAAATTTTTAACTGTGTTCGAGACTCCAAGTGCTTATCTAACCCTAAGTTTTATCTTCTGTAGCAAACTTGAGATCCACCAAAAATGAGTGCTAGACGTGGTCGTCGAACTAGCCGTGGACGAGGTCGAGTGGCTAGATTTGCAGATCCGATCGATGAGATACGAGTAGATCCCCCACCTACGATAGGTGATCCTGCTCCTTCGACCCCAACGAATCTGCCTCCTACCGATGGTATTGGCATGACTACACCGATCATAGGAGCGACCGATATTGAGCCAGAATCTATCGGAGTTGCTTTGGATGAGACTTTTGATAGACAGTTTCTGTAGTTGATTCAGGGAGCAGTCAGAGCTGCTGGTGTTGTATCTGAGGTTCCTATTTTGCAAACTCTAATTGCTAATGGGGTCAGGACTTTTGGAGGACAGCTTGGAGGAATTCCTACTGAAGCAGAAGATTGGCTACAGGATACAGAAAGACGCATGGATCAGTTGGGTTTGGACTCAACTAAGAGATATTTGGGGGCAGTAGCGATGTTAGATGGCAATGCCCACACATGGTGGGAGTCAGTGACCAGTAGTGTTTCTACTGATCGTTTGACATGGGATTTCTTCAAAGAGCGCTTTCGGAGCCGATTCTTGGGTGAGCGCTACTTAGTCCAGAGACGACAGCAGTTTCAGGACTTGGTTCAGGGTGACATGACTGTTTCAGAGTATGAGATAGAGTTCTTGAAATTGTTAAAGTATGGAATCAGTCTGGTGCCTACCGAGAGAGATCGATGTCGTAAATTTGCCTTTGGACTCAGATACGAGCTACGTAGGCAGGTGGTAGCCCTTCAAGATGAGATTTTTGATGTGCTGGTAAGCAGAGCCAAGGATGCTGAGGAGATGGAGGCGTTAGCTTCTGGTAGAGAGCGTGTTGATCAGGAGCGATCTAGGAAATCTTTGGCCCTACTGAATCGTCCGGACAGTCTGGTAAGAGGACTCGTACCTCAGCCCCTCAGGAGCAATACACGCTTCAGGCCTACAACATCATCACCTTCAGCTGTTAGTAGAGGTGGTTCTTCGGTTCCGATTCTAGTGCCTCAGTGTGACTTTTGTGGGAAACGACACAGAGGAGAGTGTTATAGGAAGACCGGAGCATGTTTTCATTGTGGATCTAGTGAACATTTTCGGAGGGATTGTCCTCAGTTAGCTTCGTCTGAGCGGATCTCTACCCAGACTCCTGTGCGTTCTCAGACTACAGTACAGACTCCAATTAGAGATCGTAGCCAAGTAAAGGCTCGTGGTTCAGCGTCCAGGACAGACAGTAGAGCTCGACCTCAGCAAATAGAGGGCCAACAGTTTCTGAGGCTAGACAGCCAGCTTTGGTTTATGCCACTAGACGACGTGATGACAGAGATGAGCCAGAGGTTATTGCAGGTACATTTACTATTTATTCTATCCCATACTTTGCATTACTGGATAATGGCTCCACCCACTCCTATGTATCGAGCTCAGTATCTCGAAACCTTCAGATTCCGATCGAGAACACTAAAAATACTGTTACAGTTACAAGTCCAGTAGGACAAGCGGTATTAGTGAATAAGGTATTTCGGCGTTGTCCTTTGGAGGTGCAGGGAGAAATTTTCTCGCTGATCTTATGGAGCTTCCTCTAGAGGAGTTTGATCTAATTCTTGGGATGGATTGGTTGAATAAACACAAGGTAAATCTGGATTGCGAGTACAAGCGAGCTACCCTGAAGACTTCAGATGGTCGGACTGTTGTGTTAATTGGTGAACGGCGTGGCTATCTCTCCAATATAGTTTCAGCGATGGAAATTGATCGTATGATCCGAAAGGGATATGAGACGTTCATTGCCTGTATTTTGAACACTAAAGGTGCATTGTCCACAATCGAGGAGATTCGTACAGTTAGCGAGTTTCCTGATGTTTTTCCTGAGGAGTTGCCTGGGTTACCTCCTGATAGAGAGGTAGAGTTCGAGATTGAGACTTATCCGGGATCTTCACCTATTTCTATGGCACCTTATCGCATGGCTCCAAAGGAACTTAAGGAGTTGAAGGTCCAATTGCAAGAATTATTCGATCGAGGATTTATCCGACATAGTACTTCACCATGGGGAGCTCCAGTTTTGTTCGTGAAAAAGAAGGATGGGTCTTTAAGGCTATGCATTGATTATCGGAAGTTGAACAAGATGACGGTCAAGAATAATACCCATACCTAGAATTGATGACTTATTTGATCAACTGCAAGGAGCTATTGTATTCTCTAAGATTGATCTTCGTTCGGGGTATTATCAATTGAAAGTTAAAGGATCTGATGTTGCAAAAAACGGCCATTCGCACTAGATATGGTCATTATGAATTTTTAGTGATGCCTTTTGGTTTGACGAACGCTCCTGCAGCTTTCATGGATTTGATGAATCGGGTGTTCCGACCATATTTGGATCAATTTGTGGTGGTCTTCATTGACGATATTTGATCTATTCTCGTACTGAGGCAGAGCATGACGAGCATTTGAAAATCGTTCTACGGACTTTGAGAGAGCATCGTCTATATGCCAAACTAAGCAAGTGTGAGTTTTGGCTTCAAGAAGTGTCGTTTTTGGGGCATATTATTTCTGCGCGAGGTGTTCAGGTCGATCCCAGCAAGATAGAGGCATTGGAAACGACCCAAGACATCTCTGAGATCCGCAGTTTCTTGGGCTTGGCTGGTTATTATCGACGTTTTTTTGAGGGCTTCTCGATCATTGCTTCTCCTTGACAAGTTGTTAAGGAAGAATGTGCCATTTGATTGGGGCGAGGCACACATGAGAGCTTTGAGAAATTAAAGGTGGTTTTGACTCAAGCACCGGTGTTGATTCAACCACAGTCCGGGAAGGATTTTACAGTGTATAGTGATGCTTCACATTCAGGACTTGGTTGTGTTTTAATGCAGGAAAGTAAGGTGGTGGCTTATGCATCCCGTCAGCTGCGACCGCATGAGTGTAATTATCCTACTCACGATTTGGAGTTAGCAGCATTGATTTTTGCCTTGAAGATTTGGAGACACTATCTTTATGGAGAAAAGTGTTATATTTCACGGATCATAAGAGCTTAAAGTATCTCCTGACCCAGAAGGAGCTTAATTTGAGACAACGGCGCTGGCTAGAGCTTCTGAAGGATTATGATTGTGTGATTGATTATCACCCTGGTAAAGCTAACATTGTAGCGGATGCTTTGAGTCGAAAGGCAGTATCGGAGTTGAGATCTTTAATGGCCAGGATGAATTTATATGACGATGGCACTTATTAGCAGAATTGCAAGTTAAGCCGACCTTGGTTGATGAGATCAAGGCTAAACAGCCCTGATAGCTCCTTGCTTTCCATCTTTGAGCAAGTAGAGCAGGGGATAAACTTAGATTACGCAATTGATCAGGATGAAGTTTTATGTTTTAAAAGTAGATATTGTGTGCCTGATGGTGCTGAGTTGAGGCAGACTATCCTTATTGAGGCTCATAGTAGTCCATATGCTATGCACCCCGGAGGAGATAATGTACCGGAATTTGAGAGAGAGGTATCATTGGATTGGGATGAAGAAAGACATATCTAATTTTGTGGCTAGGTGTTTGACTTGTCAGCAAGTTAAGGCAGAACATCAACATCCATCAGGTTTGTTACAGCCTATCAAGATTCCTGAATGGAAATGGGAGCGTATTACTATGGATTTTGTTACCGGTTTACCTATGACTCCTTCGAAAAAAGATTCAGTTTGGGTAATTGTTGACAGACTTACAAAGTCAGCTCACTTCATTCCTGTGCGGGTAAATTATACTTTGGACAAGCTGGCGAGATTGTATATTTCAGAGATTGTCCGATTGCATGGTGTTCCATTGTCTATTATTTCTGATCGAGATCCGAGATTTACTTCGAGATTTTGGAAGGCGCTACATACGGCTTTGGGAACAAGATTGGATTATAGCATATCCTTTCATCCACAAACTGATGGTCAATCTGAGAGAGTGATTCAGATTCTGGAGGATATGCTGCGGGGTTGCGTAATTGATTTTCATGGTAGCTGGGAGAACTTTTTGCCTTTGGCTGAATTTGCTTACAACAACAGTTATCAGACCAGCATTCGTATGGCACCTTATGAAGCACTCTATGGGCGTAAATGTCACACTCCGATCTGTTGGACTGAGTTGCGTGATAGGAAAACGTTGGGACCTGAGTTAGTGCGAGAGACGGAGGACACAGTCAGATTGATACGTGACCGTTTGAAAGAGGCATTTGATAGGCAGAAGTCTTATGCAGATCAGAGAAGGAAAGATATACAATTTGAGGTTGGAGATCAGGTCTTTTTAAAAGTTTCACCCTGGAAGAAAGTATTGAGATTTGGGCGTAAGGGTAAATTGAGTCCAAGATTTATTGGACCATTTCGTATCTTGAAGAGGGTAGGACCTGTTGCATATCAGCTTGAGTTGCCTTCTGAGCTAAGTCGTATTCATGATGTCTTTCATGTATCAATGTTGAGGAGATACTATCCAGATCCAAGTCACATTATTCAGGTTGAAGAAGTAGAGCTGAGACCTGATTTGTCATATGAAGAGGAGCCCATTCAGATCTTAGAAAGAGATGAGCGAGTTCTTCTGAATAGGCGTATTCCAATGGTCAAAGTTCAGTGGAGTAATCGTAGCCCCTCAGAAGCTACTTGGGAGACATTGGAGTCAATGGAGACTCAATTTCCTCATCTATTTTCATAAGGTAAATTTCGAGGATGAAATTTCTTGTAGAGGGGAGAATTGTAACAACCCGGAAAAATTTAGAATAATATTAAATTGAAATTGGAGGTTAATTGTGAAAATTGGTAAAATTTTTGGGACTAAATTGAAATATTTTAAAACTTGGAGCTTGTTTTAGAGTTAAAGGAAATTCAGGGACCAAGCCCTAAATTTATCCTAAAAGTGTCGGCAGCTTTGGTGATTTAAGCGTGTTTCTGGTTTCAAATCAGAAACCACAAATGTTAAATTGCTTAAGTTTTTCTCCTCCCGTACCCTTACTTCCAAGCCCGATTCCGACGCCGTTCGACGTCCAATCATAAAATTGAAACCACCGTTGTGTTCATCATCAAGCGAGGAACAAACCCTTCAAATTAATTGAAGTGAAACGCTGCCAAACGTCGGGAATTTTCAGTCAAAGCATCGTCATTTTTTTTAGCTCTATCGCCGGGAAAAACTTAAATTCACCGCCGATCGTTGTTCCGTTTACGACACCTCCTGCATCATCGTGTTCCTTGTGTCGTTGCGAGTCTGCCGGTGTCAACCTTGTTCGCCGTCGACGGCGGCGCGTGAGGAGGTGGAGCAGTCAAAGATTCGGCCGAGTTGAAATACGAGCTCTCCGCCGTTCAAAAATTTGAACCGATCGTTGTAAGTATCTCGAAATCGCTCAAAATAATTTTTAGAAATTTTTCCGGGAATTTTCCGACACCGTGGCACTGTTCACGCGCCGCACGCGCCGCCGCAGGGAGAGTGATCTGCTGGAAAACCGGTTTGACCAGTTTTGAACCGGTTTGACCGGTTTGACCGGTCTGAACCGGGTTGACCCGACCCGACTGTTGACCCAACCCGACCGTTGACCCGACCCGACCGTTGACCGTGACCGTTGACTTTCTTTGACTAAAACTTAAGATGGCTTTGACCGACCCTTAAACGACCGTAAATCTTTTCCGAGTATACCTATCCTGATAGTTTTCGACGTGCCAAATCCATTTCCGCAGTCCGTTTCACCAAATTCAAACCCGAAGGTCTCCAAATCGACGGTCAAAGTGGTTGAATTTGACTTTGACCAAGAATTTGGATTTTCGAAAAGTCATACTTTATATTTTTCGACGTCCTGATTCCGATTCCGCAATCCGTTTGGCCAAATTCAGACTCGAAATACCCCAAATTGATAGTCAAACTCGGAAAATGCTTAGATACTTAAGAATTTTAGCTTTGAACAATTAAGTAAGATTTGGGGCTGATAAATTATTGTTATTTGAAGGTGCACGAGACTCACCGGATCGTTCAACAGCTCGACCCAGCTCTTCTAGATCAGTTAAACCACGTATGCCAGTATTCACCCGTAAGACCCGTAAATTTTATGATTTTAGAGATTTATTTATGTTACCCATAAGTAATATAGTGTTACTATAAATTAGGTTCGAAAACTGTAGCAGAGCGTGGTGAAACCAGCAATCAGTAGATCTACGATTTGAACCTATTATCGAGGTGTATTCCCTATTTATTACTGAATTGTTTTATTTGTTTTAATATGTGGTACACTGAATTCTTTGGTTACCGTATTGTTGATGCACCGATTTAATGTGATTATTTATAGATTATGACTGTTATCTGATATTTGTTTTGAAATGGTATATGATTACCATGTTTATGGATTTATGGAATTTATAACACGGTGCAATTGAATTTTTGGAATACGAATTTATAAAGTACAGCTCTGATCAAGCTGGAAAATTTTACGGACCTAATGTGACTCTTAGGTAGGCTCTGCGGCCCTGAGATCATTCTCGGGTAGGCTCTGCGGCCCTAAGATGTGTTCTTAGGTAGGCCCCACGGCCCCGAAATCTATCTTGGGTAGGCTCTCAGGCCCTAAGATGTTCCCTTAGGGTTACGCTTTTTTAAAGAGATTTACTGCAGTATAATTTTATGAGACTTATTGGACTATGATTTGTTTAGTGTACCTATAGTGATTTTATGGTAATATTGGGACACACTGAGCCTAGCTCACTTTTCGAAAATGTTTTTCCTCTTTCAGATACTGTTGGTTAGATACCCTGGATTGAGCACTTGGAGGATCAACATATCTCTTGAAGTATATCTGATTGTAATGTTTTTACCTTGCAAGTTGACTTTATTTTGTTGACATTGACCTTATTTAAAAGTATGGGATTTTAATATGATGACATTTTTACTATTACTATTCGGTTTATCGTGATTTGATTTTTAAGATATGTTTTAAATTAATTTATTACTTATTGGTATTATATTTACAAGTTAGGTTTTGATAGTATGATTTATTATAATTTCATGTCATTTATAATGTGATTTTACATTGTTTGAATAACGGTTTCGGAAAAATGTCTTAAAGAATCATAATGTGATCCACTAGACGTAGTCGAAACGCATAGGCCGGGTCTAGGGGGTTACAAATTGTACCTCCACCAAAAATATTTTAGTCGCCGCCCAAAACGGGTTCTTCGGTTTCTTCATCTTCGCTTGAATCATCATGAATTTCTCCCCATCGATTTTCAGCGTCAATATCAACAACCAATTCCGGTATGTTTCTCGCCTCATACTCTGCTGCTGCAGATGTCCCCCCGACTTCATTTACACTTTCCAATAGTGCCATAAAACTGTTCGGGAACTTGTATGTCGGCTCTTCAAACTGACTATATAAAGCCATTTTCAGATGGATTTTGAGTCACACCTCTTGATGACCCAGGAACATCACATATGTTACGTACATCAACAAATAACTCAATAACTGCTATATTGGTTGACTCATGTAATCCAACCGTGGTTCTAATATCATCATCTTCTTCAAGTGGAACTGCAGCATATCTGACTGGGTTGAGGCATATCATAAACCTATACCTCAAACCATCAACTGCAACTCGAATTTTTCTTTCTATCTTATGTTTCATTTCTATAAATGTGATGTCTTTTTTGAACATCATATTTATTGTTTTTTCAGACTGAAAAATTACTCCGACCTCATTTTCCATAATATATCCATTATAATAGACAATCGTGAAAAAGTTGTTGCTCATTTTCTCTACAAATAAAAAAATAAATTAATTTAGATTAAAAAAGTAGATAAGATAATTTCATAAATCATTAAATATAATATAATATACTATTATATTAATGATCAAATAAAATTTGTTATTTAATTTGATTGATTGATTACTAATATTACTAATAATGATTTAATAATTATTATTAATCTAATGATTTGATATTTAATGATTTAATAATAATATGATTTAGTCATGATTACTAATAATTATTTATTATAAATATTTAATGATTTATATTTGATACTAATCATTTAATAATTATTACTAATAATAATGATTAGTTTGATAATATTTTTTATTTTTTAAAAATATCAAACAAATTTGTTAGGCAGAACTGTCGAGATAATGTTCTCGAAAGAATTATTTCGTGAGATAATGCGTTGACCGGATTATTTCATTCAATTAATTTTTACTCTTTACTAATTACACATATAATATAAATTAAACAAAATATTTTTAAAACAACACTAAATATTTTTAAACACAATATTTTTTTAAACAGAAATTATCTCGCACAAATTATCTAATATAAACTTACTAACTAACTAATTTACACATACACAACAACTAAAAATGGACAACAAAAAATAATAAATTACCCGCGTAATTGTGTCTTTTTCCTTTCCTTTCTAACAACTAATTAAGCACTAATTAATTTTTTTTATAATATAACTTCAACAAACAACCTAATATACGTTTAAAGATACTAACAAATTAATTAATTTCTTTTATATTTAATAACTTAAACTAAGAAACTAATTAACGAATTTTTTATATAATATAATATATAACTTAAACTAACAAACTAAATATAATATAACTTAAACTAACAAACTAATTAACTAAATTTTAGTTTTACCCTAAACCCTAAGCTAACAAACTAATAATTTCATATAATAAACTAAATTAAACAATAAAAAATTACCTCAAAAAAAATGTTTGAGCCTTTATCTTCTTTTCTTCTTCTTCCTTTTCTTTCTCTCGATAAAGTTTCTATATGTGCTACTTCTACTTTTACCCTAAACCTCCATATCCTCTATATAAAGAAAATGAGCGTTGGAGAGCGTCATTAAATTTGATTGTTGAAGCAAATAATATTGAGCATTGAATCGTGTAACTATTGAGCGTTGAAAGGCTGCAATTCAACAGCAATATTTGTTGCATTTAACAGCTAAATTAACGCTTATGGATGCAGTAATCTCCCAGCTATGGATGCAACGAATGCATGAGGGAACAGAGAGTTAAAGCTTGGCTACAATCTCCCAGCTATGGATGCAGGAATCTCCCAGCTATGGATGCAACCCATGCACGAGGGAGCCAGCTATGGATGCAACCCATGCACGAGGGAGCAGGGTTAAGGTCGAGGCTTGGTCACCGGGATTGCTTGGCGACCTACAAGGTCGCTGAGAGTGCATGGCGACCTTGTAGGTCGCTGGGAGTACTTGGCGACCTTGTAGGGGTGTTGGGGAATGCATGGTGACCTGTTGGGGACGTGCATGTGCCATGCAAACGTCCATTATCTCTCCCGGGAAGCTGGCGACGTAGTAGGTCGCCCGGAAGGCATGGCGACCTACGGCCACTGTTGATTTCGCCCTATTTCAGCAAATAATATAGGGAGTGCATTATATCGTGATTTATTTATTTTGAGTGCATTATATCGTGAGTTTAGCCGTACTGGTGGGGCAAGCCTGCGATGGATATAGGTTTTTTAGAGTCTTCTTCTTTGTCTGCCTGTGCCTTATCATGCAATTCCCCAACACACACACACAAACCTTGATCGAGACTGCTAGTGGAATAGCCTAGCTTTTTTCTGAAATCAAGGCCGACATCACCCGCTCCATCTTCATATCTTTACTTTGATCTCTCTCTCTTTTGCTTTGGCGTACGGTTCCACTATGATTGCATTGCATGGCATGCCATTCCCCATGACTTTTGCCTTTTCCTTTCTTTGGTAATGCTCCATGCCCCCACCATCATTCTCTCTCTGTTCCACTAATTATAAATGCTTTCATTCATCTTCCTCAAACTCATTCATGGCAGACGAGAAGCTCCTTGTTGGAGAAGCAGGGCACGTGCAAAACTGCCAATTCCCCCTTACCCTTTTGGATTTTGCACGTGCTCCCCTTCTCCAACATGGGTTCCTCTTCTTCACCTATTTACTGCATTGGTTCATACCTTGTAATGCAGTTGCAGAAACATACCTTACCAGTTACCACCATTGTCAATTTTTTTTATTAACACCATTGTGAACCTTTAATGTTACTAATAAGCATTTTTTTTTACTTAATGGCTCAATATATTGTATAGCGGTAGTTTAACCGTTCCCGGGTTTTTGGAGGCTAACTTACATATAAATTCAAATTGTTGAAGGAGCGTGGCAGCATGGATTCTCATTGACTGTTTTCCATTTTTTGGTTTTGCAAAAGATGCTGCACGAGCTTTTATTAGCACTGGTTGGTTATACCGGCGATCTCATAATCAACGAGCGAGAGCACCAAAATTCTCTCGGCATTCACTTATACCCCGATGCCGCCATCTCTGGCAATCGCTGCTTCAAGCTTGCTCCCGATATCTCCTTCAAGCTTGCTCCCGATATCTCCTTCATCGACCCCAGCGAAAGGTACTGTTCTTGTTTTTTTCTTCTTCAAATTTTCGTAAATATTCAAAAAAAAAAAATTTATAAAACGACTGCTATTGTTTCTCAGGGATCTTATCGAAAGGTTAATCGCGCTTGGGTTTCACTACCGAGAGCTCGACCGTTTCGCAACGAAATCCCGGAATTTAAGCTGGATAAGATCCGGTGGCGTTTCGGTTTTAGCTTTGGATAGCACCTCCGAGTTGTTCAATGGCGAGAACCCAAGCGTTTATCTCAGAGCCGTTGCTAATGGGATGGTGGAGGTACTCTCTGTTTATAAATCTGCTGTTCTTCAAATCGAGCAGAAATTGTTATCGGAAACCATACCTGTTTTAGCAACTGTCACTCAAGGCCTTAATAAGGTCCCGTTCACTGGCATCTTTTTATCTCCTCTTTGTCCCTCATTCTCTTATTGTATAAGCCTTTCTCTTCTTTTTATTCGTCGCAGTTCTTTGTTATTTTGGCACCTTTGTACGAGCTTGTTCTAGAGATTGAGCGCGATGATTTACGTGGTGGAAAGCTGCTTAGCCTTTTACACAAACGCTTCCACTGTGGGGTGCCTGAATTACAGGCTTGCATTCAAAGGTATTCAATGTTGATCGTTTAGAAAATGCTAGCATCCTTCATGATCATCTTGCTAATCTCAATATCTAATTACTCAACCACAGGCTTCTTTGGCATGGTCATCAAGTGTTGTATAACCAGCTTGCATCATGGATGGTTTATGCTGTTCTTCAAGATCATCATGGAGAATTTTTCATTAGAAGGTATGACCAAAAGAGACTCTTTCCCCCCCTTTTGATCCAAAAAAATTATTTTGTTTCTCCATCTTACAAATTGATGTTTGTATATGGACTTTCATTTTTGTTTTGCATCTTTACACCTTTTAAACTGGTTTGATAAACATAATACTTTCAGGCAGGAAGATAGAGATGTGGAGTATGGCTCATTGGTCCCGAACACATCAAAAAAACTTGTACGCTTGTCATCTGATGATAAATCCTTAAGGGATTGGCACTTTGGCTTTCATATATTCCTGGTATTTTGGAGCTATCTCATTTGAGCTTTTGTTTAGTGTTAGTAGGAAAGTTTTCTCAATTATTTGGATTCATTGCTTAAGGTGATAGCTTTTGTAGATGAATAGGATTCTACTTGTGAATTTCCATTGGCAATTATTAAGAAACATGGTTGCGTGTCAAGAAAACCAGCAACCATGTTCTGTTACCGTAAACTCACAGGTTAAATGGAAGGAGGCCTGGAAATGAATCTGTAGATAAAATAATTTGGTAGAGACTTCTTTTGAAATCTTCTTTGTTTTGTTGATGTTGCAATCTATATCAACACTTACTGTTGTTTTGTAGGATATGCTACCTGAGTATATCCCTATGCATGCCGCAAATTCTATTCTTTTTGCCGGTAAATCCATTAGGATTCTCCAGAATCCAAACCCCGGCTTCGAGTTTCAAGATGCTCTATATAATACGCAGAAAGGAAAATGCTCTCAGAAGGTTCATGGATCTGCAGGGCGTAGTCCTTTCCACAAGGAGCCTATCAATGGAAAAATGGTTGGAGAAGAATTTCTTCCACAGTCTGAGGCTGATAAGATTGAAACTATGCTTCAAGATCTAAAGGTTTTCTTCCACAATTATGTAGTATTGTATCCACTTATCTGCCTTTAAATGGTAGAAAGCATTTCTTAACTGTGCATCTATTATATGTAGGAATCATTAGAATTTCACAGAAGATCATTTGAATGCTCGGTCGATTCTATCCGGGCTATTGCAGCTGCTCATCTTTGGCAGGTGATATATGTCATACTTCCTAAATGATATACTTGATGACCGTATTTAACTGAATTTGCTCTCTGCAGCTTGTGGTTATACTTGCTGACTCGAATGGCCACCTGAAGGCTCTAAAAGACTATTTTCTTTTGGTAAAAGGAGATTTTTTTCCAGGTAAAGAATGTAAAGCATCAATGGCCTTTGCCCCTGCATCCCCAAAAAGATAAAATGATTTTATTTCCTAGCAATATGTAACCTGCATTTAATTCATATTTGTTATCATTCTAGTGTTTTCTTGAGGAGAGCCGGCAGCTAATGTGCCTACCGCCTCGTCCGTCAACCGCTGAAGCCGATATTACAGTTCCGTTTCAGTTGGTTAGAGATACTAGTAACTTGTCTGAAACTAATATAGACATGACAATGAATTTAATTATACTTTCTGAATGTGTACAGACAAGGGTTATTGAGGTTTCAATTTGCATAACTTTATGTATGAATTCCTTGGCTTGCATTTCAGGCAGCCATAAAGACTATTAGTGAGGGAGACATACTTCTCTAGAGTCTCTTTGAGGTAAGAATCTACTCATTTTGTCTTCAGTTAGTGCCATTCTGGAAATTACTAGAGATATATTCCTAATTGTATTTTCCATCAATAAGGATGCCTTCATTTGGGGTCACAGTGAAATCCCTCCCAAGTAGATTTTTCTAACGGAAGTTCGGAGTCATCGGTTGATGGTTGGGATGGTATTACACTGAATATTCTGTTGATTGGCCCTTACAGCTGTTCTTTACACAAGAAGTTCTCTCCAAGTAAGATTCAGTGGCTTCATGGATTCCTTTTATTCGTCTGATTACTAAATATCCTTTAGGCATGAAACAGCAGCCATTTTGAAACAAGGAGTGATAAGAATACAAGTAATTAATGGGGTTAATGGGGTTTACTTATATTGTTAAAAGGCTTGATGTTTTTGTTTATCCTAATTGTGCTGCAGGTACCGGATACTTTTCCAGTACCTGCTGAGGCTCAAACGAACACAAATGGAATTGGGGAAATCATGGGCATCTGTAATGCACCAGGATCGCACAGATTTTGCCAAACACCGTAAAGACCGGAAGAACTGCTCAACCTCTCAGCCACGACGGCAGCGGTTAATACCAATGTGGCATGTTAGAGAGCACATGGCATTTTTAATCAGAAATCTTTAGTTTTATATCCAGGTCCTTGATAGTATAAAGTTCAAATCATGTGTCTGCAAAATTCTTCCTGAAATGCCAGCAACTTGTTTGATTAGTGGCAAGATTCATGTTGTATTTTCTGGTTTAGGTAGATGTTATAGAATCTCAATGGACAGTTTTGCAATCTCACATTCGGAATTCGCATGACTTCGCTGAACTTGTGGGTTCCCATCAAGAGTACGCGGGATGAGTTCTTTGTACTGGCAGTCATCTTGATGATTTGCTAAAGACTTGAATGTTGTTCTTACATGGTTACAGGTATTTATCAGCCTTGTTTTCTCAGTCTTTCTTGGACATTGGCTCGGGCCTCGGTGTCAAGGATACTGACAAGTATCATGATGCTTTGTCTCCAGTTCTGCAGGAACATTGAGAAGAAAGACAGCAGCGAAAATACATCTGAACTAGAACGGATAACAGAGGTAACCAAATGTGGCATTTCATATATATATATATATATATATATTTTATATAAATATATATATATATATATCTTTATGTAGATAGTATTGACAATTAGGGTTGTGTACGTGGGTGTGAACTTAAGAATTTATATTAGAATTTTTTGGAGGTAAAATTAGATCATCAATAGAAAATACAACAAAATCCAAGAATCGAGTAAACTTTATGTAGTTCGACTAGATGTATTAATCCATGACACCATTTGTCAACAATTTATCCAGGAATTTAACAAGAAATCGAATTCCTTATATACCATACTGCCCAGTAGCAGGATTGGGGGAGCCAGCGAGCTCCGTTTCTAAGACGTTTCCTTCTGCGTATGAATTATAATTCCTTCTTTCTAAGACACTTGGTCTTACGATCGTGCAATTATGCGTTTTCAATATATATTACATGTGTTGTTTCTTTTTTTTAATAAAATTCGAATGGTTTTTACCCATTTTTTTTTCATTTTAGTTTTAGATGACGTTAACATGAAACAAATCACCCGTAAGCCCTGCCACGGAGGCAAAGATGTACCCTCCAAAATGCGACTTTAAAACGCGTTTTCACGTGGACAAACCTTTACCAAAAAATTAACCTCTTATTGCTGAGGAAAACCATTATACATAAACTTAATATTTAAGTTTTATTAACACATAGATGACTCGGAAACCAAATAATACAAAGTTTACAGGCTAATCAAATTCTTAACAATACTTAATAAAATGAATGTCAACACTTTAACAAAAATAATTAAGGGTAAAATACATGAATCAAAACAAACTTTTATTTAATGAAATTGTTGCCTTTTATGATTATGACCCTCGATTAAAAAATAAATTGAATAGAAATTTAAAGTTTTTTTAATCTATTTAGATATAACATTTTTATAGGGTAAATTACGCATTTAGTACTTAAACTACCCGTTTTTGTCCGTTTTAGTACCTAAACTTTTAATTTTTCAAAACCATACATAACGTTTAGTTTTTGTTTCATTTTAATATCTCGCCATTAAAAACTTAATGAACGGTTACAACTTGACACTTTTTATGGATAAATTACATAATTCATCCCTTAAATATCTTCTCACTTCTATTTTGGTCATTGAATTTTATTTTTTTAATTACTTAACTTTCAAATTACTCCTAATTTAATCACTCTAACTTTCAAATTTAATTTTTTATTTTAATTATATATTAATAAAATAAAAAAATATAATGTCACAAAATATTATTAATAAAATAATAAAAAATATCATGCCACAAAATATTATTAATAAAATAAATTAGAGTGATTAAAACATGAGCAATTTGAAAGTTGGGATTTTAAATTGAATTTTTTAATTTTAATGACCAAAATAGGAGTAAGAAGATAGTTAAGGGATAAATGATGTAATTTACCCATGAAAAAATTTCGTGTACAAAAAATCAGTTAAATTTTAGCATCGGGATACTAAAATGAAACAAAAACTAAACGTTTGATATGATTTTGAAAAAATTAACAATTTAAGCACTAAAGCAGACCAAAACTAATAGTTTAGGTATTAAATGTGTAGTTTACCCTTTTATCATTTTGACCCAATATTTTAAAAATCATCTAGTTTCAAATTATGTAGCAACTTAGGAAAATTAAATATATATATATATATATATATATTAATTTTTGAAAGGATATAATATAAAAATTGTTAAAGATTCAAAGAAGTCCTCAAAAATTTTAAAAATCATCTAGTTTTACAATGAAATATGCAGGGACTATAACACAAACTTTCACACCGGTTCCCTTAAAAATTTAATGGTTCAATCAACTTTTTGTCAAAAATAGTAATCTGATTAAATTTTAAAGGTTGAAAGTCAAGTCAACAAAACGAAAAAAATATTAATGACTAAATTTATAACTATGTAAAAATCAATAATTATTTGAATATATTAAAAACAAAATGTTAAACTCATCTTCGAACGAGCAGAAGTTAAGATCTTATTTAAATATATTTGAAAACATCATATCTTTATCCTATCGTTTCGAAAAGTTAGACCCTAATATGAGCAACCTCTAAACACTAGGCCCTTGTTTGAAAATTTAGCTTCACTTTAGCTCTTGTTGGAGGTCTTTATTGGTTGGATAGAGTTTACACATGAAACTAATACATGTCGTATTTCCAAACTTGTTTTCAATAGACTTATCTTATTGCTTTGTTTTTAAAAAAACATTTATTTTTTAACTTAATATTTATAAAATCATATATTTCATTAAATTAATATTTATAAAATATTTGGAAGCTTGTAAATATGAAACTGACCTTCGAACTTAAACCGATAAGTCTGACCCTTGAATAGACTACCAAAACAGCAAGCCTTCAATTATTATGTACAACTAGGAAATTGGGATGAAACCAAAAGGAGAAAACAACTCCTTTGTATTTACGTTCATTCAATGCTCCTCAAAACCTTCCTCCTGCATCTCTGCCCTCCTAGTTTCCATCTTTTCATTCATAACAAACAATGCCATCAGTGAGCATATGAACAAGGTGTTGCTATAATCATCGAAGATACTCTTAAATAGCCCTTACCTGAGCATTAGAAAACCGCAATTGTTCCGAGACGAACAGTATGTTCTTGTGCTCTCCCGGTTTCACTGCCTTACCTAAACTTTTAGCCACATCATTGTACCTAACCATCTCTACCTTGAAACCATTGCTCATAAAAAGATTGCCCATCCATTCCCCTGTACTAGACTGCAACACAAAAAAAAAAAACACCAGACATCATGGCTCGTGTTTCCTTGAACAACAAAAGCAATCCAAGTAATGGCATACATGGATGGACCAAGGAGGCGGTCATCTTTTGAAAATTTCGAATTCTCGTATGACTGAAGTATTAAGTTCACCACCAACCATACAACATACCTTCGAACCGAACTCGGTCTCGGCCAACCATGCAGGCAACTCCCCTAGAAAGACACTTCCTTTCATAGCCATACCACTGACTGTGGACAAAATCTCCTCAAACCTTGCCAAAGTCATCACAGGAAGTCCCTACCAACAACATGAAAGCAGAGGAAATTACTTGAGAAAGTTGTTTCTTTAGAATATGCAGAGGGAGGATAAGCCTCATAAAACCTGGATAGCCCAGATGCTCGGTCGATTTCCGTTAAAGCCCGTGGCGCGCAATGCCTGTTGAATATCGGTAGATTCCAGTGGAACATGAAGGTACAAACAGTTTCTTGGGACCTTAGCCCCAACACCTAGTTTGTTTAAACAAGATTTACTCGGTTACATGTAGCAAAATATGCAGAATAAGTCCAGCAGTTTGGGTACCTTTTAGCTTTTGAGCTGCTTTTTGGAAGACTCTGTCAGGAGAAATATCAAATATGATGGTGGAGCTCGGCCAGTTAAGCCTATATGGCCGAGTATCCATCCCATCCGATAAGATCACAACCTGCAATTCGTAATGAAAAGAGTTTAAAATTCTTCTCCAATGGGGCAAAATGTTAAAATTAGTCCTCCAACTTTTATTTTAATAATTATTTTAACTCGTATTCTTTTTTTTAGCATTGTAATCCAATGGGACATAATATTTTTACACTTGCTTAATTGTTAAAGTGTTATATGCAACATCACCCTCCTCGATGAAGTGACACATGACATGTCATGTCATTATCTTAAGTGACTTGACATATGATATGTTAGCAATTTAACACAAAATTATCATGTTAGTAAAATACGTCGATCGTTAGTAAATTAACGATTTTCATCGTTTTGATCAAAAATTAAAATGTTGAAAATTAAAATGTTTCGAAAATATAAAAATAAAATACCATTCAAATAAATGTTCAGTTAATTTTGACATTATGTATTAACCCCGGGTTTAGTGAAAACACCTGTTTAAGGCCGTCCATGTGGTTCGCTGTACGAAGCAGCTTATCATCGATGAACTTGGTTGCAATGCAGTAATGTTTCAAAGGATTCTCCAAATCCATCCGAGTGTGAGGTGGAACAAAGCACCCTGCATACGGATCAGCAAACAGAGGCTCTGCAAATGCAATACAAAAACAAATGATGATTAAGCTTTAGCCACAAGTGTCATAAAACCAAGAATCGGATTACTGATTGCCTCGTTTGTGGGTCTCCTGGAAACGAAGAGAAGCCGAATGGATGGCTGATCGGAGCAAGGGGTCGTTTTCATCGTTGAGTTGAGCTTTGAATAACCACGCGTTCCTCGTCCTGTTGTTATTGCAGTTGAGTTTCGACATCGGCATTGGCAAACATGCAAATTTTAGTAAACATCCCATCAGGTTTCTGGATTTTGATAAAGTTTTAGAGGATCTTGATTGAGTTCAGAGAAACTTTCAGTAAATTTGTATTCAACAGTCAGTGCACTATATAATGGTGAAACAGGTGTAGAATATTTCTCTGTACCTAATATTACGGTACCTAATTTACAAGAAAAGAGAGAAAAGAAAGATGAAGCAGCGGATCGTAGAAAAGACTGTATAAAGTAATTATATTCTTTTATTTCATTTCTATTTAAGTAATTATAATTTTTTAAAAAAAATATATTTATTACACTTGCTTTTAAGCTTTATTTGGTTCTTAATTGTCTATCTCTTATTGTTTTCAATTTCTCGTTGAAGTTACTTTTTCTAATATTTATTTGTGTTGGCTGTGTTTTAATATAATATATATTATATGTGAATAAATATTTCTTCGATTTTTTGAGCATCACCAGATTACTACAAAGCATTTCATATATGGCTACAGGTTATTAGTAAAAATATATATAAAAAATTAAGTATTTATTAAAAAGAGTGATGCTAAATGAGTCATTGTCAGGCACCGAAATCATAAAAAATAATATTCTAAGCCTAAAATAAAAATAAATTTAGTAAAAAAAAGTGTAAGGCTGGATAATTAAATTATTGGATATAAAAACTAATGATGAATGCTTAGACTTACATCTTCGAAAATAAATAAAAATAATTTAAACTGGGCTTCAGATACTCGCCTGGCTTTGAAAAACCAGGTCCTAACGGACCCCTGGAACTACCATTCTTCTGTATTTCAGACCTATGTCATGACGGTGCGAGGGGTCCCACCTGCTTACCGGCCTGCCAGAGAGGGTAGACCGCCCTTTGCTGAAAGGCTAGCTGTAGGCGTCCACGGTGGTCTTCCTCTCTCTCCCGATGGTTTATATAGCTTTACTGACCTTTTTTCTTTAAAAGTTGATCAAGAGCATTGGCAGTTGAAAAGAGGAAGATGAAGTCAAACTCGTAGGATTAAGATCCTTGGTAAAGAAAAAAAATATTTAAAGTGAATTAAAATATTGTAAAAACTGAAATAAAACTGCCTAATGAAATAAAAATAGATTTAACCCATGGTGAAAAATTCTAACTTAAAATAAGATATTAATTTTAGTGTCTAAGTTGATTATATATATATATATTTTTATTTTATGATAAAACGATTATAACAATTGAATTTGATTTGTCGACAGCATTGTAAACAAGAAGAACCCGATTATCAATGAGTGCAACAGCGTGACTCAACAAATAAAAAATAAAACCTAAATATTAAAAATAACAATAAATAGAAACAAAGTTTATATATAATTTGGTATTCTTCTTCTTCCTTGCATAAAAATAATTTATTGTATCAAGTCATGTACAGAATATGGTATCTTGCTCACCAAAGTTTATATATAAATCAACCAAGTATATAATAATTAAGCTTAAATTCTATGGAATTGTCAAAGTAAAAAAATTGTAAATTATGCATCTTACTAGCCCTTATAAATCAGAGTTTACTTAATTGAGACATATATTAATAAAAAAATAAAATGTATTTTATATGTGAAAGCATTAATTGAGTTTCGCTGCTCATATTTTATATATAGTTTTTTAAAGTTATTTTTTTTGGTATTAGCAATTTGATTTAACAAGGCCACAGAATAATAGAAAAACCCGTGGTGTAAGATCAACTAAGAGCTCTAACAATGAACTCATGAAAGAAATATGCATCCTTTTGATAGCATCTAACAGATTAATACATAAACAATGGAATTAAGTATCAGCAACCAAAACTTGATTGAAAAACAAAGTTGGGGGGTCAAAAAGCAACCCCAAATAAGTCCTGAATATAAAGAAGTTCCCTCAAAAAAAAAAACCCAGAATGGTAACAAAGAAACGGGGCCGAACTGAATCTTCATTCTTCTTCTTCACCTTCGTTCTCGGCAATATTGAAGTAGCGGAGTTCATAAACATTCCGCTCCTTGTTGGAAGCAATCACCCGAAGCCAGTCCCGGACATTGTGCTTCTTCAAATACTTCTTAGTCAAATACTTGAGGTACCTGGAAACCAGACAACCATCAGCAAAAACTCAACTCCAGCTTTAAAAAAAGGAGAAAGTTCTTCCCCATTTTAAACAAAGAACCCAAAACTTCTGAGATAGTATCAGACAATCAAGGATCAAAGCAGAAGAGTTTAACCATTGATCTTAAAGCAAAGTTCTTTTTTTTATAGTACATACTACAAAGCAGCTAAAATCATGAAGTTCACCTAATAAACAAAACCATTTTCTTAAAATGATTCAATTCACAAATAGAGCTCACAAAACGTCATATTCCTAAAATTAATTCAATTTATATCCACTCTGGAAGTGGAAAACGGACAACAATGGAGTAAAAAACTACATTATCAAGACCTTGGGCATCCGAGGAAGAATTAAAGCAGCAGTAGCTCTCAAAAGCCAGGTGAAAGGCAAAAGCTCTCGAGCAGCCACTGCGAATGTTTTTGAGAACCAAGCTTCAAAACTTTTCATCAACGGCCTTGACCTTTAAACCTAAGTCTAGCTCTAAATTTAAAAGAGTTCACTCATACCTGATTGCTTAAGAATCAAACATAGTTTACGATCTAAGAATTCAGAACATTTCAATAATACAACAAAAAGATAAAAAAGGAGAAATAGAGAAAACACCTCTTAGAGAAGTTAGAGTCGGAGGAAACGGTGATCCTAGTCTTTTCGCGGGTGACTGTGACGGAGTCGCCGAGAGCACCGGCCTTACCGCCAACCTTGATCCTTTCCTGAAGAAACTTCTCCAGAGAAGCGATGTCCATGATCTTATCTTCGACCGGCTTCGAACAATCGATGGTGAAGGATGCTCCCTTCTTCTTTCCCTTAGGTCCAGCTGCTGCCCCGCGACTCATCTTCGCACCAACTCACTGCGTTTTCAACGAGTGCAATCAATTAGAAGGAAAAGGTAAAGAGAAAATGAACAAATGAAAGGAAGGCAGTTATACAGAGAGTACCTTAGGCTGTCCCTGCGATTTGGAGCTAATGAACGGCGATGTTACAAGATGGTTTGATTGGAGCAGAGACAAAAAGATATACGGAATGCTAACTAGGGTTTTTCGCCTTTCCGGTGCTGCGATTGGGCTTTGGTTCCTGTAAGGTTTGGGCTTTTTGGGTTAAAAGAAGATATATAATAATGACTGAAAACTATTATTTTGTTAATTTTGTCCTTATATTTTTTAAAATTTATTTTTTAATCTTTCAAAAATAATTAAATTTGACTGAACACGATTACTATAATTTAGAGAATGAATCGTATAGAGCCTTAATTAATTATGGCAAGAGCCACTGACCTGTCTGCAGAGCTAGCAAGGTAAACCCTTTTATTTTTATCGTTTTATATAAATGTGTATGGATAGATTTTACTCTCAAAAACTATCATCTCTATCTCAAATTGCCCCAAAATTATCGGTGTCTAGTAATATGTCATTTTGGTATTGACAACCTTTATATTTGAAGTAAATTTAAATGAAAATGATAGGAGAAGCAAACGAGAAATGCCATCATAAAAATTTAAATTTAGATTCGATTAAATTTATTTAAGACATAATATGATACTCGAACCATATACTATTAAAATATTAATACATGGAATATTCACCTCATCTTTTATTATTTTCTAAATTAGAAATCAAATTTAAACAAAAAAAAAAACATTTGATACTTTTTAATCATCATTTAACCAGCAATTATTTTTTAAATAGACATATTTCAAATATTTATTTATAATTAAACCAAAAGTAGGGCAAATAGATGAAAAAAATGAACATAGTCGCTTGTTGTTCTCATTTGCTCACTTTTAAAATTCAGAGACTAATTCCTTATCAAAATTGCGACACTTCAAATTTCTTTTTATCAAAAAATTTCAGCCTAATATCAAAAGGGAAAAAATATTTAAAGATTACAAGTACTCGATGAGAGATAAAATTACCAGTAGAGCGATTGAAGCAAAAACTATTTACTGAAGAGACGCCAAATTTGCAAGGCAAAACAAACCAAAACGAAAGCTGCAAACAAATTACAATACCAATCGTGTCTAATTAATTTCCACTGATTTTCACTTGAGAAATGCAGCTAGAAACAACATTACACCCGATGAGCTGATCTAATTCACATCTTTTGAACTTGGCAGGCTTTAACAGTCATGTGATCAGAACCTTGATTGCATATGCAGACCTATATGACTATCACACTACTCGAGATATGCAATCTTCTATGAAGTAATTGAAGCTAGGATCATGCTAGGCGACGGAAAACTCCACAACGAGCTACTTAAATGATGTTTTTTCTGATTGAAGTTTTCAGGGTGCCTCCAGAATGTGTAACAAAGATTTTTCCATAGTTCCATACTGTGGAGTTCACATAGATGGTCTTAAAATAGCACTTCAAATATTGTAGAGAGTTCAACTCCGGATTCGAAAGTCCGACTACGGTTCTCATTTCTGCCCTCAATGTACTACTAATCCCTAGTCTGCAATTACCTCTCCACCTCCCACAACATTCACTATTTCCATCTCTACTGTAGTCCTCCATCATGCATAAGAAGACCAAACCTAGAAGTATGTTATATATGAAAGAACTAGAAAAATTATGAACCTGCTTGTGTGGTGCTCATACTAGAATTTGATGCTAAACCCTGGATCCGATTAACTTACCTTTCTATTAATCCGAGCCTGACTCAATACAAAGTCATATAACAGGATGAGAATCTACTTAACATGGTCTTAGCATTCTAAATTATTTGAGTCTGACTCAATACATTAAGAAATGTTGCACTAGTGTTTCAGTGTATTCTAAATTATCTTGCTCATAGCGTTAAAGAAAAAAGTGGCACTAATCTGTGGTTGATCAATCCTTCACTAAACCAAGTAATGGAAGTATGGAACTGATACCAATCACATAAACATAAGTAAAATACAGAGAGTTCAAATTCTAAACGAGTCAAAGAGTTGAAAATCAATTTCGATATGCAACTAAAACCCAATTCAATTAAAGCGAAGATGAAAACAACCCACCATCCCAATCCGATTCAAAAATTTAATTATTTACCCCCAGGAAATCGTCTAGATTGATGAAAAAGAAGACTTAATTCTAAGCTTGCTTACTTTGCCATTAACGCAATCAAAGCCGCGCCCACACTGTGGGGACTCATAAAAGTTATCAATAGCGAAGCTAGCAGATGTAATCCCTACCGAAAACTCCAGCTCGTCTTCATCTCTAACAACCTCCACAATGTTCAGCCACAAAAACAGGACTTTGACGCTTATTCCACTGAGATTTTTGAGCTTGTTTTCGGAGATGATCCCACTGGTTGTCGATTTGTATTTGAGTTGATAGGATCCTTGCAGTCCGAAGCTACACGAACTGTTTAAGTAGGCATGGAAGCAGCCTGTGGACTCGTCTAGATCGTACTTTAAGACGCCTCGGGGGAGAAGACCGACGGGGAAGTTGTAGCCTTGGAGGATTTCGTAGGGTGAGAGTGCCTCACCGCCGGTGACGGGGAGGAGCGTTGAGGATGCGAGTGGCGAGAGAAGGAGGAGGAGGGCGGCGGTGAAAATGGTGGTTAGATGGAGAGCCATATTGAAAATGGATTTGCAACTCGCAAGTTAGAAGCGAGGGGGGCAAATGAATGAGTAATGATCGAGTTAGGGGGTAAGATTTGGGTGTCAGACAGCACGTTGTTAAGCCATAAAGGACATAGATTTCAAATGTATTGTAGGTACATTTTCCATATGATTTATATACATTTTCATTGCCAAAAAAATCACATGAAAGCTCCCAATGTTAACCTTGTAAATTCTTTTTAATTTATAAATGATTTTTTTGAAAAATATTATATATATATCGTTTTGTTTTTTTAATTATTTAAATATTAATTAGAGTGTGTTATTGCTTCTAAATCACGCTTATGGAATTTGTTCTAAATTAAAATTTATATTGAAATGAAGAGTGGAATACAATTTATATTTGAAAACTTAGTGGAGATAAAAAGTGAAGAATGCAATTCAGGAAATGGGTTTTAGGCCTACTGATGATACAGATTTCCCAAGAACTCTGGAAATCACAAATATACCCTAACAGTACCTAATTATGAACCATCTAGTAACTATACATCAGTACTTACCTAAATAGAAGACACCGAAGCATTTAAGTGATTGCAGTACACTCATAAGTCATAAAAGTTGTCAATAGGGAAGTTATAGCCGACGCAAGCCCAATGGAGAACTCCATTTGATCACCATCATGTGTCACTTCAACCATGTTAAGCCGGAAGAAGAGAACCTTAACGATCACACCCTTCAAATAAGCTGAGTTGGAAATACTCAATGGGAAGTTTCAGGTTCCGCTCAAATATGCTGAAAACTCGCCTGTTTCTCTGTTCAATTACCCAAGCACGCCAATGGGAAGATTGCTTATTGGGAAGTCGTATTAGAAGAGCTTGGTATGCTGATAGGCTTTCGTCATCGGCAATGGCAAATGAAGAAGCTGGTGGGCAGGACCGATGCATAATTTTGTTATAGGGGCACGTATCTAAAATTGAAAAATGGGTTTAAAATTTTAATACTTGATTCTAAAAAAAGTAAGATGTATAAATTTTCTTATTTTTTCCTATTCTTATTAGTAAACTAAACTAAAACTAAATTTAACAATTTTCTCAAAATAATGACTGTGCAATGACTCTTCTATAGAGTCAAGTACATCCGCCCTTAGAGGGTGAACTTTTAAAATTTTAGGAAAATACAAACTTATAAAATTTAAAGGGGCGTGAAAACAGATTTTCAATACACATAATTTTAAAATTTTAGGGGGAAATTAGAGTGAGGAAGAGTAGGATTCCGCTTGGAAACGCCAGAGGAAATCTTTGGTTTTTTGGAGTTGATTGAGTAGTGATCTTTGTTGTGATGGGATAAGGGAAATTTTGAATATTTTTCGAGTGCAAAAGTCAGATGTGGCTGCTGCTGAGCTTCAGCTAGTGCACCAAAAAACAGAGTCCAACCGAGTTGAGTCGTGGGCTGGAAGACAGACATTTTCATTTTTGTCTGGTTAGGATAATCATACATAAAAGATGTTCAAATTAAACGCCAAGAATACCAAAGGGTGTTGATGCAATTTGCAATAACAAATTCACGCTCGTCCCATGGTCAAAAAGAATTCAATAAAACTGATGGTATATATGCATACAAATGATATATACGAAAAGAATTTCCAATTCACATCTATTAACTTAATAAAACTAGGAATAACCAACTGCAGTGCCCATCTATGAAGCAAATAAATTAGCAATGAACTACTGGGAAATAATGGCAATTGCAGTCAACAAAGGTGAAGGAAAAAAGAACAGAAACATACATGCAAGTCCTTGCCGCATCAGTTCACATCCTTGAGTCTTTTTATCAATGCATCCAAAGGCTTCTTCTTTGGGTTCGGCTTGGCTCCCCTGTTTCCAAAGCTTCCAAATAGCCTATCTTAAGGATCCCTTAACTTCTCAGAGATTGCCATAACTTTCCTGTAGTCAAGGGCATTGTAACTCCTCTCTCGGATCACTGGATTCATAAAATTCTCCGGATGATTGCTTAAAAGCAAGTTGATTAACTGCCTTGATTCTGCAAATCCATTTTTCAACTGAATGTTATCCCCTTCTTCTGAGAACAGAGTAGCTAGGTTATCTGCAAAAGATTCTAACATTTGAATATCTACATCAATCCCCAAGATATCATTCACATTGATCCTCTTAACTGAATCACTAAGTAAAGCTTCAACAATCTTCCCTGATATATGAGAAAGGACATCTTGTAAAACTCTTTTCAGAACTTGAGTAGGCAATATCTGTTGAGCGGTAGAAACAAGTGTTTCCAAGTATATTATAATTTCATTTGCATATTCGTTACCGGTTTGTGAAGGTTCATCGGTCATCCAGTTCACATTCTCAATCAATGTCATCAGACCATCAACCTTTGTCTTGAGCATCCCAGACAGCATATCTCCCGCAGCATCCCGGGCTTTATTAAGAGGAAACTGCCTCCTACCCCTTTCCGCCGTTCTCAAAGGAATACCCGAAAGTAGTGCAGCATGACGAAAAAAGAAATCACAAGCACGCTCCAAGACTGCAATATTGGCTGCAACCTGCATTGCCTGAGAAACCCCATGGACAGATGAATTAATAAGCTTCAAAGAGCTCCATCTAGAACCTCACTCAAAAGCTGGTCCAAGTACTTCTTAACAACATCATAAAAATCCAGCTGGCCGCAACAAGACATAAAACTAACAGAATCTTCAATGAAAGACCTCACGATCCGACAACAATCAGGCACGGTAGATGAAAATGGTGCAACATAAGGAAATGCAGGAACGATATCTGATGTTTGTATATGGAAAGCCAACACATTCATCGTGTAGTCGTACTCTTTTCTCATCAACATCTGCTCGAATTTATCAGCAGCAAGTACTTCTGCAATCTTCTTTCTACAATCAGATAACAATAGCTCATGGTACTTATCCCTATGCTTGTTCAAAACATAAAGCAATGAATCAACAAGGTAGCCATATCCACGCATAGCAACTCCGAACAAACTGACATAATCCTTGATCAGTAACAAGTGATTAGCAGCCTGCATCCTAGAAAACTGATCCTCTAAAACCGAGCACATTTTAGTAACAGCAGTCTCCCACAAATTCTCAACGTCCATTTTAGAAATCAAGCCCCCTCCTGTCCTTAAAACTCTTCAACGATCGATTTTCGATTTGTAAAGAAACCAGCGATTTGTGCAAAGATGTTTGATGCGATTCAAGAAAGGGAGCCATGGAAGATACTTGAAAATCTGACGTTAGTTGGAGCTTCCTGTTCTCAAAGTAATAATGCTTAAATTGATCTTCGAGTGCTAAAGTTTGATGGATATAGTAAGCTCGATAAAGAGGAGCTAAATCAAGGCCTGACAAGCCGCTATTACCCTCATAACCGTCATTTTCGTCATCATCTTCTTGTAAAGCGTAAACGAAATCTCTCAAGCTGAATCGACCATGTTCTTCGGATTGGTTTTGCTTGATTCTCAGGTCCTCCTCGCGTTGCCTAGTAGCCGAGGCTTCTCCGATGGCTAATTGCCCTAAATTGCGACTCACCGCGCGAATCTCCACAAGCCAATCGCTGAACTCTTTGCTTATTTTTCTCTCAATATGAGACCGAATCTCTGGAATTTTCCTCTCCAGCATCCTTTTTAGAGTAGACGACGGCGTTTTATCCAAAAATACGTTTTCATCGAGTCTAAGCATTTCAAGGCCATGTAGAAACTTCCCTTCGACAGGTGGTGATTCGCTCTCGAGCAAAGCTCAATTACCTTAATACACGTGGTCACCGATTGCAAGCGGTGTCCACGTTGTTTGAAACGTTTTGAGCTTCGACAAAGGAATCGAGGGAAGAAAGGAGAGGACCGGCGACGGATTGTAGTTTTGAGTTGAAATCGGAGAGAGACGATTTGAGAGAATCAACGTCGGAGAGAAGAGAACGGAGATCATCGACGGCGAGGATGAAATCTTGGTAGTGAGCTTTACAAACTTGTTCAATCTCGGACTCTTTAGAACGAGCGAAGTAACGGAGGAGTTGGAGGAGGGCTTCAGGCTTACCGGAAGCGAAAGCTTTGCGGACGAAAGGACCGAGGTCCTCGCCGTTACAGATAGCGGAGGAAAGGAGGAGCTGTTCCGGTTTTTCTCCGGAGTCGCATCCATCGACGGCGGTTGCCGCCACTTTGCGGCGGGACCTCACTGACTTCATTTTTTTGGGTACGGAATGGGAGAATGGGTGATATTTGGACAGAGAGGAGAGGGATATATCAGATATGTTTGTTATTCAGTTATATTTGGGGTGACAGTAATGGTGGGGGCATATAGGTAATATGGAAAATATTAAAATAATAATAGATAAATAGAGTAGCTTATCAGAGTTGGACACATCCGAATCCGATGAAAATTCGTCTACGGCAAGCGAGGCGGTGATGTTATCTTTTTGTTAAGTGGGATTGAGACACCTATTGTCTTCTTCCTGACTTTATAACTAAACAACAATGACTCATATATTATTTAAATTTTGTTCTTCAAGATTTTCTGACCTAAGTGGACCAAAGGAACTTCTCAATTTCTCTATTGTTTTATTCACTTTCTCTAAAAATATAATTAAACGAACTAATAAATATTATTATTTATATATATAATAAATAAATGTAAAATAAATATTATAATAAAAATTAAATATAATATAAATAAAAGATATATTATTTTAAGTTAGTAAATATTAAATTTACTAAAACTTCAAGGACATGGCTGGAAAAGCTTTTCACAGCTGAAGCATCAAGAGATTACTAAAACTTCGATTTACTGCTTTTTCCATTCTCAATGCGGAAACTAAAACTATTAAAGATGTTTGGGAAGCTGTTAGAGACAAAATAAACAAGGTAAATTGGCACAACATCATATGGTTCCCTTCTCACATCCAAAAATCAGTACGATCACTTGGATGACCATCTTGGACAGACTTTCAACTCGAGAAAGACTATCTTAGATGGGAATCATCAATGATAGCAGTTGTGTGTCATGTAACGAGACTATTGAAACAAGGGATCATTTATTTGCTGACTGCAACTTTACTAAATCTTTATGGAGCTCCATTCTTAATCTCTCTCATATGCGAGTAACTCACATATCATGGGAAGCAACGATTAATTGGGCTTGTAATGAATGGAAAGGTAAATCTCTTCTTTCCACCTTATTGAAGCTTGCTTAGACTTCGTTCATCTATTCGATTTGAAAGGAGAGAAATAGAAAAATCATTCATCGAGGATCTAGAGAAGTCGAACAAATTCTATCAACCATCAAAGAGCTTGTCCGAATTCAATTTAGAGACAAAAACATTAATATAATCGATAATGTTAATTGTAACTTATACTACTACTGGGTATAGACTAACCATTGATTGTTGTAGCTACATTGCTTTTTTGGATAATAAAATTTTTTCTTATCCAAAAAAATATTAAATTTAACCAAGTACTTCGACACTCTCGGAATAGCCTACTAACTTGGGTTCAATATAAATCAAAAACATAAAACTGGGCCTCTAAGCAATTCTCTTCATTCGCGCTTTGTAATCCGTTTCTGGCCCTTATAAGACCAAAAGGGCAGGATTCTTAAGTCACGGGTCCCAATGAAAAAGATGGATCTTAATTTCAAACCCAATTTTACTTTCATCTCTAGATTCTAAAACCCTAGTGCGCGCTCTCACTTGGGCGTTGTTAAGGCCAATTCCTTCTCACAGCAGCGCATTTCCCCTCCTCCAAAAGCAGCAGCAGCAGCAGCAGCAGCACCAGCTTCACCTCACCCGCATTGGTATCTCTTTCCTCTCCGAAACCCTCACACAAAGCCATTTTCTTTTTATTTTCTAATTTTTGTTTTTGAACATTAGTTATCGTTTCGTTGCAATGTCAGGGTATCGATTTGGTCGCCGGCGGCAAGAGCAAAACGACGAAAAGAACTGCTCCCAAGTCCGATGATATCTACCTCAAGCTCCTCGTCAAGGTTTCTGCTCTTTCCCAGTCGTTTAGATGTGCTTTCTTCTTTTTTGATTTGTTAGTGAAGGAAAATTGATTTTTTTTATCAATTACTAGCTATACCGATTTATGGTAAGAAGAACTGGCAGCAAATTCAATGCATTGATTTTGAAGCGGCTTTTTATGAGTAATGTCAACAAGCCTCCGTTGTCTTTATCCAGATTATTTCAATTCATGAAGGGAAGGTAACGATTTTCTTCATTTGTATTTTTTTCTGATTTTTATTGATTTTTTTTGTGATGAGTGATTGTTCTTATTTTTGGTTTGATCTGTCAAGAAGATAAGATTGTATTAGTAGTTGGGACTGTCATCGATGACATTCGTGTGTATGAGGTTCCGGCTCTGAAGGTTACTGCGCTAAGGTTCACCGAGACAGCGAGGGCAAGGATCTAGAAGGCCGGTGGTGAATGCTTAACATTTGACCAACTTGCTCTTCGAGCTCCCCTTGGACAGAACACAGTATGTTGTGTTCTATGATACAACACTTCTACTTCAGTTGTCTGGATTTTGCAATTGTTTACTTCTTTTCTTGAAACTGGAAATATCTGGTTTTTTGTTGGAATTGTTAACTTGTTTTTTTCTAGCATACGAATGTCTTATTTATTTTTGGTAGGATAGATAGGCGAGCTAGTTTAAATTGTATTAATTTGCAAAGTTCTGATGGTTCAAATTGTTGAAGTTTCGGGATTTGGCTTCTTAGTTGTATATAGATAAAAGTGTCCCCCTTCCCTCTTCCTGCATTTGTCACTTGAGTAGTTCACTGTATGGTTATGGCTATTCTAAAATGTGGTTGAGGTTTAGCTTTAATGGTGCATTTTATATAGCCATGGGGTATTATTAGTCTCTAAATGATTGTTGTTTTCATCTTGTGTTACCATCTTATTTTGGCTATAGGCTTCAATCAAGATGCAACCAACTAAAATAGATGTCTGATTGAGATTTTTGGTGAGAGGAACAGATATGCATATGCAATAGCATTTGTTTTTTGTTTGCCTCACGTGTCCTTTGTTATGATCTCAATACATTTGAACTCTTTGACAATTTTGTTGTAAAGACACCCTTTTCATCTTTACTGTCAAAATACGTTTGGTATGAAACTAAAGACTCTGGCGCTTAACCTATATTACCTTTTCTTTTACCAACTATATTTAAATGATCTGTGCATTATAATTAGGGCCATGGATGCATAGACAATATCATTTAGTAAGCTGAAAAAAACCATTTTTGGGAGCTTTTTATATATGCAGTCCCGCCTTTGTAACATGTTTTGATGTTTCAAGTCTATACCCTTTGAATCATGTCGTTGATACCATTTCCCTGTTTCTCTTTTTGGTTTAACATTTTCATTTGAGGTTTTTGACCAAAAAAATTGCTTTCAAATACTGATACAGGTAATGGAATGGTGAAAATTGACTTCAATTCTATTCTGAAAATCTGTAGGTTCTTCTCCGAGGTCCTAAGAATGGCTGTGAGGCTGTGAAGCACTTTGGACCAGCTCCTGGTGTGCCACACAGCCACACCAAGCCCCATGTGCGGTCAAAGGGAAGGAAATCCGAGAGGGCTAGAGGAAGAAGGAGCAGCAAAGGTTTCAGGGTTTGAGATTCCAAATGTCCGGGATAGAAGTTATCAACCAAATGAGAACCTTTTTTTTCACATTACTTTCGCTTCCGTGGTTGGGAATCTTTTGTAACTTTGTTTTTTAAGGATATTTTTAGAGTGATTGAACATTGTTTTTTGTTGGTGGATATCTATCAGGGAGTATTAATTTGGATATAACTACTTGTATATGATCTATTAATAGACTAATTTGGATCAAGTATTGTAGAAGAAAGAGTGGTTCTTTAAACCTAATTTGCCCTATTTGCAAGATTTGAACTTAAAAGATCTCGTGTATTTTTATAATGTTTTAAGTGCCACGTGAGGCGCTTTATTTATTCCTTTTGCAGTCGATGAACTTTGCTGAAATATAGATTTTGTTGGAGATAGAGGTTCATATAGCAGGGGATAGGTTTGGCAAGTAAGGTCGTATGACAATTACAGCTACTTTGCACTTGGTTTGGTATACCTTCCTTCAATGCCCACTTCCCCAATCTACATGTATACCTCCCTCTATACTAGTATAGAATGATTGTATTGTACCATTCTTTTTTTTTATTAATTGTTCCCTAAATACATTGATTAATTGTAATAAGAGTAAATTACAATTATATAATAGATCTTAATAACAAATCTTAGTTTTTTTTGTCAATTAAAGTTTTAGAAAGTTTAATATTCTAAAGTTTGTTTTTTCACCAGTGATATGATTTCTTCATCTCATTGATCAAATTATTTAAAATTTAATTGTGGTGGTTTCAACAAAATTTTAGCTTGTGTGTATAATTGGCTTGATATATTGAGTTTGGATCTTGTGATCATAGTAATTAATTTTTTTGGTGATTATGTTTTTTGTAATGGTGTTTATCCCCGTTTGAGGGTATTTCGTGTTTTCATATGTAATGGGTGTTTTATTCAATAAAATATGAGGCACTATTTTCTTCTTTCCAATATTCGTTAACATACTTCTTAGTATGTGGACGAATACGAAGGGAGTTTTAATGAGACCTCTAACTTCTATAAAAAAACCATAGTAATTAATTTACGTAAAGTGTTACTGTGATATAACTTCAATTGAATGTGTTGGATAAAGAACAAAATATCATAGATTAAAAAAATATGTTACATAAGGTTGCACTAATATAGTTCATTGGTTAGGGTATTATGATCTTGAATTTCTTAGTTGTGTGTGTTTTTTTTCAAACAATAATTTATTTCTTCTATGAATTCTAGAGAGTTTTTTTCCTCTCTACCCATTAGACTTATCAGGAAAATTGACAATAACAGTATTAACACTTTTAATATCTAAAACTTCAAAATTAAGAGTACATAATTTATTGTGAACTTACCTTTATTCTCAGTTGTTCAAGACAAAAAAGTAAACTCCTGCATATAAATATGTATACAAGTACACAAGAAAGTGAATTCATTGAATGACTTTAGTGATAAAAGGGAATGCTATTTTGTCAAACGGATCCGGATTCGAACAACTATAACTGCTAGGTGTGTGATATCCATTATAATTTTTTAACATATATTACCTTATAATCATTCACACAATTTAAAAAAAACAACATCCATCATTTCTAACGTAATTAAACGCTAATCTCAAACCCCAACGCATAAATAACAAGTGCACAAGGATGTGAACTTACGTTTATTCTTAGCTACTAACCAAAACACAAAAGTAGGTTTAGTCTTATAGTTTTTCTTTCCCCTGTGAGATCCCATCAGGGCCGTGGCTAGGTTTTCGGGGGTCCTGTACAAATTCCTATAAAGGCCCCTATTTTTTAGATATATTCGATTTTGGGGTAACAATAGTGGCGTTTTTTAAAAAAAAGTCGCAATAGGTCCATCTATAGTGGTGTTTATTGAAAAAACGCCACTATATATATATTTTTGGGCTTTTTTGGGTGCACAATAATAGTGGCGTTTTTTGAAAAACGTCGCAATAGGTATATCTATAGTGGCGTTTATATAAAAACGCCACTATATATACACTTTTTTTTTGATTTTTTTGGGGCCTGCATGGTCGCGCAGTTCGCGCCGCCCCAGCTTCGGCCCTGGATCCCACCTTGTACCTCACTCTTAGAAGTTTGAAGTTTCAATTGTCAATATAAATACAAGAAATACTATACATAATGTTTGAACTTCCAATGGTAATAAAAAGAGTTAAGAATAGACATGCTTGAATATTAAGATTGATCGTATCTCTTCCTTTCAACCTCAGAATCCTACCCAAAGCCTTGAAGATTCCTTTTTAATCACCAGAATAATTGTTGGGTTAGCTATAACTAAGTTAAAAGAACAAAACTGCTTCTTCAATTTAAAGGATGATTTTGCAAACTTCTTAATGCTCTATTTTTCTTCATATTTTTTGTCAGCAAGGATGATCATAAGAAGAAGAGATGAAGATGGTAGCATTTCATTTTCCTTCTGTGAATCTAAGACAGGTTTCATCACATTAAACCTCTTAATGTGACACAACAAAAACCACTAGCATTGTCTTTAGGTTTATTTCTCTTTTTAGGATATCTATCTGTACATTTTTCCATTAGTAAACTAAAGTTTTCCCATAATTTTACAACCAAGCCCTTTTGGACAAGGTTTGACATCACAATCAATTTTGATTAATTCACTAATTTATTTAAGATTTAAAAAATTAAATTTATCAAATTTGATGTCGTCTTTTAATTGAATTTTGACGTAAAAAAATCAGGGATACTTCAATCTAATATATTTTTTGTTTTCCAGCAAAATAAACTAAAATCTGGGCTGTTTCTTAATGTATGTTCGCTATTCACTACAATGATTATAAGGTAGTATTTATTTAAAATCTTTCATAGTTATTGATAACGATAAAAACACACATTTTATATACGTAACTACTTAAATTCGTATATTCTAAAAAAAGTAACAGTCCGTTTTACGATTGAAATCGCTAAATAAATTTGTATTTATTTTAAACATGGGAGAATATCCCCTAAAGTCAAGCAAATTGATTCGTGTCCTTTAAATCCACGTTGATTATCCATCCAAACTTTTTTTCTCGTGGTTTTGGTTTAGGGCGGGCAGCTACCAGTGCCCAATCTCTTTTATCTATGATTTTCTTTATGAATTAGTTTTGCAGAAACTGCACTTAAAAGAAATGTCTTATGGACTATTTTTGACGCAGGCTTAAACCATGAATTTTGAAATGTCAAAAATAAAATTCCAACTATTTATTTATTTTACCGTTGATATTATGTTAAATACAGCAACAAAAAATTTTATTTAGCCAAACCCTACTTGGGTAAACCCTATCAATGCTTCCGTCCTTTACCTACTCAAAAAAGTTATCCACCAAGAACTGCAACTATTAATTACCAGCTAGTATACGTAAAAAATATTCGTCAATCATCGAAAACGAACACACATTTATAGACGTAACTACTTGAATTCATACATCTAAAAAGTAGAACACAACTTTCGATTATTGAAATTATTTAATAGGTCTTGATCTTTAAAATTTGATAAATTTATTATTAAAAAAAATAATTTTTCCAGTAAAATCGTCCATCCGTTCTTAATAATGACTATAGTGGATAAGAAATATAAGCCGTGAGAGGATTTGACTTTTCCATCTCATTCATGAATTAGGCCCCGCCCTTTACTTGACTTAGCTATGAGTGTTATAATTTTCCGTCAAACTGTAAATTCATAGGCCATTCACAGACGTACAGAGTTTAATGTGTTCCCTTTTCCTAAGGTAAAAAGCTAGTTCCATCTTCCATCAAATAAATTACAAATACAGAGCAAAAACCAACACTGAACTTCCTTTCTTATATCCATAATCCAACAATTTTTTCTCTCCATATTTTCTTTAATGGATTTACAAGGGAATCACGTTGATTATGCTCTTAATGGAAAAGTTATGCTCTGCACCGGCCTCATTCTCTTCGGTACAGTACTCAGCGTTCTCTGCTTCCACAACTACGTCCGCATCCTCTTCCGTGACACCCGTCGTCGTTACATGCGACACCGTGCCCGGAGATTGCTCTCCATTTCTACTGCCGCTAACACTTCCAAGGGTTTGGATTCTTCCGTCATTAAGACCATCCCTATTATGGTTTACGCCACCAAAGCCAGCTGTTTCCCTCCGCTCGATTGCCCCGTTTGCTTGTCGGAGTTCGAAAACGACGACAAAACACGCGTTTTGCCTGAGTGTAATCATACCTTCCATGTTGACTGCATCGACATGTGGTTTTATAGTCACTCTAATTGCCCACTATGTAGAGCTACGATCCAAGCTGTTAAACCGATGAACCCAGAGAAGACCGCCGGCTCAGTGGCTGAAACTGCCGGCTCAGAGCCTGCTAGAGATGATATTGAAAACCCTTTTTCTTCTTCTTTTTCTTCTTATTCGTCGTCGTCGTCATTAGAGTTGGAGAGTTGCTCCATGCAAAAACTGGAGCTAGTGGGAATTGTTGTGGAGGTACCCACTGGAGCTCCATGAGGAATCGAGTTTAGATAATCGGATCCAGGTTCCAATAAGGATACGGAGCGTATAGCATAAAAAAGTATTTTTCTTTCACATTTATATGTCAAACATAGGAGAGTGTTTTTATCATTATGGTAACTACTTTTCAAATTGTCAACGAAATTTGGTTAGTATAGAGATTTAAAAAGCAAATATAGTCGTATTTTCAGTCACGTCGAATTATCGTAATTGTGACAATAGTGGATATCATTGTAAAATAATGATTTCGGATGATACCTTTACCATTATATAAAGGTCACTATTCCAATAATAGACCACTAATCTCTAGCTAAAGGTATGTGTAATAACGAATATGTTGAAATTGATCAAAACATTGAATGAAATTTTAGATGATCTTTAAATTCAATAACTCTATTCATATGAGAAGAATAATATATTTTAATAAAAATTTTTGGAGTGAACATTGTACAATGAAATACACTATTGATGTGACACACCAAAATACACAATTAATGTGACACATCAAAATACACAAATAATTTACATTACAAAATGCGTGGAATAATAAAAAAAATGGAAAATATTTCCATATCATCGCTGTCGCAAAATTTTTAACGATATGGTATCAAATTGAAACCTAAACTAAAAGTTAGACATGATTTTGAAAAAAATGTAATTTAGGCACTAAAACAAATAAAAGTGATAATATAGGTACTAAAAGTGTAAATTATCCAATGGATAATAACAGTTTCCGGTAAAAAAACGTTATTGTTAGTTGTGATTCCTCCGAGGAAATTTCATTCTCGTGCCTGTGGATTCAATAACGGAATTTGTCTTATTCCAAGAAGAAAATAATAACAGTTTAGCATTAATCTTATACTGCTCGGTCCATAGCAGTTCAGCATTCCGTTTTCTATCAAACCTTCAATATAATTCTTCACTTCATTGAAAAAAGAAAGAATGAACGTTCAACTCAACTGTTAATTAGTTTGCCCATATTAAGCTAGCAGTGTCCCAACAAGAAGCTAGACACAGTGAAGTTAGCTGCATCGGTTGCATTTATTACATGGAACTCTGTGAAATGTTGGAACCGGGTCCCGAGTTTTTGTATTCAGCATAGTATGATGTGTTCAAGGCAAAATCTCCGTCCCACGCTCTCCACCCAGCTGGATCTACCAAACTCCCCATGATATTCTGCATGTAAACTGTCCTCGAATACTCCTTCCACAGTCTCCCTAGATACGTTCTGAAGATTGTGTTGCTCGGTGCCAGACCATCGGCAGCCATGATGTTGCAGTCGTGAATTGACGTGCCTGTGTTCTGGTTCGGATCGGTCCGGCCCTGCGCGGTGATGGCGTTGAATTGTCCATCCATCGGCTTTCAGGGTATATGTTGCAGTTTTGGAAAACAACGGAAGCGTTGCCGAATATAAAATCAAAAGTGCCGTAGATGTTGCATTCTCTGTAGAATTGTCTTAAGGAATGTGTATATAAGGTATCTAAGTATCCTTCGAAACTGCAGCTATTGAATGCTGATAAATCAGACCTGTTTCGAACTGCGACGGCTTGGTGCTTGATTGCTCCGGCTGTGTTCTGGAATGTTATGTTCACCGCAACAAAATTTGGAGCCACCACAGCTGTAATATTAAGCCAAATTTATCAGATTAAAGGTAGTTTAGTTACTTCAAATGTCCTTTTTAAGGAATAAAATATCACTTTAACTTGTATTCTTTTAATATTTTACTCTCTAATATTTTGATTTTTATCAAAATAATTCTCTTAGATAAAAACCAACTAACAATCAACGCACGAAGTAATCACTTGAACAAACAATAGGGGCTAAAATATCTTTTTTTAATTAAAACTTGCCGAAGGTTGCAGAGTTAAACGTTGTCCAGCCATCAACGACGCTGCGGTTTCCCGTGATTATTGTCTGATTAATACCGTCACCAATCATCATCAATTACCTTTTATTCTTAACAATGGAAATCTACTCTTGATAAACACCAGCAGTGATGTAAATCAAGAAGTAACCATTTAAACCATTGGTGTTGTTAGGAGCTGCGGTTAGAGCATTGGTAATGGTGGTGAAATTACCGCTACCGTCCAGACTCACCGTCACAATGTCACTCACCAACACCTCCTCCTCAACACCACCGTTGTTCGTTTGAAGAAGATTTCTTCGGCTTACGGTCTCGTAAATCGTGTTTGTTTTGCTCGACATTTTGAAATGCAAACGACCGTGCTTGAAACCGAGCTGCCTTTTACTACTACGCTGCCATGCCCACCCGGCTTTCTTCTTCTTCTTGGGAACCCAGCCCTTCGTGAAAAGAGCCAAAGACACACTGTAGAGCTTTGTGTCGTTTGACAGAGGAACTGACAGGCCGTTCTTTATGCTCCAAGCCTAGGCGGTGGATCGTATGCCGTCAAAACATGTCTGCTGGTTGGTCAAAATTGCGCTGAGAAAGGTTTGTATGTCATCAGCATCGACGGGAGACAGTGTTCTACTAGTGGCATTGACGGAGTCATATGAGCTCAATAGGAAATCCATGCTGAGACCAGCTAGAAAGCGGCAATCCTGCAAAGCAAGAATGGCGGACACCGACAACGTTGGTCGGTATTTCTGTTGGTACTTGTCGACCAATTTGACGAATTTAAGAGATTGAGACAGATTTGCGAATCGAGAATCGACCATAGTTGTAGACATCGGTGGCGTGGTTGGGCAGAACTGATCTGCAATAAGAAGGGCGTGGAATACAGGTTTCAAATAGCGGCCAAATAGTGGTATCGTAGTCGTGGCGGTGTCTAAAATCGCTATCGCAAAAAATAACGGTGTAAAGCGGGATCACACCAATAACGACGGATCACAACCGTAATTTAATAGAACGCGGCCAATCGCAATGCCGCTATTATTTCGTTAATTTATTTCAAAAACAGTTTTTATTAAAAAAAATCAGTTCATTCGAAAAAAAAATCACGATTGTGATATCCGCAATAATCACAATATCATTCGTTATCTTCGCAACCGTGATAAATGCGACGCGACCGAAAACGTGACGTGAACGCTATTTAAAATCTTGGTGGAATAAACTTGCAAAGTGTTCCCGGTGAGACGGGAGCGGAAGGCGGAGCATCTGCAAGAGAAGAAGAAAAGAAGAGAGGAAGAAGAATGAAGATTATTAGAAGGGAGCAGAGCGAGGAATCCATTGCTTTCAATTTTTAGCTCTTTTTTCTTTTTTTGAGAATTTGTGTTAATGAGTAGGTTGTATTTAAAGTGGGAAAAAGGAACCAAAGCAAACTATTTATTTAGCGGTTCAATTAATTTTGTAATTCTATTTTGTTTATTCAATTATTTTAAAAAAAATTATATTTAATATTATATTTTGGTTTATTTTAATTATATGTCGATATTAACATATCATCGTAAGATAATGCTACATCATTATTGGAAAAATATATCACATCAACAGTTTTACTAATTTTTTTAATTGTTGATGATTAGAATAAAATCAAAATGCAACGTTAAGTGTAACTTAAAAAATAATCAGATGATAAAAACGAAATCTAACGAAGAGTTGATTGATTAAATATTTAAATGGTTTGTGAGGTAATATTAAATTGGTTTGTGGGGGCAATTTCAGAGGATAAACCCTGTAATGTTAAGCTATATTTGATTTGCAGTTTTAAACCACTTGCATTATACCATTTTTCAATTTACCAAGCATCCAAATGTATTGCAATTTTATTTCTACTAATTGCCTAATTTCCGTATGAATTTTCAGTTGTTCATGTAGGGATGAACCGTAGATTGATCAAAAGAATTATATATATTTTTTAAAAATTAAAGTTTTTATATAATTTTATATATCCAGTTAAATCGACGAAACAAGTGCCTGGGAGGCCTACTTATCATAATTGAACGAAGTAATCCATGCAAAGTCTGGAAACTACTTCCGAGCCCCCAACGACCTAAAGTTCTGAGTACAGTATCAGCCACAAAGAGTGGGGTTAGGTTGATAATGGTGACCTAATTTATCTTATTCCTAAATATCAAAATTTGAATAAGTATGTTTTTAAGATTTTAGTGGCTTAAAATTAATATAAAAATTAAATCTCTAATTACAAGTATTTTAAAAATTAAATTTTAGGAGGTCGGTTTCGGACATCTCAATTTTATCAAAAAAATAATAAAAGAATAAATAATTAGAAACTAAAAAATAAGTTAAAAAACGTCACATCAACAATAAGTGACTAAGATGAAAATAAAATGTATCTTTAGATATAATTTAAAAATAATAATAATTGAATTATTAAAATAGAAATAAAATAATATATGAGTAATTAAAGATGTAATTTAACATTTTCTAACTATATGCTTATTTCCTAATTTTGGGCCTATGGTCTTGTTTAAAGAATTTGGTATCTCATAAGAGATGAATATTTAATCGAGTATAGGTGTTCACTATTTGGTTTTAACAAAATTAACTGACCGAATCGAATTAATTCAATTAATTCGGTTAACCATTGAATTAGTTCATTCAGAAACGATTAATTTTTTTCAATATTCGATTAATGATTAATTCGAAATTAATTACCCAAAATTATTAAATATTAAATATATTATATATTAGATCTATATTTTAAGCTCAAATCTAGGGATGGCAAAAAAACTCGAACCCGACGGGGAAAATCGAAAACCGAATTAAACGGGTCGGGTTCGGGGATGATAAACTGGGACGGGGACGGGGATGGGGAAAACCCATTTATTTTAAACGGGGACGGGGACGGGGACGGGTTTGGTAATCCCCGCCCCGATTACCCGCCCCGATACCCGACCCGATAAATATTAAAAAATAATTATATATATATATATAATATTAATAAATTTAATTTAAATAAAAAATATATATTTAATTTAAATATATATATATATACCCGGCCCGATTCTCGGCCCAATACCCGTTTAAATAACCGTTTATGCTAAACGGGGATACCCGTTTCCCCGCAGTTTTCCCCGATTACCGGACGGGGATCCCCGTTTAAATCCCCATAGTTTTTTAAACGGGGACGGGTACCGGTTTTTTAAACGGGGACGGGGACGGGGAGACCAATACCCGGCTCGAACCCGGCCCGTTGCCATCCCTACTCAAATCCAATAAAGAATTAAGATCCAACTTATTTTTTAACCACACTAAATTCATTAAATTATCAAGACCTAATTAACTTTTAACACATATAAAAAATATCTCTATTATAATCAAAATATTCTAATTAAAAATTATATTTTTTTTGGTTAATTCGGTTAATCAACCAACAAAAATAACCGAACTTCGGTTAATATTTTCAAAAAAATTCTATTAATTCAATTAATGGTAATTTGGTTTGGTTGGTGGCCGAATTAACCATTTAAACACACTATAATCGAGTAGTGTCAAGTATCATTTAATTATTTAAATTTTATTTGAATATATTTAAAGTGAATTTATAGAATTATGGTTGAGTCTAATTAAATATTTGTTTAAATTTTTATTCAAATTTAAATATAATGGCGCTAATTTGTTCTAATGTAAACAACTCTTGCTAACCATATAAGATATACTAATATTATTTAATAAATTAAATATTATATTTCCTTATAATAAAGAATGATTTTAAGAATAAAATACTAATGTGAGAATAATAATGAGTCAAAAAGTTGCTGGAAAAAATATAAAGAGTTATTGTTAGATGATCAAATTGAATAAAATAAAAAGCTGAGAGTCTAAAATAAAAGAACAAAAATTTGTTTCATAAAGAGGAATTGAATTTTCATATATTATAAATTGATAGTGGAACATGCAGTTAAAATTTAATAAAAAAATGGACTTAAAATAAAAGAGAATTTTAGAAACACAAAAATCATGTAAAATTGAGGAATTAAATTATAAAAAGAAAATTTATTGTCAAAAATATAAAAGGGCATTTTGGTATTGTACGGTCGTTATTCAAATTTAATCAAAAATAGACTTAAAACAAAGAATGAATTGAAGAAACAACAAATTAGAGACTAAATTGTAAAACAATAAAATTATTTAGCTAAACCCAAAACAATATCAAATTTTCTAGTTTTTCAATTATTCAAACTTTGGAAATACGAATTAGAGTAGAACTTAAAAATCTGAACCAACTCTTTAAATTGGCTTGAATAATTCAACATTAAAAAACTATAATTCTTTTAGTCGAATCCAGCTTTACTTACAACAACAACAAAACCCTATTCACATGTGCAATAAGGTAAGGGGGAGGTAGGGTAGTAAGCTGCCCCAACGCCAGGATTGAGAGCAGCTTCCGTGTAAGACCTCCGGCAGTCATAAAATTAAAGATAAAGATTAAATGTAATGCATGTATAAATAAATAAATAAATAAATACATAGTTGAACAGTCTTCATATGCGCGTCTGTAATGGAAGTACTCCCTGTAAATAAATCCATGCGTAAAAATCTTTGCATATAGACAGAAACGTAAGACCCGACTAAATTTAAAAAGAGGAAACCTGAAGAGAATGATACACAATAGTTAACGATAGCAAGTTACGAGAAGGAATAAAGTCAAATGGGTTAAAACCTAAACTAAGGCAACACTACTCCGTTACCCTAGTTCTAGGCCTTCATAAAATCTAATGACAGAAATGTATATAAAGTAGAAGTCATGAAAATTATTATTACAAAGGCGTTAAAAAGAAGACAGAGATGTTACACCCTATGTCTGTGACCCGCACTACTCGGCTACCCTGGTCTTAAGTCTCCATACTTTCCTATCAGAAGTTATGTCCTCGGTAATGGCTAAATCCTTCAAATCAAATCTCAAGCAGTCTTCCCACTTCCGCCTTGGTCTTCCTCTTCTTCTGGCACCGTCGACTGTAATCAACTCTACCCTTCTGACCGCATCCGACAGTTGTCGCCTTAAGACATGCTCAAACCACCGTAGTCTTCCCTCCCTTAATTTTTTGGATACAAACACCACCCCCAAGGACATCCTAATAGCAGAGTTTGGTGTCATGTCCCACAGAGTTCTTCCACATGCCCATCGAAGCATTCTCATTTCTGCGACCTCCATCCTCCTTACGTGATCCTTCTTGATTGCCCAACATTCTGATCCATACAGTAGCGCTGGTCTTATTGCCATTCTATAAAATTTTCCCTTAAGTTTTAGAGGCACCCTCTTGTCACACAAAACACCAGTGGCAGCCCTCCACTTTAGCCATCCCGCCTTTATACGATGTGTAACGTCATCATCTACACCCCCATCTTTATGTATCATAGACCCTAGGTACTTGAAACATTCCTTTGAGGGGATAACGTGTCCCTCTATGCAGACTTCTACATCTTCATCATTTTGGTTCCCACTGAAGTTTGAACATAAATACTCTGTCTTTTCAATATTGATCCGTAGACTTTTTTCTTCCAAAGCAGTAATCTATTCAGCTCAGTTTTTGTTTCGGCAACTAGGACAATGTCGTCAGCGAAAAGCATACACCATGGAACACCGTCTGGTGTTGCACAATAGATGTCGTCCATAATCAAGTCGAAGATGTAAGGGCTAAGAGCCGACCCCTGGTGGAGTCCGATTTCCACCGGGGAAGCCTCGGTGTCGCCAACTGTAGTCCTGACGTAAGTAGTAGATCTACAGTACATATCACGAATCGCTCGGATATAAGCAGTTAGGATTCGTCTCGTTTCCAAGGTCTTCCAGATCGTATCGCGGGGAACGCTATCATACGCCTTCTCAAGGTCAATGAACGCCATGTGGAGATCTATATTTTTTCCCTATATTTCTCCATAAGCCGTCGAAGTAGATGAATTGCCTCCGTAGTAGACCTGCCTGGCATAAAGCCAAATTGGTTTTCCGAAACCCTAGTAATCTGTCTCAACCTAGCCTCTATCACCCTTTCCCATAGTTTCATGGTATGGCTAAGTAGTTTAATACCTATGTAGTTGCCACAACGTTGAGGATCTCCTTTATTCTTATAGATTGGTATCACCGTAGACTCTCTCCACTCCTCTGACATCTTAGCAGTCTCTAAAATAATATTAAAGATGTTGGTCAACCAATTAACTCCCTCTTCTCCTAGGGCCAACCACACAGTGATAGGAATTTGATCTGGACCTACAGCTTTATCTCTCCCTATCTTTCTAAGAGCCATTTTGACTTCCTCAAACCCAATCCTACTTGTAGGGCAGTCATTGACCGCTGAATGATAGTCGGCTGACCCATCTACAGTACTATCTCTATAGGGAGGGGCACCGTCATTAAATAAGCCAAAAAAGTAACTACCCTAAACCCTCTTAATATCATGATCTTTCACTAAAAGAACGCCATTGTTGTCCTTAATATCGGCTTGGACCCTCATGTCCCTTGCGGCAAAGTCTTGGATCCCATCCAAACTTTGTTTCCCCCGCGCTAAAGTTTAGGTCTTGCCCGACCTACACTCGCTTAAAATGGCAAATCAAACTCAAAAGAACACAAGAAATGTGTTGATATGTACCTTCCCCTCTGATTAGTTGGCATTTACTCAAAATTTTTGCGTCAGCCCTTCTTGCTCCATGATGTCTGACACTCCCCGCATTGAACCCTTGTCATTGGAGTTCTTTACACCATCATGCATCGACACTTTCTCACGGCAAAGTCTGATGCCCCTTCTTGCGTCATCCCTTCTAACAAGAAGGTCGGAGCTCGCTTCCCACCTTTGAAATGGGTGGTGTCTCATGTGCTTGGCCTCTACTTTCCTTGGTAGAGATGAACCGTATTGAGCCAAGTCTCAATGCCCCCTCGATCCTTAGTTCGTCCTCTTTTCTGAACAGCTCGATCCTGGGCTCATCTGTCACCTTGGATGACTCGGCTCCCCTCGAGTAATCTCGCAACATTGTTGGTACCTCAAGTTTGCGCCCCATTGTTTGCTCGGCTCTTACCCTTGGCTTAACATATGTGTCACTTGAACTAGTGCACACATCATCCCCAGATTCCCCATCTGGTTCATCATTGAGTGGACTTGCTCTGCCACTCAAGGAACAACATTTCTCATCCTTCGACTTGCCTTCATTGCGGGATATCTTGCCACTACCATCGGCTTTTGGCTTTGGTTTGGAAGTCTTGTTCTTCTTGACTCCAAACTCTTTGATGGACTCTGCGGTTGTCAAGGCTTTAGACAGATCCTTGACTTCCCTTATCTCCAACACTTTCTGTGCCCACGGCTTTAATCCGAACATGAATGTGAAGAAAGCATCTTATTCAGTCAAACTTGGGACTTTGAGCATGAGTCTTCTGAATCGGCTCACATACTCCTTTAGTGTCCCCTTATGCCTGAGGCGCCTCAACTTGGACCACGACTCCATCTTGACATATTGTGAGCGGACCTGCTCACTCTGCACCCTCGGCTTGACGGCATTATCACTTGCTATCGCACCGGGTCCTTTCCTGTGCTCTACTTACCTTACATGTAAATATAGTTGAGGACAAAACATGCATTGATTAGCACGTAATTAACTCGAATCTATATTATAATGAGCCCCCACTTGTTAACTTGTCCTGGAAAACTGATGATTAACATGAGCATAATTAATTACTCCAAGTCTATGAAATCATAATTAATTAAAGAAAGAAACTTGAGAACGTGTTGAAAACCCCATGGGAGTTCATTGCGGGATCATGTGCTCTGCTCAGACAACGAAGCTTCCCCCTAAACCTTTTTTACATTTATCAACACTGTTCCAATTCTTACATTACCAGAAACAAACGTTTATAATTCCCGACATGTGCTTACAAGCTTGAAATTTTCAACGCACAACCAGGCTGGCGGTGCTTGGCTTTTCATGGTAACAGGTTTTGCCACCTTCCAGTTTCAACTGCACTTGCAATCCTTTTAATTTAAGGTGAATTATAATATAATATTTATTTAGATGTTTTTTATTTGAATTTAAAGCTTTTAAGAAGAACATCACTCTATTTTACTACTTACGCGATTACTGTCATTTTCTTTGGTGCCTCAGGTTTGGGTCCCGATCTGCATACTTTCTGGATTTTTAATAATGAGGATTAGGATGAAGATAATTATTGTCAATCTTATGAAGCTTTGAAATCCCATTAGTGTTATTATTAGTTCATCCACTTGACTCGCATCAAAGTCAACTTACTACCATTTATATATTTATATATATCACGAGGTTTAGGTTTTTGTCTTAGAAAGAATATTAAAATCTTTTGCTTGCATTTTTTTCTGGGTAATTATTGTTTAATTTGTTTGACTTGAAATTAGCAAAATATATATATATATATATATATATATATATATATATATATATATATATATATGCATGTGGTAGTTCTACTCTGCGATAAGAAATCTAAGGTTAATTTGCTACAGTTTTAAACTTAAAATGTTACGTGTTTGCTTAAAAAGATAAAAAATTGATCAGTTTAGCGTAATAAAAAAAGATAAAAAATTGATATTAATTTCGGTTACCATCGAAAATATTATATGAGTTTCTTGACAATAATTGTTTATAATACAACCATAATAATTATGAAAATTACATGATTTGTTAATGAGAACGTAATATTCTCAATTTCAACTTTAAATGTTATATAATTTACTAAAAAAGCTACACGAATAATAAGTTTTTTAGTTACAATCAATTATGATTTTTTTAATAATGACAATTATATTTCATTAATAATGAAAAGAATCAAAATTACAATGTATCAAAGTATATAAAAACATTTGAAGCCAATAATCACCAAATTAGTCATATAAAAATAAAATATTAAATCAATTACGACCTTTCTTTTAATTTTATTTTAGTTTATTGTATTTTAGACTCCCAAGATAGGCCAAGCATTTTCTACTACTACTCGTTCATGAGATTAAGGTCAATGGTCTTTTGGTTAGCGTTACCCTAGAGATGGATCAAGGCTTTTGCAATCACCATTGGTGAATCATAATTTTATTGATCACTAAATCGAATTTCCTTCCAGGTGATGCTACCGAGTATAGAAGAGTAGTCTAAACCCTACTACTAGCAGATGAAAAAGTAGCAAATAGAAGTTCCAATACTGTTCAGGCAAAAAACAAGCAATCATAATGGGGCTATAGCTTTTAGTCCTATAGAAGCGTTTTTAAGCGTAGTAAGAAACACCCTTAAAACTAACGCCGCAAATATTACCGGCATTTGTAAATAAAAACTGGCGCAATAGGATCGGACATTTAGCGACGTTTTTTACAAACGTCACAATAGGTTCAGACGTTTAGCGGCATTTTTTACAAACGCCACAATAGGTTCGGACATTAGCGGCATTTTAAAGTAAAAATGCTGCTAATCGAGAATGATTTACAAATGTTAACTTCTAATCTTTATTGCCCAAATTTAACGTATCATGTAGTAACAATTTCCAATAACAATTTTGATACGACTTAAATTAAGTAAAAAATACTTAACAACATAAATAAATCGAAGTTTACAAACATTCAAGTACACAGTTCAACATTAAGTGAAATGTAATGTAGTTCAACATTCAAGTAAAAAGAAATATAGTTTAACAACTACAATAAACAGAGCATGAACATAAGAAATCACCTAGGGTGGTGATTTTTGCGGTTGATATTGTTGTATCATATGCTTCATAGCTTCTAGTTGTTTTTGAAGTTCATCATATTTAGATTGATATGATGCTTCTCTCTCTATTTCTCTCACTTCTCGTTCTACTTCTCTCGCTTCAACTTGGGCTTTCATTTGAGCAAATTTTTCATCTACTTTAGTCAATTGCTTTTTTAATCGAATAACTTCTGATTGAGAAGATTGACTCTGTGATAGCATGTACTGAGGTGAACTGGATCCAAAATATTTGGATGGTGTAACGAATAATCCCTGATAGCGAACTCGACCATATATTTCAGGACCAAAAACTTCAGCAATAAATTGATTTTCAATCTCGCCCACATTAATGGACCCATGAGATGAAGCCATCGCTTCATACTCCGTCCTTTTATCACCCAATTTTCTATGAATCAATTAAGAATTTAGAATAAATTCAAATGTTATTTAAAATAAATATGTTATATAGTTATATAAGTATAACATAATTCAAATTTTATGTCCAATAAATATACCATGATTTCTGCAGCTTCAGGAGCCAAAAGAGAGCCATCTTTTTTTGTATGTTTCAGTTTGAAGAGCTTTATTCGTCCAACTCGGTTGTCGGACATAGTTTCCTACAATATAGAACATAAATTAGTACTTACAAAAAAATAATAAATAAAAAAAATGTTCATTACTATGTGAATAATCATAATTAAAAAAAAAAGAATAGCTCTTCGATCCAGTGTGTGAGTAAACTTTTTGTTGTTGTTTGCTAGCAATACCAATGTGCTCTTCGATCCTCATGAGCTACACGAGCAAAGCTCTTCGATCCAGCTGTGTGAGTAAACTTTTGTTTGTTGGAAAAGTAGTCAAGGGAAACTTTCGGTGTGAAAGTGGTGCATTTAATTGCACGAATTCAAGCTATTTTTTGTCGATAATTGCACCGAATTCAAACTATTTTTTGTTGAAAATGGCAAAGGGAAAAATACATTTAATCATTTTATTTTAGGGTATTTACAAGATTAGTCCTTAAGCTTCAACTATAAATACTCTAGCTCATTTAGCTTCAAAAGCATCCCAAATCATTTCTTTCTCCTAATACTAGAGAGCTTTCTTGTGAGAAGTGAGTGTTTTGTAAACACCTGTAAATTTTCTCTCTTAGTAAAAGATATGCAGCAGTCTGGAGACGTAGGCATAATTGACTGAACTCCGTTATCAATTTCGGGTATTATTTTTCCGCTTTTATTTCGCATTCGCACTAATCTGATTATAGGGAAATTACTTGTTTTCATTTTATTTCCCAACATTGTTGCTGTTTGCTAATAATAACAATGTGCTCTTGTTCCTACAATTTGAAATTTCCATGACTTATAAAATATAAATTATAGTGACACAATATTATTTTTTAAAGTTCACATCATACCTCTCCTTTCTTTGAACTCCAAAACTTGATTGCATATTCTCATTGATACTTGAGCATTCCAAGTACGACATTTTGCAGTTTTGTTCTAGGCTTATATCATTCTTAAAATATTTATTTTTCAAGGAACATTTGTGACCTCTCTATTTATCGGTAGAAGATTAGCATTGCGCGCAATCACGCCTAAGTAACTAACCAGAACACCTGCTTCTATCCCAATAGGTGTGTCGACATCATTACTTGTAACTTTGACACGATCTCCAGCATGAAGGTCGTATAATTCCATCATTATCGTACTATCTCTAGTATTGCTTCTTTGACCATTTTCAACTACATAAAAAATAATTTAGTGTAAGTTTTCAAAATCAAGTCAATAAAAAAAATCAACCACTAGTTAAATATAGTATCAAACATTACCTTCAATTTCTACAGTTTCTTCAATTGTATTCAAAATTTTTGAAGATTCACCACCAATCGGTTCTTCATTATTTGTTTCTCCTTCACTTGAGGAGCTCGAACAATCCGCAGATCACTCAATTTCCTCTTAGGCATAATATCTAAGATTTATTGTTTCTTCAAAATGTTAGAAACTATTAAAAACTTAAGAACAAAAAAAAAAAAAAAAATTCAATTATTCAATATAACAATCGTTCGATAAAATCAAAATAAAACTGATATAAAATTTAAAATCTAGGTTTTACTATATTAAATCATCAAAAATCATAAGAGAAGTGATATATTCATTCTATTGATTTATTTTTATTTATTTGTTAAAATCAAAACTTATATTTTTATTTGTACTTGCAAGACTTGTGGATCATAATTCTTTGAACGTCACTCTTTTCGACGGTGCTCCGCCGGACTTTCTTACCGTCCACCGAATTTTCTTATTTTGATAGATCGAGATGCAAATGACCCCTCATATTTAAGAGCTTGATGTAACTCTCTTTCTCAATTTAGAAAAGGTAGTTTTACTAAATAATTTTAAAAAATACAGCCAAGAAAAGATCAAATGGCCTTCAACGAATAATTAATGGGCATGGTCTGGCCTCTAGCTTTTAGCTTACCCAAGTTTGGTACAACCTAAGAAAAGTAATGGGGTTAGGCGGAAATAAGCTTTGTAGAGCTTTAAGAGTGGAAGCTGAAGCCCAAGCTAAATATTAAATCCCAAGTTCACCATCAAATATGAAGATTACTGCTCATGCTGTAACTTTCTAACCTATCCAGTGTCCAATTCAGATAGGATGAGTATGGGGCAGGAATAAAAAATATTAATTTATTACAACGTAGGTATATAAAAGGGATGATTTTTTTCCCAATAATGCAGTCAAAAAAAAGTTTATTTGAATAGGGCATTCTCGAAATTATTTCTTTAAAGTGATTGTTACAGTACACCCCAAAGATACATTACAGTCATGCGACTCTAGTATAAATTTGGGAGAGACGCATTGAGTGAAATGCGTCTCCCATATTTTTTTCATATTTCATTTTTTATTTAAATTTTAATCATTAGATAAAAAAATTGGGGGTGGGGGGAGAGCGACGCATTGTGATCCGGGGGAGGGGGAGTCGCATGGTGTTCCATGCGACCTTGGGGAGACGCAGGGAGCCCAGTGCGACTTCGATGTGTACTGTAGCATTCACTCATTCGAGCAAATAATCTCTCGGTGTCCTATTCGAACAATTTTTTCAACTGCATTATTACAAAAAATCACCCTATATAAAAGTGTAACTTAAAATTAACTTTAAGTATAGATTAAACACTTACTTTTATATTAAGCTAAAATTACAAAAATTAATACAGTTAATTTGAAATTTAAAACTTGCAAAAAGTTTAATTAGAAAAACTAAATTATTAATCTAAATATTACTATTTTTTATGAGAGACAGATCTTTGTGAATTCTAAGTAATGGGGAACAATACATGATCCATTTTCCGTGAGTTGTGGCCATAATTTTGGCTGCCGATTAAATATTAAAAATGAAAAATAATTGAGTAACATGAAAAAGATAAATAATAACATAATTTCAATATTTTTGGTAAATATTTTATATAATATAAATACACATAAATGCATATGTATAGAAAGCGATGCTTTACTCCTTAATGATCCGCGTTGCTTAGATCTAATCAACAACCCTATTTAAGAACTCGCCTAGCATCTGTCGGTATCTCTCTCTCTCCTTTCTTTTCCGTCTCTGTTCTCTATTTCCTTCCATTTCCGTCGCCATAAACTAGCTAGCATCAAACATGAACAACCCTAGTGTAAGATTTAAGACATTGCTTGTTCTTGTTCCCATTTCAGCTCTTGTCTTAGCCTTACTTTTGTCTGTAATAATTCTAAAAACTATCCCTAAAACCACACAAATCCGTCATTTTCACGTCCAAAATCATCTCCAAGCAGCTTACTCAGCATGCGAGGGCACTTTGTATCCCGAGCTTTGCGTCTCCACCATTGCGGTTGTCCCAGATCTCCCATCCAAGTCCCTCCCGGAGCTCATCACTGCAATCTTGCACCAAACAATGTACGAGGTCAGACTCTCCTCTGCAAACATAACCAACATCGGGAAGAATCTCAAAAGTTACAACGCATTGGAAGAGACGGCCATTAATGATTGCCTCGAGCTTTTCGATTACACCGTCGCGGAGCTTAAACTGGTCCTCTTCGATCTTGCACCGAAGAGATTACCGGTGTTCAAGACCAACAAACATGACTTGCAGACGTTTTTAAGCGCGGCAATGACGAACCAGTACACTTGTTTCGACGGGTTCGCCCGTAGCGACGGCCATGTTCGGAGCATCATCAAGAACGGCCTCCACAACATCTCTCATCACGTCAGCAACTCCCTTGCGATTCTCAACAAGGTCCACGGAGTCAACAAATCGAAATCCGAGGCTTTCACTGAACATAAACGCGTGAAAAACGGGTTCCCGACATGGTTATCCTGGAAAGATCGGAAACTGTTGCAAGCTTCGGTTAACGAAACCAAGTTTGATCTCGTCGTTGCCAAGGACGGCACTGGGAACTTCACCAACATCACCGCCGCTGTTGCCACCGCTCCGAACAACAGTGACACGAGATTTGTGATCTATATAAAAGCCGGGGCTTATTTTGAAAATGTGGAAGTAGAAAGGAAGAAGACAATGCTGATGTTCGTGGGAGATGGGATCGGGAAGACAGTGGTGAAGGCCAGCAGAAACGTGGTTGATGGATTCACGACTTTCCGATCTGCCACAGTCGGTGAGTTTTTAAATATATTTTTTAATTAAGTTAATGATTAGTATAGTATTATTATTTTCTTTTACTATAATACTTTGCTCACCAGTGGGATTTAATCTATATTAGATTTGGATGTATTATTATCTATTACAAATCGGACGAGAATTTATTCTAATGTGTCCAATCAGAGGAGGATTCACGTTATTCTAGGGTTTATATAAGATGTCTAATAGTAACTAATGAATTTCTCTATAAATCATATTATGATACATTAATATATAATTTTAGAGTAATATAAATCAATCATAACATATCACTTCATATATTTTCAGGGCCCAAGGACTAAAATTTTAAGTAAGGTCAACGTTTGTTTTAAGATTTTAGGATATGGAGTTGTTTCTCATAATAATATTATTTTTAAAATTTATATTTCTTTTCTTTTCAGTACTATAATGCATATTACTGTAACACTCAACACTTATTAATATATCATGAGTAATATAAAATATTTATAAAACCAAATTAACTCTCATTCATGGCGGAACCAAAAGGACATGCTCAACTAAGGTCTCATTAGTTTAAATAGTAGTTAAACCAAGTCTGGTTGCTCACATTTTCTAGTTTAAGTACTTATTAAGTCCTGTTTGATTTTGAAATTAATTAAATTAGGTTTTAGTTTAATTTTAAATTTAAATACTTTTTATTTTTTATTAATTTCAAAGTTAAATAATTTCCCCCCTAAAATGTTGCCCTATTCTCACTACTCTCGTTATAACTTTAATTAATAAATATACAAATTCTTATACTCCAAACTCTAAATATTAAATTTTAAATCTGCACAACATTCCTTTAATATTAAACCCTGTAATTTTAATGTATAACCCTAGATCCTATAATTATAAACTTTAAAATTTTAAAATTTAAATCTTAAACCTTAAGTTTTAAACACTAATCTTAACTATAAGTCTTTAACACCTAATCTTACTTTAATAAAATGTTATGATTAATTTTATTTAAGAGTTAATCGTAACATACATTCTCAAGTCACAACTCTCATTTTAAATTGACTATTGAATTTTTTTAAACATTTTAATTTCATCACTGAACTATAATTTTTATTTTAAATTAATTCTTAAATTTTTAAATATTTCAATTTTATTTTCAAACTATCACTCTCATCAAACATTTAATCATTTATAATTTATGAGATTAAAATTTATTTTTTCATTCATACTGATATTTCATGAAAATAAAATATATTTTATAATCAATTGTTTATTAATACTTATAGTGAGATAATTAGTCATTGAACTGTGGATACCTTGATTTCGAAAAATAATTACTAAACACATGCTTCTTATCTTCTAGTACATTAATAGGGGCTCGTCAACATATGGTCGTGCTCCAATTTTGATAAATATGTTTGCCTACGATTAGGACACACATCTCGGATAAAACGAAGTGCCTTAACTACTGCCTACTTGATTTGTCATGGACAGTTTTGTCTTCACATCACCATCCTCTTCTTTAAACTCATGTAATAACATAATTCCATGCCAGAATATGAATTTATTAAATTTTAAATATAAAAATATATTATTAACAAAATATATAAAAATATCTAAATTATATGAAATTTAACAGAGAAAATCATCAGTCAACCCCTCCCAATTCATCCTTATTTACATATTAAAGTAAATAACTTGTAACTCCAACAGAACAGTTGCTCACATGCTAAAGTGGGCTGCACATTGCTTCCTTTGCCTCCCTTTTTTTGAATTTGCTTTAATAATCATTGAAAAGCCTGTGTAATTAAAAGTACACCCTCTTTTTCACATGGTGTTTTTTGTTGCCCCAGCTGTGGTGGGAGACGGTTTCATAGCCAAAGGGATTACCATTGAGAACTCAGCAGGCCCTAGCAAACATCAAGCGGTGGCGTTAAGGACTGGCTCCGACCTTTCTGCATTTTATAAGTGCAGCTTCGTCGGCTACCAAGACACTCTCTACGTCCATTCCTTAAGGCAATTCTATCGCGAATGCGACGTATACGGCACCATCGACTTCGTCTTCGGAAACGCGGCTGCGGTTTTCCAAGGTTGCAATCTTTATGCTCGTAAACCGAATCCAAACCAAAAGAACATTTTCACAGCACAAGGAAGAGAAGACCCTAACCAAAACACCGGCATTTCGATTTTGGACAGTAAGATTGCAGCCGCGGCGGATTTGATACCGGTGAAGTCGTCGTTCAAGACGTATTTGGGACGACCTTGGAAAGAGTATTCAAGAACCGTTATTATGCGTTCGTACATCGATGACTCGGTCGATCCTGCGGGATGGTTAGAATGGAATGGGACGTTTGGTTTGAGTACACTCTACTATAGGGAGTATATGAATAGAGGGCCAGGGTCGAATACGAGTGCAAGGGTAACTTGGCCTGGTTATAGGGTCATCAACAATTCAACTGAGGCAAACCTGTTCACTGCCGGGGCGTTTATACAGGGAAATGAATGGCTAAATTTTACTGATATTCCATTCTCTCTCGGTTTGTAGATCATTGGCGGTTCATTTAAAGACCTGCTCTTGTTGTTATAAGCAATATTTTAAATCTAAATTCATTCTAATAGGTCTGATTCTAGTTTTAGTGGTGCATTTAAAGTTCAAACTACTGCTAACAATCATACGACCTTTAGTTAAAAGAACTATTATTAAAACATTACATCTATAAGAGTATAATAAAATATTTATAATTTTACTTTTACATATCCAATTTTAAGATATTAGTTTCAGCCGTCCAAAAATATCAAAAAGAAAGAAAAAGAGAGGTTTATCTACTCTATTAAAAAAAAGAGTGAGGAATACTTATTTGCTTGAAACAATTATTAAGTAATTGTTTTACGCCTTTCGACACACAAATAACCTTTTCATTAAGTTGTTGTAAAAAGTCGATTATTGCGAATAGCGTATCAAAACTATTTCATTTTTCTAGTATGATCATTAGCATCCTTGGTAATACGTACGTGGGAATATATAAGTGTTTATTATTAAATTGTTAAGAGTTTTTTAAATAAATATTACCTTATATTCACTTAAAATTAAGGAACAGAATTCAAACTATCGAAGATAAAGTTTACGGTGGAACCCTGAAAAATTCCGAACACTTCGATTCCGCCGCAGACAAGGACAGCGTAAAATAGGGGTGTTCAAAATCGGTTACTCGAAGTACCGGGTACCCGAGTTGTTCGGGTACTAAAAAATCGGCCTATGATCCAGTCCTTAAAATCAGGGTACCCGCTGGTTCGAATAACAAGGTACCCGGTTTTCTTCTTCTTTCTTTTTTATTTTTATTTTAATTCTGCACTAATTTTTCTTCATTCTACACTAAAAATTCTGCAATAACATATTCTATATTAAAAAAAATAAAATTCGAACAAACTTTGGACACTTAAAATTCTGAATTACATAATTCAAACATAAAAGTTAAAAATTTAAATTATATAATCTAAATATAAAACTTAAATATTAAAAGCCTAAAGATAATGCAACCAAAAAATATATATTTCATTCCTCCGAAATTTAATTCGTCTCCTATTATCGACATGATCTGAAAAAGAAAATTATTATATTAGCACACAAACCAAATAAATAGGATGCTGCCATGACCATTGGGGTCACGATTCATGCATAATTTTGAAGTTAAATTTAGGTGTCAAGCCCATATAACTTTTCTATCTGTAGTAATCGGACTTTTTGTTTCAATTTCATTTTTTTTACTGTTGTAGAGGATGCTATGGAATCCATAACAATTAAAATTCTTCACACTTTGGCAGTCGGATCTATTGGTCAATTTATTGCCTGCCTCTTAGTGTTTTAATTTTCTAATAACTTATACTAAAAGATAAAAAAACTAAGTTAAAAAGATACCGGATACCGGGTCAGCGGGTATCCGGTTAAATCATATGTATCCGGGTCAGCGGGTATCCGGTTAAATCATATTTTGTGACTCAGGTCTAATTTGAAAATTCGAGAAAATTAACAGACCATGTACTTGATTCGAAAATTCGGATATTTCCAATATAATTACATGATAATTTTCGATCGAGTCGATGAGTCGGGTATTTTTGAACACTCCGGCCGCAAAACAAGTTACCACACGCGACCTTGACTTGCAATTACCTTAAGGTTGATGTACTACTTCTATTGGGACTTAATATCAGCTTGTCCTTTAATATTTGTTATATGGTTATCAAATCAATAATTTTTTAAAAATTTTAAAATCAAAACGTAATATTAATGGTAATTTTTAAAACAATATAGTTGAATGATAAAAACGGAAAATGATGGGCAATTAAATACATAGGTTATTAATATAAAATAATTTTATGAGTATATTACATTGGTGGCCTCTTCATTTTAATTTTCTTTTATTTAAAACACTCAACATCCAATAATTATATTATGGTAACTCACGTTATCAGTTTTTGATTTGAAGTGTTCTTAATGATTAATACGTGTGTTCTAATTTTTGATACTATTTCTCATGTTATTTCATAACCAAACAAGCCAAATAAGCCAAGCAAGTAGAGAATACACTTTTGTAAAGATAAATGAATGCAAGGATAGGTAAGTTTCATGTTTATTTCATATGAATGGACTAGTTTCCCTCCAAATAGTATAAACTCAGCTTAGTGGTTGGTGTCGAATTTATTAAAAAGTTGATAAAAAATACTTGGGTTAAATGAAATGTACAAAACTTAGATTATTTAATTGATAGAGTAATTTTGCTGGCACCTGTGTGTGTCAGTTCAGATTCTTATTTCATGGGAAAAACAAAAGAAAGATTGTTAGAGAGATAATTAGAATGAAGTAAGCAATTGGCAAGCAAAGCAAGTACCAGTACCGCCAAACCTAACCAAAACCATGTCTGCCGGTTTGCTGCATGTTGTTTTGGAACATCCATCACTCCAAGCTCCCCAGTTTCTCTGTCGTTGTTTCTTCCATTATTGTTGTTCCTTCCATGGAACCTGTCTCTAGCAGAATCATGATGTGGTTCTCCCTTGTTCGGTTTGACATCCTCAATGGCTTTCATTTCGGATTCTAGATGGCTGAGATTGATTTCTTTCGGTGCAGATGAGATGAAAGTCATTATCTCTGCTGGCCAAATCACCTCCATGTTAGGTTCTGGGGAAGAGCTCCGTGTTCCTTCTGAGCTCTCTTCATCTAACTCAGCTTCATTCTCACCATTTCCATCCTCTTCTACCTCTGTTGAAAATGATGATTGCAAGGTTGAGTCTTCTTCTTCTTCTCCTCCTGCTCCTCCTTCTTCTGTTGAAAATGATGATTCCTCTGATAAATCGTCTTCGTCTTCATCTTCATCTTTTCCATCTTCACCAAGTCGGTCTTCTCCAAAAGAAAAAGTCGGTCTCATTTGTGAATATTCTTCTTCTTCTTCAACTGCTGGTGGTGGTGGAAATGATAATTGCATGCTTGAGTATTCTTCTTCTTCTTCAGCTGCTACTAGTGGTTGAAATGATGATTGCATGATTGAGTATTGTTGTTGTTGTTCTCCTTCTGAAATTGATGATTTCTCTTCTTTGGACGGCGAAGACAGTTGCGGTGTCGGCTGCTCCGCATCCACCTGAGGTGCTTCATCGACTACCATTATTTCGATGAACTCCATCTCTAAAGAGGCGAGTCTCTTCACCGGATTGTTTTCAGTCTCACTCACCGGCGCGGAAAGCTCTTGAATATCTCCATGATTACCAGTAATCTCATTGCTTTCTTCCTCAGGGTCGTGGACGAGCGTCTCTTGCTGAATAATTTCAGAATCCTCCATACATTCGGATTCAATAGTATTTTCCTCCTGAATAAAACATGTTAAGTGATGATACAATGTTTCATAGACATGGTTTGATGGATAAAGAAAAAACATAGAATTAACACAAGCTGCAATATCTTTTTACCAATGTGATCGAACTTTCGGTCGAGACCAATTCGGAAGTTCCGATTTCGGTGACAACAGCATTTGATGTTCCATTATTTGTGCAGCTGCAAACAAATTGCCCTCCAAATAACATTATTCACAGCATCAAACAAGCCCATAGTAATGTTAAGAAATATATACTAACCATGAATCTTGATGCATAGTTGAAGATGGCTTATTTGGGATATACCACATCCCTTCACTTGTATAGTCTTCTTCGGCACAAGACTCGGTAGCTGGCTCCGGCGCCGGCGCAGGTGCTGCTACATTCGTCGTGTCATTGTCCGTGTCCTTATTATTGCTATCTTTCGTGCCACCTTTCTTCATTGAAAATGCAGCTACGATGCTTGCAACAGCCAAGGCACCACCCAACGCAACCACCCTTTCGATACCACCTCCGGCGGCGTTCATGATTATTGGCCTAGCTTTATTTCTACATTGATTACAACTCTCATTACATTTCTCCATAAGTTTATGTTTTGTGTTGTGTTATGACTCAGGGGGTTGAAGGCAGGGAAAGGGAATGATTGTAATAATGAAGAGGAATGTGGGGATTGACCATGGAAAGAGTGAACTATCGAAATCGGAGGTTGAAGCGGACATTCCCTCCTGATTTGGCAACTCGGCATCTTAATTTTGCTTCACATCCGTTCATAATAATAACTATAAGAAGAAAAAAAACACTGCCCATTCATTATTTTCTTTTATCACCTATATTAATTAATTTAACTATTTTTTTTGTGTTTAATCAATCAACTAAATTCTAAACATAAGTTAATTTCATACATATTCGAACAGATATTTGTCATTATAAAATAACATTTTTAATATTAAAATTTAGATTTTAAGGGTCTAAGTAAACTTTCAAATAAAAAAGTTGTTAGTATATTATGTAGGGGGACAGAACCATCTATCACTTTCAAATACTTCTCTAATTATTTAGGGTAAAGTACACTCTAGGTCACCCAATTATGAGTTTAGTAGCAAATAAGGTTTTTTTTCCCTATAATTGAGTGATATATTTATAATTTATTTAAGAAAATAACATTTATTATCAAATACACCAACAGAGGTTGATTCAAGTGGTAACCACCTTGATATCGTTTAAGTAATGTTTTAAGTTCGAGTTCTTGTGTATGCAGAAAATCCTTACTGGAAGACTCACCCACCAAAGTCAGGTGTGCAACGCGGATCGGTCCGGATTAATCAAGACGAAACCTTGGAAAAAAAGTGAAACAATCTTATTGTTTATAGCCATTTGAGTCTGATGTGTAGTAGAAAGGAGCGACCCAGTAAAGCCTAATTTTCTTGTGGTTCAGGACACGGTAAGAATCAAGGACAGCACCTCCAATCCCTCGGTTGACATCCGTTGGAACTTGACAATCCTTTAGTGGAGATTTTTTCAGGAAAGCTTTGCACTGCCTAAGCTGTAACTTATCAGAACGAGTCAAAGTTGCAAAGAAATACCCATTTTTATCAGTTTCACCGCTCAAGAAGGAGAAGGGTGCTGTCTCGTAACCGGACTCATCAACAGCTAAACATGTTATCCTTGCAACAGCTCCTATAAAACCAGTATTATCAGCTACAACAAGTAAAGCAAAAGTAATGTTGATGGAGATATTATTACCTTGAACTGGTAGTGCAGGTGATGAAGTGCCTGATTTACATAGAATGTGGCCTTCAACTCCGATGGGAAGTGGCTTCTCTTTTGCCTTTGGCGTTGGTTTGTTAATGTCTGGGTGTGAGCCTTGACTGTAATCAATGGCGGATACGATGACAAGAGATGAAACCAGCAGCAGAGTGGCTGCATTGAAGAAATGAGTGGAAACCATGTTTTCAATGATGTGAAATTGGCAATTGAGACGTACTTAATTAGCTTGCCCTGACTTTATATTAAAGAAGAAGAATGGAGATCCACTCGGTTGGTAGCACGACTGCAAGCAAGGGAAATGTAGGCCACCTGCTCTGCTGGGCGTAAACTGAACGTGAATGCATGTTTGTTCTTGTACTTATCCACAGTTCGCCAACTACGTGATATGAATTTCCACTGCCAACAAAGGGGAGAACACAAGGGCATTCTCATAGTTTTTTTTTTTTAAATCTTACATTAATATAAAGTAGTATCGATTTAAAGAATTTCAATGTTATATCCCTTTCTATTTACACGTATTCAAATCTTATATCATCAGGGATGGACGTAAGATTTTATGTTAAGGGGACGATCTTAAACTTAAGAGGAGAACTAAAATTCCAAGGGATGAAAATAGATTTTCAATAGAAAATACATGACAATTTTAAATTTTTAAAGGAGGATTGCCCCCACATGCCCCTCGGTCCATCCTTATATACCACTGAACTTTTGAAAATTTATCATTTATATCACTAAATTTTAGACAATATATATCATTTATATCACTAAATTTTTAATTTATCCAATTATAGCACTAAACTCTGGTTTTGACTTCAATTATGTCATTGGGCCTAAAATTCAAACTGTATGATCACATGGACAAAACAATATTTTTTCGGCTTTTTATACCTAAAACACATTGTTTTAGTCACTAAACTTTAGATGTATATTGATTTTGCTACTAAACTTTTAAATAGTTCACTTTTTGACGCTGAACTTTTTTATTTGGCCGCCACCAGTAATCAATCACCGCCCATCACCGATTGTCTTAGGCGAAAAGATTGGTACTAAAACATCTACATTTCACTTTCTCTTTTTCTAAGATTGATTTTCCACGAAAATTCACTTTTGATCGACGAAAATCTATTTAAAGATTCAACGTGTTAATACTCTAATCTCCTTCGATGATCGTTCGATGAGACCAAATTTAAGTTATGTTGTTCGTATTCTCAAAATAATAATCCAAGTCATTTAAATTTTCGAACAAACGCTACAAAACTCCTCAATTCTAAGAAATTTTAAAGTATATATTTTTCTATCGTATTTTTGGAAACAGTTATACTAGAAATTATATAAAATATTATATAGACATTGTAGATTACATTGAGATTATGTAGGTAGTGGTACCCGAATATCTTGACATTGGAATCGTGCACCCAACTTTTCTACATTTGTTTATTTTATTTCCTATATATAATTTGAATCGATACTCGATGGAAAAGTACTTTTGACCAATTTCTCTATATATAGGCAACGGTGTCTAGCCCTGTTCATCGTCCACTTTACACTTAAAACAACAATCACGTTGCAGAGTCAACTAATAGTTCAACTGCCATGGCTCTCTCACATCTCTCCTTGGCGTTCTCCTTACTTTTACTCTCATTTCTGGCAATTGCTTCGGCTGGTGATTATAGTGATGCTTCATCTAAGTATGGTTTCGATGGAATACCGGCTGACAGCCCTCAGGCAAAGCCAGAAGAAGAAAAGAAGCCTCAATATGGAACCAAGCCAGTATACAATGAGAGGCCTGCTTATGGCGATGCTTCATCAAAATATGGTTTCGATGGAATACCGGCTGATATCCCTCAAGCAAAGCCAGAAGAAGAAAAGAAGCCTTCTTATGGCTCAAATCAATACACATACAAGCCAAAACCAGAAGAAATGAAAAATCATATCTCCATTGCTGTTCAAGGGACTGTTTTATGCAAAGAAGGCTCCAAGTACTACCCAATTCAAGGTAAGGTTTAGTTTGACAATTTATAATTTGTATTCATTAATTCTTATGGGGTTTTTCTGATTTCTCACTTTCTTCTTCTCCTTTGGGTTGAGTAGGGGCTTTGGCAACGATAACATGTAAAGGTGTTGATAAGGTTGGGGTTGAGAAAACTATCTCCATTTGCAGCAAACCAACTGATGCCAAAGGTTACTTCTTCGTTCCATTGTCTGATTTAGATGGCGGCAAGTTGAAGCTAAGAGAGTGCAAGGCACATCTTAAAAGCTCTCCATTGGAGGTCTGCAATGTTCCCAGTGATGTCAACAAAGCCATCCAGGGTGCTCTTCTTTCTTCTTTCCGTGTTCTAAACGACAACAAGACCAAATTGTACTCAGTTGGACCTTTCTTCTACACCTCCCAAGCTAAGCCAGCCCCTAAAAATGGTTACTGAATTTGATTTCTTTCTTCTTCTTCACTGAACAGTATAAATTCCTCCCCCATTCCGATCTTCTGTTTTGAAGTTGGAGATGGCTATTTGAGTTGATTCTTTCTGTGTTATTTCCTCCCTTTTATTAGTTGAATATTGCTGTTTGATGATGATTTTAACTTGCTCCTGTAGCAGCCTCTGTCATAATTTTATATCTTGTGATGAACTTTGCACTATCAATAACATTTTGGCTTAATCTCTCTCTATTTTTAGAAGATTTTATTTACAGTTTTGGACTTCGGACTCCATAGATAAATATGAATGGCACAGCTTTAAAATATGTCACATACTTTTAATTTTGTTTGTGGTAAAATATCAATGTTTCAATCAATAGATTCAAGGCCAAGGTTAATTGCCAAAGGGTACTCGTAAATTCTTGGTTACGATTTTTTTGATACATTCAATCTCGTGGTTAAATCTTTCACGTTCAATATTCTTCTTTCATTAGCAACTACTAATCAGTAGCAGGTGCATCAACCAGTCGTTAACAAAGTCTTTCTTAAAGGAGATGTTAATGTGGTTGTGTACGTGGAGCAGTCTAGTGGTCTTGAGCATAAGAAATCTGATGGTACAAGGTTTGTGTGTAAACTTAGAAAACCTTTGTATAGGTTTATTGCAGTTTGTAGGGTTCAAATGCTCTAGAGCAGATTCCTTGCTATTTGTCTTCAAAGAAGAGGCACTAATCACTTATATGATCATATATATTGATGGTATACATGTAACAGGGGAAGTTATGCAGATGGATGGTGGTATTTTCTTAAATCAAAAGAAATACATTGGTTAATAGTCAGTTTGTCACCATTTGTGAATTTTATTTTGTTTCATATTAATAGTGCACAGTATATGGCATTAGTTGTAAATCATCCATAGAGAAAGATATTAATAATGCATAGTTTTAGAAAATGAAGTTGTTGTAATATAAAAAAACGTTCAGTATTGGCTAGCAAGTAATAATCGAATAATAGAGAAAATAAAACGATTTTTTATATTGTGGTAGAAATTATTGTCTTAAAAAATAATTTCGCCTTGATGTAATCCCAAAAATTGTTCAGAACAAACAATCAAGAGGTGGGGACTCAACTCCCTCTAAAGCTAGTTGGTAGACCACAGAGCATTTTCTCAGTGATAAGAGGGAACATGCTGAGTTTTAGGGAGATTGGCGAATGTTTCGTGGTTGATTAATACACAAATAAAATGGATGAGTCAATTAAGGTTGTCAACTCGATTTATATTTTATTTCACTAAAGTATTTAGAATTATATTAACATGGTTGATTCAAGCGAAAAGTTTGATATCGCTTAAGCAAGGTCTCAGGTTCGAGTTCTTGTGTATGCATAAAATTTTCGTTAGGGGACTCATCCACTCAAACTAAGTGTATGACCCGGATCGGTCTAGACTAATCAGGGCAAAATCTTAGAACATGAGAACAACAAAAAAATATTTAGAATTATACTAACAAACAATTTAGTCTGAATTGATATAATCCCGAAAATAGATATTGTCTCCGACGTTAACATAGTCTTCCAAACCTTATACACCAAGGGAGGAAGTGGAACCTTGATTATATTGGTCTCTTCGTTAAATTCTTCCGAAAATGAAAGAATAGAACTAGAAAAAATATATTACATCAAATAAGGGGAGGGACTATCCTTTTATAGAAATGGTAGAAGGGCAAAGTTTTTTCAAATGATAACTACCCACTTCAGTCATTTCTTAAATGGGATAACCTGCCCCTCAAAAATAACTCCATTACTCACACAAAGAGTGCTTGGCATTAGTTGTAAATCATCCATAGAGAAAGATATTAATTCAAAATGTTATTGATAGGGCAAAGTTAATCACAACAAGATACATAATTTTACAAAGGCTGCTACAGGAGCCAGTTAATAAAATCATCATCAAATAACAATATTCAGGTCAAAAAGAGAAAAGAAAAATAACACAGAAAGAATCAACTCAAAATGCCATCTCCCACTTCAAAACAGAAGATCGGAATTGGGGAGGAATTTATTTTGTTCAGTGAAGAAGAAGAAAGAAATCAAATTCAGTAACCATTTTTAGGGGCTGGCTTAGCTTGGGAGGTGTAGAAGAAAGGTCCGACTGAGTACAATTTGGTCTTGTTGTCGTTTAGGACACGGAAAGCAGAAAGAAGAGCACCCTGGATGGCTTTGTTGACATCACTGGGAACATTGCAGGCCTCCAATGGAGAGCTTTTAAGATGAACCTTGCACTCTCTTAGCTTCAACTTGTCGCCACCTAAATCAGGCAATGGAACGAAGAAGTAACCTTTTGCATCAGTTGGTTTGCTGCAAATGGAGATAGTTTTCTCAACACCTTTACATGTTATCATTGCCAAAGCCCCTACTCAACCCAAAGAAGAAGAAAGTGAGAAAGCAGAAGAACCCCATTAGACTTAATCAGTACAAATTACAAATTGTCCAACGAGACCTTACCTTGAATGGGGTAGTACCTGGAACCTTCTTTGCATAAAACAGTCCCTTGAACATAAATGGAGAGACGATTTTTCATTTCTTCTGACTTTGTTCCATAGGAAGACTTTTCGTAACCTTTACCATGCCCAGGCAGTTCATCTGGCTTTGCTTGCTTATAGTAGTCTGGTTTTGGTTTAACAACGAATGAGTTCGTCTTGTAACCATATTTTTTTTATTTTCTTCTGGTTTTGGCTTGTAATTGCCTTGATCTGCCCCAATATTAGGCTTGTCTTCTTCTGATTTTGGTTTGAAAACGTATGGTTTTTCTTTGCCTTCTGGATTTGGCGTGTAGGTGTCTTGTTTTGTGCCATAACCAGGCTTCACCTCTCCTTCTGGCTTTTCTTTTTCCTCAGGCTTCTCATTTTATGCTGGTTTGGGCTTGTAGTAGTCTGGTTTGGTTCCATATTGAGCTTCTTCCGACTTTGCCTGAGGGCTGTCGGCCGGTATTCCATCGAAACCATACTTGGATGAAGCATCAACATGATCGCCAGCCGAAGCAGTTGCTAGCAATGACAGTACAATTAAGGAGAATGCCAAGGAGAGACGGAGAGAGCCATTGCAATGTAATAATCGATGCAAGAACAAAAGAAAGATAAGTGGATGAAGAATAGGGGCTGAGACCGTTGCCTTTATAGGGAAATTGGTCACACATTAACATAAACAACGTAGAAAGGATGAAGTTGGGCGCAAGATGCCAACGTGACTTCTAGACTTGCTTGGGTACCGCTACCTACATCTAATGTACATGAACACCTAGATGAATGCTCCTCCAACCCTATTATAGTTGTAACCAAAATTTTATAATAATAATAATAAAAGAACCACACTAAATTTATGTTAAAAATACCAAATTCAAAACAAACTAGAAATTATGAAAATTATTATAAATCTTATCAAATTTGTTAGAGATTATCAGAATTGCATAAAAAAATTACTGCAATGATGTCTGCAGGTATCCAAAACAATATAGTTAAGCTTCAAAACTTGGGTAACAATCTTGAGTCGGTATAGTAGTTGCCATGTGCATTGAGAAAGTAAAAAGGAACGGCAATAGGCAGCTAAAAACCTGCCAAGGACATTGGTAAAACTAATGCTAGCTGCAAATGATTCATTACAAAATCTAACCGCTCATTTTCAATCCTACCAAATCCAAACTAAGCATTTTGAGACGTGCAAAAATGATAGATTAAATAGAATTGTTCATTCCTAACTTGCAAGCAACACTATTTTTTCCTTTTCTCTCTCTTCAATCTCTTTGGGAAACGTTCTTCGGGCTCTAGAAGGACTTCAGAGAGCATCTCTGACCAAAGCTTTTCATATTGTGAGTAGAAACTTTCTTTAAACCAGTCAATAATTTCTGAATGTAATGCCCTTGGATTTTCCTCCCATGTCTTTCTTAACTGGCCACAACTGTCGATCGACCATATCTTCAACTTGTGTAAAAGATTTCCGACTCGTCTTTGACCGTATGATTCTGGCTTTAAAATGATATCAGGCGAGGCTGACATGAATTGCTTGACAGAGCTTAAGCACGGCAATACCTTACCTTCCATCAAAGCAAATGCAAATACTGCCGCTCGATGTTCGTTGTTACTGATCTGCAAATTATGCATCGGAAGTTGCCATAGGTGAGGACCGAAAGTGGGAACCACCCAACTATATACTTCATCTATTTGAGGGTCGTAATAAGGTTTAGGATCGGTAAGAGGAGCGGAGAAAGTGCAATAAGACTTGGCATATTTAACGAGCCAATCCGATTTCACACTAGTTGCCCCATGCATGTATGGCCGCTTTGTGTGTATTAGTCCACTATACACCCAGAACTCCGGCAGAACTTGAAAGAAATGAAGAAACGATGGAGAAAGACAGTTTCTTTAACCAGACAGGCTTGATATCTGACTGTATTTACTTTCCTATAGCCTTCAGATGATCTTGAAACTCCTCTAACGCGTTTGGCAACCCGATCAGCCCAGCCAGCGCAGATAGCTTGTCCTAAGAGTTCTTCCTCGTTCAGTAAAAGTGGGTTCTTACTGGAAGAGACCCTCCAAGAGTGCTCTACATCTTTCATGGTTCCATGTGTCCATAAGAAATCTTGTCCAGCATCACAATGAACATTTTGATTAAAAACCAACTGAAGAAGCTGCTTTCTTAGCTTGGACATTTCCTCCATGGTTTTCAGATGTAATGTGTTCTCGTTGCAGAACTTTACTTGGTTTTCTGAAAGCTCAAAACACTGTAATGCATAAGCAACTGTCAGAGTATCACTGCTAGGGTTAGAGAATTTAGCTCGGGACATTTTGGCCAATTCTTTTAGTTTTCTTTTCTCTGATTTTTCTTTCTTGTTCAAAGCTTTCTCACTATCTAAGGGATTAGATCCAGTAGCCGGCTTTGATTCATCATTTTGACTGTGGCTTTCTTCATACTGTATGACAAAAGGATTTGTTGAGCTCAAAACTGCAGCGGCTGCAACTGCATATCCAAGAACCAGATTTGCCCTAGCATAGTTTTTCACCCTTCTCATAATCTGGATAACAGTAAGGAGCATCCTTGAGTGGCGAGGACTCATTGGATAATGAGCCATGGCTTTCCCCAGAGATGTCAACTTTCCATTGCTGTCTAGTGCTTCAAGAGCTTTCAGGCAACGCTCTGCTTCAACCAGTGCAGTGGGTCCTGGAGAAGTCGGGAATGGGAAATTTGCAACCTGAAAAAAATACAGAAAACATGACAGAGATATTCATTACTGAACAACTTCGATAACAAGTGAATGTGGGTCAACTAGTCACCAAGTAAAGCTTAGGCAGGACTCAACCACAAATAATCCCTTATCATAAGCTTTCATAGGCTAGAGCTAATGGGAAAAAAAAAAGGTTTTCTAATAGGGTCAAATTTTGACAAAACAATACAAATATCTAAGTTCACACATAAATTATCTCACTTAAGCACCATATGGATCCCAATATGAAACTTTTATAAAGAGAGAAAAACAGCAAAATAGATGCTAAGCTCACCTTATCAATGCCCATGGATTTCATAAGAAGAACAACACCATCAACAGGTATTTTAGATATTTCAGCGCAAGAGAAATCAGGAAGTATGTTAGTAAAAACTGCAGAGGAATACAGACGATAACAATGGCCAGGACCGGTTCTTCCAGCTCTTCCTGCTCGTTGAGCAGCAGATGCTTTACTTATCCACTGTATCTCATATGTTTCCATACCATTGGTAGAATTGTAATTCTTGACCTTTTCTCTCCCGGTATCAACCACATACTTTATTCCAGGGATGGTTAAAGAGGTTTCAGCCACATTGGTAGCAACGACAACAAGCCGCTCTCCATCCTTCACCTCTTCAAATACACGAAGTTGTGCTGCTGCAGGTAGCATTGCATAAAGAGGTAGAACTCGTAGTGACCCAGTATTGAGGCCTTTATTACCTTCACTAATTTTTTCAATGGGAGCAGAAGGTTGTTCTAAGCTGTTCTCTGGATTGATAGAGAGATCCTCTTGTCCCTTGGGATTAGAATTTAAACCATCTTTCTCAGACAAAGCTTCAAAAGCAGCCTTCAGGGAAGCAAGGCTTCCATCCCCTCCCAACACATCAACCAAATTATCACCATCTTCCATGGATTTCTGATCCAATGTCTGACCATCCTCATAAAAAATTTCTAGTTCACTATCTGTCTCTGAATCATCCTCATCATAATCATAGTGATCTTCATCATAAGAGCTGAACCTGTCAGTCTTCTGGTGAGTTGACTCTCCATTTATCTCAAATGCTTCACTAATATCCTTCATATTAATGTCCTCATCCAACTTTATTTGAGAGTAAGGAGTGGCCTCAGTAACGTTGCCCCCTTTAGAAATTTTGGTGATTATGTCCTTGGAAGCCTTGCGTAACCTTCGGCACAAGTATTCTACTTCTCTCTGTCCAGTGACAAAAACAAGTATGCCACCTGGTGGAAGCCTCTTATGTATAGACATGACTTTTTTAAAGGCATCAGAACAAGGTTTAATGGAAATATCATGCTTTCAGGGCTTATACTTTGTCCTGAAAGCACCATCTGCTGTTGCTTCTCATACAAATCCTGCCATAAACCACAAAATAGTTCAGCAAAGATAAAGCTGAATATAAAAGAGAAGAAAATATGTTTATTGACCCAAGTTCAAGCATCTTTCAAGTTTCACCTGACGAAGTCGAATTACACGAGAAAGCATTCCAATAAGTATGTCTGTGTTCAAGCTTCTCTCATGAGCCTCATCCAGAACAAGGACAGAGTAACGCTTTAATAGAGCATCATTCTGCACCACCAAGCGTGAAGGTATAATTAAAAAAAAAAAAAAAAAAGTGCTACAGGAAGAATGCAAGATATTTATTTTTCATGCAAAGTCATCAGGACTATCACACAGATCATAACAATAATTTGAATTAGGATGAAAATAAAACCTGAACTTCTCGAAGTAAAATCCCATCAGTCATAAACTTGATAGAGCATTTGTCTCCAATCTTCTTGTCATGCCTAACTTGAAACCCAACTTCTTTACCAAGATGAAGGCCAAGTTCAAAGGCAACTCGCTTGGCAGTAGCAAGGACAGCAACACGGCGGGGTTGAGTAACACCAATGATGCCACTTCTAATGGTAGACTGGCTTGAACCAAACCCAGCTTCATAAAGAAACTGAAATAATGGAAAACAAATAGGGTAAAAATAGAACTATCTAAAAGGGAACAAGTTTTAGATCCCACCAAGTAGACATAATCATGCATCATACAACCATACCTGTGGAACTTGTGTGGTTTTACCACATCCAGTCTCTCCACAAATAATTACAGTAGAATTCTCATTTATAGCCTCCATTATTTCCTGCTCCATCATGACTATTGGAAGATCATTCCTTTTGTTCTCAATCTCATCTGGCCTTGTGACATGCACTACAGTAGGGGCAGAAAGAGGTCCCTACAAAGAACAAAGTTTATTTTAACAAGTCCAGTTGAAATCAAATTTTAGGTCTCTCAATGAACCCTACCTCATGTCAAAACACCTCGAACAAGACAATGACATAAAAACAAAGACAAACATGCAAGAAAAATGTGAGGAAATTAAGCCCAAAATTTTAATTCAAGCAACTTTTCTAAGTCCAACCTGTCTAGCATACGCTTTCAACTTTTTCATCATATATAAATATTTAGCCGCTTCTAACTTCAGACTTCCATTTACATAAAGCTCAGTAAATATTAAATCTCAAAAGTATGACACCTAACCAAAATATCACGTCTATACAATTTCCCTTTAGATGCAATTCTTCCTTCAAATGATATGTTAGACGTTTGAAATCCAACTCACCTTTGACATGGAGCTTTTTCTCCCATCATTGACAGGCAGCTTGGGAATACAGGTCTCCATGCCTTCTTCTAAAGCTGCATCATCGTTCTTAAAGGAAACCTCCATGGTTGGTAAATTATCAACATCACTGCAGCTTGGAGATAGGCCCTTACAAAATGTCAGCTTTTGAGAAGATGACAAAGAGTCATGGGCCTGTTTTGCAACTTCCTTTTCTATTACCATGGTAGGTTCAATGTGATTTTGACCAGTATCCTTCCTTAAGTTTAATTGCTCCAACTCAGTTTCAGGTTCATAAGAAGAAGTATTACCATGATCCCACCCCTTAGAAGATTTGACACTATGAGGAACTTCTAAACCTACTTTAGAAAATAGAATAGCTGTCCTCCGTTTTTCCCGCATTGTTTTAGCCTGTTAAAGCATATTCATGTTAACCATGATAATTATATCCTACTATAAAAAATTTGTAGACTCAATGATACAAACCTGACCAATAGTTTTTGAGGACTGCAGCAAAGAATATACATCTTCTGGAATCTTGTATTTCCTGAACAAGTCAAGTGTTACAGTATTTTTCAAACATTCAATAACATTTCCCAACAAAAGACAAAGAAAATAGGATATATTATTTAAAGAAGGAAAGGAAATGTACTCCAATGTCTCAATGCTTGTCAATAGCAAAAGTGCTTTCTCTTTCTCTTCCTGTGCCAACAAATAAGAAGTCATCCGCCTAACACAACAAATGAAGCAAAGCAATTTGGTATCGATAATCAACATAGGGCAAGAACCTCAATCTTCTTCAACTTTCTTATCTGAGATTTACTCAATTTGGGGTTTTGCTTCTCTTTAACCCGTTGAAGCTCCTGTGGACAGAAGTATTTAACCACAACTTCTTACTTTATATGATCAAAAGAAAAATCATGGGCGAGATTAAAGCATCAGTATCATTGGAATCCAAACTACAGTACTAACAAGGGTAAGATAACCCTTTCAGCCATTGCTATCACTAGCACTATTTATACCTGATCCTTCCCTCTCCTTTTCTTGCTTCTTTTCGTAGGCAAGATTAAAGCATTGCTGTCACTAGCTTCCAAACTACATATGTATGCAAACAGGATTCCGTTATGTTTACACTCTTCAACAACACTAAGAAATCAAAATGAAACACGCTTTTTTTAATAATTTGGCAGAAAATAGACAGAGAAAGTTAAAAAGTTCATATACCCTAATGTATCTTGTCCGATCATCAACTCTATAGGTGGGCAAGAGTTCTCCATATTTCCACCTTAATATAAGTTCAGATAAACCTGTAAAAGAAAGTAAGCTACTTTCAGCTTTGGTAGTTATTATCCATCCCTTTTATATTCTATAGTTTATATATACTGCTAAAAAAATCTTAATATAACAGAAACAGGGTAAACAAAACAGAGTCAATATAGGCAATATAGGCAAAAGGGTTTAAGTTGTCAACATTGTCGCTGCTGCTAATGCACAGTAGCAGTTACATCGGCGGCCGCTTAGGACCTCAATAGCGGTGTGAAAAAAATCACATCAATAGCAGCAAAATTTCTCAGAGACAGTATAGATGCGACAGAGGAATAGGACCGAAAACAGAATTAAATATAGCAGATTGATGCAGAGACGGATACCAACAAAAATCTCATGACTCAAATAGAAATCAATCTCCAAGTTAAGTTTAGGGTTTCAAAAATTACCTGTCGCAAACTCGAAGGCAAAGGACAGGAGGGGGAGCAGAGGCTTAGGCGGCGGCGATGTGGGAATAAAGTTAATAGTGCGTCGGGAATTATTTTATTTAATAACTTGGATAAACACACATATCTTCCTTCTCGTATTTATTTTAGGCACGGTCGGACAAAGTTTATTGACTCGTGTCTTGATCGCACGGAAGAAAAGGAAACCGGAGGGTGTGACTTAGACGGTAAGAACGTTTGGACGGCAAGCGGCAGCTAGGCAGTAAAACTAACGGTGCTTAGGGTTAGAAGAGAAGAAAGCAAGCGGCAGTTGGGCAGTTAGAAGAGAAGAAAGCAAGGAGTTTGATGTTTTATTTTTGGGTAAACTACGTCAAATAACACTGAACTTTTTCAGACGACTTTTTTAGACCACTAAACTTTTAATTTTGCCAATTATAGCACTAAATTTTACTTTTACATTCAATTATGTCATTTCGCCATTAAGTCACTAACATGACGATGACATGGCTAGCAATTGTTGACATGGCATGCCACACCAAATAGCGTCATTTTGGTGTAACTGTTCTCATACTTAAAAGATATCGTATTAAACACTAAATTTTTAGGGAGTATCAATTTTGGCACTGAACTTTCAAATAATTTTCTTTTTTACCACTACACTTTTCGGTAGTTGTCGGCAGCCAAGCGCCTTCGTTCATCGGTCATATATTGTGGTAAGATTAGTATAAAAACGTTCATATTTTACCCCTCTTTCTTCTCCTAGGATTGGTTTTTCAAGAAATCAATTCAAAATCGATGAAAATCTATTTAAAAGTTCAATGTATTAATACTCCGATCACTTTCAATGACCGACCAATAAAATTGATTTTGAGATATGTTGTTCGTCTTCTCGAAATAATGTTTTTCACTATTCATATTTTTTTAACAAACACACCAAATCCCGTAAATCTAATAAAATCTCCAAACATAAAAAAATGATATATTTTTTGTGTTTAATTTCATCGATTTTGAGTGAGTTTCACAAAAACTAATCATATACGAAGAATAAGAGTCAAATGCGAACATTTTGATACAAATTTTGTTGTGAAAGATGATACATGATAAGCTAATTAATTGTCAACAGAAAGCAGAAAATGTAATGGTAAAAGAGAAAAATGTTTAAAAGTTCAGTGGCATAATCGATACACCACTAAAGTTTAATGTCTAAAACGACATCATTTCATGCATCATAACAACCATACCAAAACGACATCGTTTTGGTGTGATATGTCACATCAATAATCGTCAGTCATGTCATCATCTCGTTAGTGATTTAAATGTAAAGTGATAAAATTTAATGTAAAATTAAAGTTCACCGATATAATTGGAAAAATTAAAAGTTCAGTTGTATAAACAAGTATGTAGACAAAGTTCAGAGGTATCTGGTGTAGATTATCCTTTAATTTTTAATTAATATAAAAAAGAATTTGATTTAAATATATTTACTGTGAGCTATACGTTTAATACCTAAACTATCTGTTTTGATTCATTGTAGTACTTAAACTTTCATTTTTTTCAAAATCATATCTAATGTTTAGTTTTTGTTCTATTTTAGTACCTCCCCATTAAAAACTTAACGCATTTAATACCTAAACTATCAGTTTTGGTCACTAGACAAAGTTAAGAGGTATCTAGTGTAGATTATCCTTTATTTTTTAATTAATATAAAAAGAATTTGATTTAAATATAATTTAGTGTGAACTACGCGTTTAGTACCTAAACTATATGTTTTGATCCATTGTAGAATCTAAACTTTCATTTTTTTCAAAATCAAACCTAATATTTAGTTTTCGTTCCATTTTAGTAGATCCCCATTAAAAACTTAACGTGTTTAGTACCTAAACTATCAATTTTGACACATTTTAATACCTAAACTTTCAAAAACAAAAACTTAATATTAAGTTACTAAAATGAAACAAAAACTAAACATTATATATGATTTTTTTTTTAAAAAAATAAAAGTGCAGATACTAAAACAAGCCAAAACTAATAGTTAAATACTAAACGCGTACTTTACCCAATAATTTATATCAATAACAATTTAAGTGAGTTTTACTTTCTTCATATGTTACCATTTATTAAATAAGATAGTGTAATTATGTTACGTAATTTTTTTTATTTTGACAAAAAATATTGGATTAGATCCTACCATAATCGAAATTTTAATTACAATTTTAAGACGAATTTGGATTAAAAAAATGCTAAAATCAAATCATGTTCTATTGTCAAGAGAATTGGTATGCATCAAAGTTTAGTGATCCCATTCTCTTTTATTTGGCATTCAACGTTCCTTCAATCAGTCTCCTCAACAAAAATATGGGAGGCTTTCCCCTTATTAGTGAATCCATGGCTAACAATTCCATGCCAATGGGAAAGCCTATGTTCCATGTCCAGAATGAAGATACTATTTTTTTATCCATTTTATTATCATTATTATTAATATTATTATTATCATTATTAATATTATTATCATTATTATTTTTATTATTTTTATTATTATTATTATTATTATTATTATTATTATTTTTATTATTATTATTATTATTATTAAATATATTAAATACAAACCAATTACAATTAAACCGGCTCAGTTACAAACCAACTGAAACCGGTCCAAATCCAACCGGAAACCCTAAATATTTGGGTTTCCAGTTAGGGTTTCCTAACCCTAATCATCCTCAGCCGCCTCATCACAGCCGTTGGATCTGGCACGATCCAACGGTCCACATGGCTCCAGAGAGGAACCCTAGGGTTTGATACCCTAGGGCCACGCGGCGCCGCTCCAGCTTCCACGCGGCTGCCGACAGCCCTCGCCGCCTCCGCCGCTGTCACGTCCCAGCCGAAGACTCCAGAAGCTAGAACACCGGCCGTCCACGCCAAGGCTACGGGGTGAGTCACCACTGGTAGTCCGGTGACTCACCGAAGCCCCCTCTTCGGACCGGTCCAAGACGAACACCGGTGGTGGCTATAAAAGCCACCACCCACCTGAAAAAAAAAAAAAGGAGAGACAGCAAGAAGAGAAAAAAACAGAAAAAATACAGAGGAAAAAAAATAACAACAACAACTACCAACGATCCCAGTCCACAGCAACAGCAAAAATAGAAGGAAAAAGAGAGAAGAGAAGCTTACCAGGGAAGCTTTGACCACCACCGGAATCATTAAACATCGCCGGAGAACCGAAAATACCGAAGGTATTTTCATAGATTTACTCCGATTTGGAGTCTTTTTGGGAAAACAAAAGTTGGATTCGGGCTCAGGGTGTCTAGATCTATGTTTTAGGTGAATTTGGGGAACTTCCGACCACCGGCGGCGGTGGTCGGCGGCAGAACTCACGGCGGCAGACGGCCGCCGGATTCCCTCCGGTGAGGGAATCTAGAGAGAGGCCAGAGAGAATTCTGGCTCTCTCTCTCTCTCTCGGTTTAAGAAGAAGAAAAAAAAAAAAAAATGAAATCGCTGGCCCGAAGGGCCAGCCGGTTTGGGACTCTTATAGTCCTTCCCGAACGACGTCGTTTCGGGAAGGACTATATGCGTAATTACAAAATAGTTAAATCCCTTCCGCAGTCCTTCATATTTGTAAACTTTACATTTTGGTCATTAAACTGAATTTATAAGAATTTTAATTCGGTCTTTGAATTTTAATTTTATTCATTTTAGTCTTTTTAATTAAAATAATTTAGGATAAATGACAGATTTAATCCCTTAATTTTAATAAATAATTTTTTAGTCCCTAGTTCATACTTTTAATCTATTTTATTATAAAATTTGAATTTTAGATAAGTTTATTTTGGTCATTAAATTATTAAATAAAAAAAATATATTTAAACCCTATAATTTCAATTAATTAATAATTAGTAATTAGTTTTATTTTATAAATTAGTTATTAATTTTATATGTCTTTATTATTTTTTATTGTTTTAATATATTGTTTAATAGAATTATTATTTTATTATTGTTAAATATTTTGATATATATTCATAAATATATATAATAAATATTAACTCTTAAATATTTATTTTTAATATCGAAGAAAAGGACAGTCTTAATACAACTGGATGTCCTATTCTGATGTTTTAAAATTAAACAATATTATTTAAATTAATATTTATCAATATCAAAGAAAAGAGCTGTCTTAAGGCACCTAGAAGTTCTTTTCGGATATTTTTAAATAAATATTTTTTTTACAATTTTGAAATTATAAGATTATAAATTAAATATATTTTTGAATTTTTAAGAGACAATTTAATTAAAAAGTACCAATTTTGGGCGTTGTAGGGGTGCTAATCCTTCCCTAAACGTAACCGACCACGAATCCCTTTTTATTATTAAAAAGAATAAATTTTTGGTTATAAAACGCAGATCAGTTCAATTTTTTATTGATGTTTTCTTAAAACTCTTTAAAAAATAATTTTTAGGTATTCGACCTACCTGATCCAAAAAGGCCGATGGCGACTCACAAATTATTTTCAAAATTATTTATTATTAATTTCCCCGCCAAATTTTAATATTTCGTGCCCGGACGAAAACCGGTTACGACAGCTTGGCGACTCTGCTGGGGACTGGTCAAACTTTTAAAAATTAATTATAAATTGTCTCTATTAAAAATTAAAAAAATTTATATATTTAATTTTTAATTCTTTCTTTTCAAATTTTTTTTTTATATTTATTATTTTTATAATATTTATATGTTTTATTTGCAAGTATTTTATTTCAGTATTTATTTTTATGTCAAAAGTTTAACATTTCTCCTCACACACAACACTTGCATTGCATAACATAAAGCTCTATAATTGAGTTGTCCCTTTTAAGTGAAAGTGAAAGCAACGTCTTCGTGAGAATTTATTCTCCGTGTCAGACCTAGCAAGTAACTTTCGGGGTTCATATGCTCTCTGTCTTCGTGAGAATTTATTCTCCGTGTCAGGCATAGAGAAATGTATCCCCTCGAATTGAACTCGATTCACTTAAGTCTATAATGGACTATGATCGAGGGTTTGATAGCCCAAGGGGGCATCAACAAGGACAGTTCGAGTACCTATACTCCTAGAACTGAAAACCTGCATATAATAAACCCTAGAAATTCTTCCAATCAGAAGTCATGCCGAAATTTTGTCCAAAATAGGTGTACACACAGGAGAAATGAATTATGTCTTTCCTGTTAATTTATTTTACATGTTTATTTAAATTATTTAGAAAAGCATGTTTAAATTAAATAAATGTTATTATCCTTTAAACTAACTTATTTTCTTTTTGTGTGTTCTTTATTTTTCTGTTTGCATAGCATCATATGCCGAAATTTTGTCCAAATAGGTGTACACACAGGAGAAATGAATTATGTCTTTCCTGTTAATTTATTTTACATGTTTATTTAAATTATTTAGAAAAGCATGTTTAAATTAAATAAATGTTATTATCCTTTAAACTAACTTATTTTCTTTTGTGTGTTCTTTATTTTTCTGTTTGCATAGCATCATACAGGATAAAAGACATTGATCCTTGTGTTAATAGTCTCATTGGAAAACCTTCATCCATGGATAAAAAGGGTTCAGTCAAGTAATTCTAAACTCAGAAGTAAGACAGTGGCTGAAGATTTACAAAGACAAGAAGGAGATAGTCTGCCAGATGATTATGTTACTTGGCCATTATGCTTCAGTTTCACTAAAAAGAAATGATCTGCAAGATTTGCGAGGTATTTGGGAAAGTTGGGATTCAACAAAAAATTGCAGTTTTATCAGACTTACGGAGACATCCCATATTTGCTCTATGTAAGTTGATGATGAATTACTCAGAGCCCTAGTTCAATTCTGGAATCCAGGGTACAATTGCTTCACTTTCAATAAGGAGGACTTGGTCCCTACTATTGAAGAATATACAACTTTGTTACATCTTGAAGGTGCTTTGGAGAGCGATATTCAAAGTCAATAAAACTCAGCCCTTCGAGTTAAATTAGCAAAGATTGCTGGGGTACAGAGAATGGGTAGCATCCCGTACAAAACAAAAGGCGAAAGCGAAGGCATTGCTTGGACCAATCAAGAGAGCTTATTCAGAGTCATCCAGACGCTAAAGTACGATTCGATCTATTTGCTCTGGTATATATGTATGGTCATCTTCCCAAAGCATTGGGATATATTGAAGCTGCAGTAGTAGACTTGTTTGAACAACTGCCAAAGAATTAACCCTGTTTCTGCCATCCTAGCAGCGACCTTCAGATCGTTAAATGCTTGCAGAAGGCTAGAGGTGGACGATTCTCAGGGTGTACCCAGTTGTTATATTTTGGATCCGTAGTCATTTCTGGAGGACGGAAAAGGTTTCATACCGACGCTTCAATACGGATTACTCACCATTAAAAGAATTTCTAGAGCAGGAATGGCCAAAGAAATTAAGAAGGATATGTGATTAATGCCTTTAGAAATCTGCAAAGCAATGACTTTGTTTGGCGCCCCATGGCAAATCCAAAGGGAATTCTTTTACAGGTGTGGTAATTACAACTGGATAATGCTGCTCGGATTATGGGGAGAATTGGATATGCATGCTGGACTACAGTCATCTGAGTTGCATTCCACAGCAAAAATTATAAAAGAAACATCATGGAAGCCGTTACAGCTTGGAAAACAACTTTTTGTATCCGAGCTAAAGCAGCAAAAGAAATGCTAACTCCTGATTATGAGAATGGAGATTTGTCAGGAAAAATGAAAATATTCCTCTACCAGATCAAATGAGGATATTTCTATGGATGATCGCATCAAGGTCCATCAAGATGAAATCCTGAAAGCTGAGTTTTGAAGCAGAAGAGATGGCTGGTCGAAAGAATTAGAGCAAATGAGACAAGATAAAGCTATGTTGGGGGTTGACATTGACTTTCATTCGTCACAATGTGCAATGTTGAGAAAAGATAAAGAAAAAGGTGAGATGAGTACAGCCTTACAGAAAGATTACCAGGAGTTATATAAATCCCGAAAAGCATCAGGACCCACCAATCGACGATACATGACCAGAGATTGAATATTGAGAAAAGACGATTTGAAGATTGAAAGAAAGAATAGTTTCTACTCAAAAACCTGGAAAAAGGAAAGCAAAAAATGGAAGATTTCGAGGTTGACAGAGAAAGCGAATTATAAAACACAAGGCTGAACACCGTGAGATCATGAATGAAATGCAAGAGAAAGAGATCGAGCCAACGATTTAGAAGAGATGAAGAATGACATCTTTGTTAAATTTGAAGGCGAGAAAAATAGCATGTTCAAGGATTTGATCTGAGATGAACCAGTTGATTGCTGAACTTGAAGTCAGAGGCCAAAGATGGAAGAATCCAATGTTGAAAAAGAAAAATGGGAGCTGAAAGGAAAAATTTCAATACCAGACTTGAGGTAGAACAGATGGCTAGCAATGGATGCAAAAATGCAGAAACAAAGATGTTCAGATCCAGAAGCTTAATCAAAGAACGCAAGAAGCACGAACAAAACTTGAGAGGATTTGGATCAGCTAGAAACAAAAACTCAGAGTTTAATGCTTACATTTTGCAACTGGAAGAATCATTGTTTCAAGAAAAGGTTCGTCTAGGACCTAATGATCTCAAAGAAAGTAATGAGGAAAATGCTTCACTGCGAAGACGCATTAGAGATCTTGAAAAAAATTCTGCACAATTGTCAAGTCAGAATCACTGAGTTAGAGCAAATTCTTGAAGGAACAACTGAACGATGGCAAAAATCAACTGAGTTCTATGTCGAAAGAAGTGAAGAAAGAAGCAATATGGTGTTCGAGGCCATGGTGCAAATGAGCGAGGTTGCCAGATATGTTGGGGAACTAGCTGTTGAAGCCGAAATAATTGAGCATCACGTTGATCCAGTTTCTAAGTATGGAAAGAAGTCATGGTTAGTGAAGGAAATTATAGAGCTTAATAGGAAAGCTATGCCTTATCTGTAGTTCTGAAATATTATAAAGAACTTTGTATGAAATATTTATAAAGAACTTTTGTATGCCGATGAAGTTGTTCTATGACAGTTAACTTTTGGGATCAATGTTTTTTACATACATGCATTTTGCATACATTCATCATTCATTTCATAATTTTCGCTATGAATCATTTTATTTATAAGTTAAAATTCATTAATTAAAATTTGAAAAATAATATTAAAAGATTTTCAATCGCAGTTACTCTGGCCAAAAGAGAAATACTACATCACTACGGTACTAGACAAGCTACTAAAAGAATTATGGAGGATAAATACAGCGTATTGAGGAACAGCATCATAAGAACAAGAAGAAATGAGAATGAAGTTGGAAAAAATTGAAGCCAGCATTGCAAATTCACAAGACAGTATGATGAAGAAGATAGGACGTTTAAAAGGCAGGCTACCAGTGGAAAAATGCATGAAAATCCTGTGTCTTTCGACCAAGAACCCATATATCCTCTAGGTTTTTCACCAGAACCAATTTATCACTCTGGTATTACCCCTATCAAATCAATGCTCGTACTCTGCACAAGAAGCTAAACCACATGAAGATCAACAAGTGGATCCAGCATCTTCAAGCAAAAATCCGCTTATACAGATATGAAAGTAGGGGATCTTAATACTGATCAGTTAATCCCAGATTTAAATGAGCTGAATGAGAAACAAAAGTAATGAAGAGCTGACCAGACAATCAAGAGCTTAGAAGAACGAATGAAATCCGTGGAAATAACTGAATCATTCTAGGGATTTGATGCTAGTGAGTTAAGTTTGGTTCCAGACCTAATCCTCCCTATCAAGTTCAAAGCTCCCGAATTTGATAAATATAACGGTAACTACATGCCCTTCATCCCACATTACTATGTTTTGTCGAAGAATGGCAGGATATGTGAAGGAGAAATTGTTAATTCATGCTTCCAGGAGTTTGACAGGACGGCTTTAAAATGGTATACTCAATTGACCAAAGCTAACATTAGATCCTGGAAGATTTGGCTAAAGCATTTTTAGAGCAGTATCGCCATGTGACAGACATGGTCCCTGATAGATGGACTCTCCAAACTTGGAGAAAAAGAATATGAAACATTCAGACAGTATGCCCAGAGATGCGTGACACTGCGGCTCAAGTTCAACCACCTTTGTCAGAAAAAGAGGCCACAGTTATGTTTGTCCATACTTGAAGGCCCTTATTTAAATCATCTAATGGGGAATGCAACCAGAATTTTGCAGATTTGGTCATTTCTGAGAATTAATTGAAAATGTCTTGAAAAGTGGCAAGATTGAATCGAATGATGGGTCTAGTTCCAAAGACCTACATACCGGAAAAAGGAGAATGAGGTCAACAATGCCAATTCTTATAGCAAAGATTCATCGAAAGTGTTACAAACCCAACCAAGGGTTAAGAAAGAGGAAACAAACACTAATCGAGCAGAGTCCAGAGGATCTCGAAAAGAAAATGAAAGGTTATCTTTTACACCTTTACCAGTATCATATGCAGAGATCTTGATTCGCTGTTAAAAGCAGACGTTATACGGCCCTACCCTTTGGTTCCCATGCAACCACCATTCCCTCCTTGGTATGATACAAAGGCACCTGTGTTTACCATGAAGGAATTACAGGACATTCTATTGAAACTGTCTAGCATTCAAAAGGGTGGTTCAAAATTTAATCAACATGGGAAGTTGGAATTCAATACACATCCGCATCAAGTCATCCATTGCCAAATCATGGAGATAAAAACGTGATGCAATTCAGGAAGAGAACAGAAAGAAGCAAGACTGATATTTCTGAAATTTCTTTGAAGAAGAAACCGGGAAAAAAGAAGATGATGTTTGCTCATCAGAGGATTCTAAACCAAATCAAAGAATAAATGATCCTGTGATCATAATGTGAAATCATCCACGGTGATTCCGGCACCAATAAGGCCAAAAGTAGTCATTACCACTCCTCTACCATTTCCATACAAAGATACCCGCAGGGTACCTTGGAATTATACTACCCATGTTTCAATGGTAGGAGGATCTGATTCTCTAACAGAAGAGAAAAAAACAGAGTTTGAGTACAACACGTATCTGAAGCAGTGAGCGAAGTCGGTTTCTTTACGAGAAGTGGGAGATGTTACTCTCCCGAAACATCTAATGCTTCGAACAAGTGAAAGCAAAAGGAAAAGCCATGGCAATACCTCAGAAGGTATTTGAGGATGAATCCCTTCCAGCATTCATAAACCTGTGACAGAAAAGAAAGCTCAAGAATTTTTGAAATTCCTGAAACATAGTGAGTATAGTGTGGTGAACAACTACACAAACAACAGGCGAGAATTCTATTCTTGATCTTTTGATGAATTCAGAAGCGCATAGGAATGCTTTGATGAAATCCTCAATCAGACATTTATCCCCGAAGATAATCCCTCAATAAACTTGACAGAATTGTGGGACATATAGCCGCCGACAATTATAACCTTCACAGATGATGATGAAATACCAGAAGGCGGAATGGGGTCAGTAAAAGCTTTAAACATCACGACACATGTCATGGTCATGTGTTGCCAGGAGTATTGATTGACAATGGGTCTACCCTCAATTTGATGCCTCTAGTTACACTTCAAAGAATGCCTCTGGATCAATCACACATGAAGAGTTATCAGAATGTGGTACGAGCCTTTGATGGTACCCAAAAGAAGTGCTTGGGAAATGGAAATACCTTTGTTAATTGGCCCAGTAGTGTACAATATGACTTTGTGGTGATGGATATCCACCCCACATATAATGTCATTAGGGAGGCCATGGATTCATTCAGCAGGAGCCGTTCCTTCTTCATTACATCAGAAATTGAAATTTGTTGTGGATGGACAACTAATATGTGTCAGTGCTGAAGAAGAAGAAATCATTGCGTCTATAACAAGCAATGTTCCATATATCGACACCAATGATGAAGCTTGAATGCTCTTTTCGAGCTCTTGAATTTGTAAATACAACTTTGTTGCAGAAGGAAGGAAAATTCCATATCCCAGATTGTCTGATTGCACCAGATGACGGTACAACAAACTTTAGGCATCGGAGCTAAAACGGGGAGAGGTATAGGAAAGAATCTTCAAGGGATTTCAGTTCTATCAGTATAAAGATGAAAAAAGACCGTTTTGGGCTGGGGTTTAGCCCAATCTTCAGCAAAAGAACAAAGAGATGAAAAGAAGATGTGTAGACAGAAAGGCAAAATTGAAAGGGGAGAAATCCTTTGGAAACACATGTCTTTCCCACAGTTGAGGACAACATTCAGATCAGGGGGAACAATTAATGTGGAACAGCAACTTGTTGAAGCCTTTAAAGAAGAAAAGTTGATGAAAGACCAAGACATAGTTGAAGAAGCTATGAATGGATTATTTATCAACATGATCGCGAATAACAACAAGACTGGCAAGTACTTGGATATGATTCGACCATGCCTTCCTGGAGAAACACTCACCAATTGGACCACTGAAGATCTTCTATAGTTTTATATTAATGCAGAGTAATATTCAGAACTAATCTTTATGTTTAGCTCAAAATATGAAAACTTTTGTAAAAGAAATTATGTTAAATATAAGGAACTTTCTTTAAAATTTTCAGATGGCAATCATTCTTTGCATTTTATTACATTTTTACATTTCATAAATTTACTATATTCTTTCGTAAATATGTTCGATTTAAATTGCAGGTGTCACAGTGTTAATAGCATGTGTATTCCTAAATTTAATCCAGTGATAATTTAGAGCAGCCTATATGTCTGGAAGAAATCAATGGTTGTGAAGATGAACTGGAATGTGATTTTCCTACTGAACTATTAAGATTGGTAGAAAAAGAAGACAAACAAATTCTACCCCACAAAGAAAAGGTTGAGACTGTGAATTTGGGAACAGATGAAGACAGAAAAGAGGTGAAAAATTGGTACCACTCTGACATTCCAGATAAAAAAGAATTGATAAATCTCCTTCAAGAGTTCAAAGATATCTTTGCATGGTCTTATCAAGATATGCCTGGTTTGAGCACATATAGTGATACACAAGCTTCCAATCAATCCAGAATATAAACCAATCCAACAAAAGCTTAGAAGAATGAGGCCAGAAATGTTGTTGCAAATCAAAGAAGAAAGTAATGAAACAGATCAATGCAGGTTCCTACAGGCATCTAAATACCCAGAATGGGTAGCCAACATTGTTCCCGTACCCAAAGAAAAATGGGAAAGTTCGAATGTGTGGATTACAGAGATCTCAACAAAGCTAGTCCGAAAGACAGTTTCCCTTACCCCACATAGACACATTGGTGGACAATACTGCAGAACACGCATGGTTTTCATTTATGGATGGTTTTTCAGGATATAATCAGAAAAAATGAATCCTGAAGACATGGAGAAAACAACATTTATAACCATGTGGGGCACATTCTGCTATAAAGTGATGCCATTTGGATTGAAAATGCAGGGGCAACATATCAAAGAGCCATGGTAACTTTGTTCATGACATGATGCACAAAGAGATTGAAGTATATGTAGATGACATGATTGCCAAATCCAGAACGGAAGAAGAACATATTCAAAATCTGAGGAAGCTTTTCCAGAGATTGAGGAAGTATCAATTAAAGCTCAACCCCGCAAAATGCACTTTTGGGGTAACTTCGGGAAGCTTTTGGGATTGTAGTCAGCAAAAAAGGAACGAGATTGATCCAGATAAAGTAAAAGCAATTCAAGATCTTCCACCACCCAACACAAAAAAGAAGTTCGAGGCTTTTGGGGAGATTAAATTATATATCTCGGTTCATTTCTCAATTGACTGACAAATGTGATCCAGTGTTCAAATTACTTCGAAAGAATAATCCTGAAGTCTGGAATGAAGAATGTCAGGAAACTTAGATATTATTAAGAAATATTTATCCAATGCCCCATTTTAGTATCACGATGCCTGATAGACCATTAATTCTCTATTTGACGGTCTTCAAAAATTCGATGGGATGTGTACTAGGACAGCATGATGAATCAGGAAGGAAAGAAAAGCTATTTATTATCTGAGCAAGAAATTTACTGATTGTGAAGTTCGATATCCACCAATACAAAAATTATGTTGTGCTTTGGTGTGGACTACTCGAAGACTCAGACAATATATGTTATACCATACTACTGGTTGATATCAAAACTTGATCCTTTAAAGTTCTTAATGGAATCACCAGCTTTGCAGGCAGAATGGCTAGATGGCAGATGTTATTATCTGAGTTTGATATTATCTATGTCAACCAAAAAGCGATAAAAGGAAGTGTAATAGCTGATTTTGGCCAGTCGTGTATCAAATGATTATCAGCCTTTGAACTTCAATTTTCCCGATTAAGATTTGTTATGCTATCCATGAATGAAGAAGTCAGAACAAATGATGAGTTTGCAACTTGGAAGCTTTACTTTGGAGCATCTAATGCTTTGGGACGAGGAATCGGGGCAGTGTTAATTTCTCCTGAAAATGTTTATTATCCCTTTACAAGCAGACTGGAGTTCTTTTGTACCAATAATATGGCGGAATATGAAGCTTGTGTCATGGGATTGAAAGCAGCTATAGAAAGAAAATCAAATGTCTCAAGATATATGGAGATTCATCTTTGGTGGTGTATCAATTGCGAGGAGAATGGGAAACAAAAGATCCCAAATTATTGGAATATCGAAATTTTACCCTCGAACTAGTGAAAGAATTTGAGAGAGTTACATTCAATTATCTCCCTCGAGAAGAAAATCAAATGGCAGATGCTTTGGCTACATTAGCTGCTATGTTTCAGGCAACTCAGAAGGTTGATATGATGCCAATCAAAATGCAAGTATATGAAATTCCTGCACATTGTTATAGTGTGGAAGAAGAGGTAGATGGTAAACCATGGTATCATGATATCCTGCAATATATCAAAAATCAAAGTTATCCACCAAATGCATCAGAAATTGATAAAAGAACCTTGAGAAGAATGGCTGCTGGATATTTTCTTGATGGAGAGATTATGTATAGAAGAAGCAGTGATCAAATGCTGTTGAGATGTTTAAATACCAGTGAAGCTCGAAATGTCATGAAGAAGTACACAGTGGAATATGTGGAACACATGCAAATGGTCTTTCTATGGCCAGAAAAATAATGAGATATGGATACTATTGGGCTACCATGTACACAGATTGCATTGATTACGCAAGGAAATGTCATAAATGCCAGATATTGCAGACAAGATTCATGTACCCCCATCTCCTTTACATGTAATGACGGCGCCTTGGCCATTTCTATGTGGGGAATAGATGTCATTGGGGCAATCACACCAAAAGCATCAAATGGACATTGCTTCATCCTTGTGGCAATTGATTATTTTACCAAATGGGTTGAAGCCGCTTCATATACCAATATTAAGAGATCCACAGTCTGCAAGTTCATAAAGAAAGAGATATTTTGCCGGTATGGCCTACCAGAAAGGATCATTACAGATAATGCTCTGAACCTGAACAACAAAATGATGACCGAACTTTGTGCACAGTTCAAGATCAAACATGCAAATTCAGTGGCATATCGTCCCAAAGATGAATGGGGCAGTTGAAGCAGCAAATAGAACATCAAGAGAATCATTACAAAGACTACGGAAACCTATAAAGATTGGCACGAGAAATTACCTTTTGCTCTATATGCATACCGAACTACTGTTCGAACATCTACTGGGGCAACACCGTTTTCTTTAGTCTACGGGATGGAAGCAGTCTTACCAATTGAAGTTGAGATTCCATCGCTCCGAATATTAAGAGAAATAAAACTGGATGAATTGAATGGATCCAAGCTAGAGTTGATCAATTGAACCTTATTGAGGAGAAAAGATTGAAAGCTATTTGCCATGGACAGATGTATCAAAAACGGATGATGAAGTCTCATGATAAGAAAGTACATCCAAGAGAATTCCAAGAGGGTGATCTAGTACTAAAAAAGATCTTGCTATACATAAAGATTTCCGTGGGAAATGGATGCCTATTGGGAAGGGCCATACGTTGTGAAAAAGGCCTTTCCGGAGGAGCATTGATCTTGGCAGAAATGGATGGAAAAATTCTGAAAAATCCAATAAACTCAGATTCTGTCAAGAAATATTATGCTTGAAGAAGAAAAAAAGAGAAAAAAGAGAAAAAGAAAAAAAAAAAAAGGAAAAAAAGAAAAAAGAGGGGTCAAGGTGAAAACCCACAAAGGGAATCTTGTAACCAAAGGAAGGATTTGAGTTGAAAACCTGAAAAGGCGGCTCAAATGTAGGTTGATATTAGGCATCTGGCAATTGAATTCTCTTAAGATTTTGATGGTTTGGAAGAAGCTTCACATCTACAAGCATTTTGACAACGATTGAGATCTTCCAGACAAAGGCTTACATCATTACTCTAAGTTGTGTCAATTTGATTAATTTAGAAATACTTATGCTTATAATTTGTTGAGACATTTGAATTTTTATTCTTATGCTTGTCATAACTTTGAATACAATTTTATCTATTTCAAGTGCAATTTATTTGAGATTCAATTCATTTTTGAAATTCAATTTATTCTTTTCTATTGAATTAACATAATTTTGAAATAATTTAAAGACTTCTGAATATCACTTTTTGTTAATACTTTTAAAATACATGGAATACAAAGTAGGCAAATCATCACTAGCTTAAAGCCATGAACATCAAGATTGTTACAAGTGGTGCTACCGACAACGAGGTCGAATCCGCCAAATCTACTCATCAATTGCTCCAACCGATCACCATTCAGTTCTTGCACATCTGTTTTCAAAACAGTAGAAGATGATCTTTGCATTACTGATTCCAGCAAAAAAAGAAACAAGACATTGATATCATTAGGAAACATTCTATACAGATCCTTGTATATGATTTTTAAGGAAACCTAGAAGCATTTCCACCTCATCAGGTTCAAGTGAAGTAACTTATTCTTTCCAACCCATACTAGATTCCATTTTCAGCACTCATCAAGAACATACTTCTGGACACTCGAAGGTGGCTTGTCATAAGCTTCAAAAGCCTTACAGATCCTTTCTGTCAATTCGGCACTTCCTGAACATGTTTATAAACAATTCAACCTTTTATATGTGCTCAATAGCATCTTCTGGAAGTGTTCTTTGAGTTATCTGATCTGGTTAGACAGAACATAGCATCTTCTGGAAGTGTTCTTTGAGGTATCTGATCTGGTTAGAAGAACATAGCATTTTCTGGAAGTGTTCTTTGAGTTATCTGATCTGATTGGACATAATCAAGCATTGAATTTAGAAAATAAATTTGCCAATAGCATCTTCTGGAAGTGTTCTTTGAGTTATCTGATCTGGTTGGACAGAACATAGCATCTTCTGGAAGTGTTCTTTGAGTTATCTGATCTGGTTAGAAGAACATAGCATTTTCTGGAAGTGTTCTTTGAGTTATCTGATTTGATTGGACATAATCAAGCATTGAATTTAGAAAATAAATTTGCCAATAGCATCTTCTGGAAGTGTTCTTTGAGTTATTTGATCCGAAGAAGTGCATCAGCAGCTTTAGTCATTTGAGCAGACGTATAAAATTTATCAATTTTATAATTGATGAATCTGGACCACATTTCTACATGGATATGAAGTTTCAGCACTCGAGAATCCCATTCTTGTCAAGTATAACAGTTTATTTTCTTCATCAGAATTCAAGATTCTTGGTATTAAAAGAAATATCGATATCTGTGAAGTCATCTTTGAAATGCCACTTCATAATCAGATGAGCTGTTATCAGAATCAACATGTTGCCTGAATGCAAGCTTTTCAAGAGCTTATACAATTGAGTTTTATCTCAAGAAATTTTTGTGACATTATATCTACCTCTACATTTGTCAAAGAGGATAGATTCTCTGATTTGAAGAAGAAAGATTTATTGGGTTTCTACAACTGAAGAAATATTCAGTTCACCAATCTGAAATCAAATAACTTAACATTCATGCATCATATTTTAGGTGTTTACAAAAATAGGTGCATTTTCATTCATTTTTATTGTTGAATTTTTAACAGGAATTTCAAAGATTTTAGCAAAGATTCAAATTCATCAATTTGATGGATCATTCTTTTCCAGAGAAGAGTTCATAATGAGAAGAACTCATCATCTGAAGAAGGAAGAAGAAGTTCATAATGAGAAGAATTTGTTCAACCTTTTGCTTGAATTCATCACTTGATGGATCATTCTTTTCCAGAGGAAGAGTTCATAATGAGAAGAACTCGTCATCTGAAGAAGGAAGAAGAAGTTCATAATGAGAAGAACTTGTTCAACCTTTGCTTGAATTCATCAAATTGATGGATCATCATTTCCAGAGGAAGAGTTCATAATGAGAAGAACTCGTCATCTGAAGAAGGAAGAAGAAGTTCATAATGAGAAGAATTTGTTCAACCTTTTGCTTGAATTCATCAGTTGATGGATCAACATTACCAGGTAAAGTTCATAATGAGAAGAACTCATCTGAAGAAGGAAGAAAAAGTTCATAATGAGAAGAACTCATCAAGAGCTTATTCAACCTTTTGAATGACTCTATCACAAAAAGGAGGTCATCATCATCCCCAGCAGAAAGTTCATAATAAGAAGAGCTTATTTGGAGAAAAAGAAGAATTTATTCAATATTTCCATAATGATCAAAGTAAAGTCAAATGGATAAAAAAAATTTATTATCTTTTCATCTTTGCCCTATTCTTGTTAACACAAGAATAAGCAAAGAGGGGCAGCTGAAGATACTATTTTTTAATCCATTTTATTATCATTATTAATATTTTATTATCATTATTAATATTATTATCATTATTATTTTTATTATTTTTATTATTTATTATTATTATTATTATTATTTTTATTATTAAATATATTAAATACAAACCAATTACAATTAAACCGGCTCAGTTACAAACCAACTGAAACCGGTCCAAATCCAACCGGAACCCTAAATATTTGGGTTTCCAGTTAGGGTTTCCTAACCCTAATCATCCTCAGCCTCATCACAGCCGTTGGATCTGGCACGATCCAACGGTCCACATGGCTCCAGAGAGGAACCCTAGGGTTTGATACCTAGGGCCACGCGGCGCCGCTCCAGCTTCCACGCGGCTGCCGACAGCCCTCGCCGCCTCCACCGCTGCCACGTCCCAGCCGAAGACTCCAGAAGCTAGAACACCGGCCGTCCACGCCAAGGCTACGGGGTGAGTCACCACTGGTAGTCGGTGACTCACCGAAGCCCCCTCTTCGGACCGGTCCAAGACGAACACGGTGGTGGCTATAAAAGCCACCACCACTGAAAAAAAAAAGAGAGAGACAGCAAGAAGAGAAAGAAACAGAAAAAATACAGAGGAAAAAAATAACAACACAACAACTACCAACGATCCCAGTCCACAGCAACAGAGCAAAATAGAAGGAAAAAGAGAGAAGAGGAGCTTACCAGGGAAGCTTTGACCACCACCGGAATCATTAAACATCGCCGGAGAACCAAAATACCGAAGGTATTTTCATAGATTTACTCCGATTTGGAGTTTTTGGGAAAACAAAAGTTGGATTCGGGCTCAGGGTGTCTAGATCTATGTTTTAGGTAAATTTGGGGAACTTCCGACCACCGGCGGCGGTGGTCGGCGGCAGAACTCACGGCGGCAGACGGCCGCCGGATTCCCTCCGGTGAGGGAATCTAGAGAGAGGCCAGAGAGAATTCTGGCTCTCTCTCTCTCTCTCGGTTTAAGAAAGAAGAAAAAAAAAAGAAAATGAAATGGCTGGCCCGAAGGGCCAGCCGGTTTGGGACTCTTATAGTCCTTCCGAACGACGTCGTTTCGGGAAGGACTATATGCGTAATTACAAATAGTTAAATCCCTTCCGCAGTCCTTCATATTGTAAACTTTACATTTTGGTCATTAAACTGAATTTATAAGAATTTTAATTCGGTCTTTGAATTTTAATTTTATTCATTTTAGTCTTTTTAATTAAAATAATATATTTAGGATAAATGACAGATTTAATCCCTTAATTTTAATAAATAATTTTTTTAGTCCCTAGTCATACTTTAATCTATTTTATTATAAAATTTGAATTTTAGATAAGTTTATTTTGGTCATTAAATTATTAAATAAAAAAAAAATATTTAAACCCTATAATTTCAATTAATTAATAATTAGTAATTAGTTTTATTTTTATAAATTAGTTATTAATTTTATATGTCTTTATTTATTTTATTGTTTTAAATATTGTTTAATAGAATTATTATTATTTATTGTAAATATTTTGATATATATTCATAAATATATATAATAAATATTAACTTAAATATTTATTTTTAATATCAAAGAAAAGGACAGTCTTAATACAACTGGATGTCCTATTCTGATGTTTAAAATTAAACAATATTATTTAAATTAATATTATCAATATCAAAGAAAAGAGCTGTCTTAAGGCACCTAGAAGTTCTTTTCGGATATTTTTAAATAAATATTTTTTACAATTTTGAAATTATAAGATATAAATTAAAATATTTTTGAATTTTTAAAGAGACAATTTATAATTAAAAAGTACCAATTTTGGGCGTTGTAGGGGTGCTAATCCTTCCCTAAACGTAACCGACCACGAATCCCTTTTTATTATTAAAAAGAATAAATTTTTGGTTATAAAATGCAGATCAGTTCAATTTTTAATTGATGTTTTCTTAAAACTCTTTAAAAAAAATAATAATTTTTAGGTATTCGACCTACCTGATCCAAAAAGGTCGATGGCGACTCACAAATTATTTTCAAAATTATTTATTAATATTAATTTCCCCGCCAAATTTTAATATTTCGTGCCCGGACGAAAACCGGTTACGACAGATGACATGCAAACTATGATTGTTGGGTAGTGGAAAAAGAAAGCTAGTAATAAAATTCACGCTGTGAGTTATGCCTGATTTAAGAAGTAAAGAGAAATTGATCCATCTCCACGTGAATGAAGGGCTTTGCACGGCTTCAATAGCACTATTCACAGACCTGGAAATAGTGATCGGCATGATCTCAAACGGCACACTGTTGGTTTTCTACATGGTGGCCAATGCCACCATCTACCGGAGATACGTTAAAAAACCCCAACACCCACCTTTTAAAACACTCTTTTTCATCTTCCTCCTCACGTCAACCGCCGTAGGCTTCTCCATATCATGGAAACTAAACCAGCAATGGTGGGGTTTGCCTCTATTCGGCGGGCTCATGGTCACCATGACCGCCTTGTTCCAGTACAGTGTCCCTTGCGTAGGTGAGTCGGGTGAGTGGTCGGTGCCGTTCATGCCTTGGCCGGCGGCGGTTTCAATTTTCCTGAATGTCTTCCTTATGACAACACTTAAGAAGCTGTCGTTCCAAAGGTTTGCTGTGTGGGCATGTTTGATAACCATGTTCTATGTGCTGTACGGAGTTCACTCAACTTTTGAAGCCGAAGAGATGGAGGAGTTGGGTGTTAATGAAGGGCAAAGCCCACCACCATCCATACAATTAACTAAGCAAGATGTTTGAAAATTCAAGTTCAAATGAAAACAAGAATACTCAGGCTCCCTGTAATTGGATCCCTTTGTATATATAATCACTTTAACCAAGTTCAAATGAACTTGAGCACGCAACAGATGGGCAAAAGCGATTGAATAATGCAATGGAAAAATAAAATTTTTCACATAGTGCAGTCGAATAATTATTTGCTTAAACAGGGTGATTGCTACAGAGATCATCGTAGGTCACTAGGAGCACACAACGATCTCTATAGGTCTCCAGGAGTACACGGCAACCTATGGAGCACTTGGAGACCTATGAAGCTGTAACAGTGAGAGAAGAGAGAAGAGTTACTGCAATAGAGTAGGCTTTGTCGCAATGAACACTTGGCGACCTATGGAGCACTTGGCGACCATTGAGGTTACTGTAACAAACACCCCAGTTAAAGAAATAATTTAATTAGAACCCTATATGGGGAAAAAAATTGAATGCCCTACATGGGCAAGGAAGCCCAACAGATGGGGTCGAACCTATGACTTCCTGCCCATGTAACAGATGCTCTATCCACTTAGCATTATAAACCTAAACCTAAACTACTCAAATCAAATAAAATATTTTCAAATAACATTTGAATTATAAAATCAAATTCATCAACTTGAATAATTAAAAAAATTATTTAACTCGACTTAACTTAATCAGACTCACCTTTAATAATTAGTGTCTTTCAAATAAACAATTGTTAGATATAGAAGCTTGTTCTGAAAATCTAAATAATGGACGGCCTGTGATATATTCATATAACAACCATCAACCCATATATAAAAAACTAATGAATTTTCGAAGATAATTAAGAAAAGTATTCGTATAAAACATTGTTGTAAGGTGTTGATAATATTTAAGAGGGTGATTATTGAGTTGGACAGATCTTACATTAGTGGGATCTGATGTAAATTTTCAGGTACCTTTTTACATAAATTATATGTTTAATTTTATTTTCCTTCCTTATTTTACTTATTATAATTTTAATTTTTTTCAATTTACACACTAAATTTTAGATATTAAATATTTTTTGTCACCATTTACTCAGAAATAGTCAGATGATGTCATTTTTTTATTAATATATTTTATATTATTAATATTAATATATAATGTATAATATTTAAATAAATAAAAAATCTTAATCTCCCCCACCCTCTTCTCCCACTCCCATCCACCTCCACATCCTCCTCCTTCGACCATCATCTTAATTGTCCTTTTAGAACCATCATCGTCCCAGTCAAGTTGTGCTAAACTCCCTAAATTGCATCATCACCATCACTATCTCAATTTTAACATAATTTTTTTCAACTTTAACATCTCTATCAACATCAAAAACACAACAAGCTACATCTGTTGTTTAGCCTCCGTGATGGTCGACGACGATTTGAAATGGTGATGGTAAAAAGTAAAAAAATAAGGCAAATAAAAAATAATAGAAGAGAGAAGAGCAAAAGAAAGCAAAAAAAATTGAGACCTTTACCTTTGTTTTTTTTTACTGCTACATCTCCGGTCGTCGGACGATCATTCCACACAGTGAGGAGAAACGTAACTGTGTAGGGAGGAGAGAAATGGGAATCGAGATTGAGGGTGGTTCATGTTGAAGAAAGAAAATGGAGGAGAAAAACGTGGTTAATGGCGTGATTCAGGATTTTGAGAGAGACGAGGGAGGAGATGGAAGAAAAAGTGATAAAATAAAATAAAAGAAATTTGACAGTGTCACCTAGATTGATGCCGTTTTCCGTTCAAGGTCAATAGGAATTTATAGAAGGAATTGTGTTTCCTAATTTGCTAGTATCATTGTTCTATCAACTTAGCATTAATAATAGTTTATTCCAACTTTAGAAAAACGCAAGGTTGATCTGTTCCCAAAAACATTTGGCCAACAAAGAGATGATACAAATGAAACTATATGTTATCTCAACATTTAGGTGACACTAGTCTTATCATACAATTCTTCTATTCCAACAATGCCTTGGCAAAGATATCAATGATCTTTTCTTGCGACTCAAGTAGCATCTCATTATGCTTCATTTCCATCTCCATTCTCGTCTTTTCAATCTCCTTCATCATCTCTATCTTCATCTTCTCCATCATCACAAACCCTTCAGCAAACACTTAATCGAGGAAGCTGTCTTCCACTGGATCGATGCCCCTGTCGATTCCATCACTTCCCTTCTTCACTCCAATCCCTGGCCTTGAACCAGCAGCAAATCCATTCAAATACCTATGGCCAACACCATGGTCAAAGCTCCTATCAACTCTATCATGTTTGCTCTGATGAAAACATAAGCTCCTATCAACACTGTCATCGCCTTGGCTAAAACTATGATCAAAATCAAGCATAGAACCATAAATCATGGTCAATTCTACCATTACTCTTAAATCTTTTAATTTCTTGGGTCACAAAATCTCCATTACCCTGCAATTCAACCCCATTGCTATCTCCAAATTTGTGATCAAAATCAAAATTTGGACCACACCCACCACTAAAATCATGCTCAAAAGCTAGATTAGATCCATAATTCCCATGTATCTTTTCATAATTCTTCACTTTCCAGTGAAACCCACAACCTTATTATAAAAATAAGATCCGGATCAACAGATCCGTCGACTGACGACGAAGCGAAATTCATAGAATCAAGCAGAGGGAACAAGTCCCACGAGGAAGAGAACTTGCCTGGGTTTCTAAGGCACCGTTGCTTTTCCGCACGGTACCGTTGCCTCAGCTTCTCGATCTTATGACGGCATTGAAAGGACGATTTCGAGGTCTCAGGATCAGAGGCTGAGGATACAACGGCAGACACTGCGCCCAGTCGGAAGCCTTGAGGTTCCTACGTCGAAGAGCAAACCATTTGTCCTTGTAAGCTTGAATCAACGCCAGGGTCTCTTCCTTGCTCCAGCAGGGCGGAGAGAAGCGCCGCGTGACGGGGCGGAGGAGGACGGCGGAGTTGCCATAAGTTGTAGAGGTTGGTGATGGGTGTAGGATAAGGGAAAGAGAAGTGAATGGGAAAGAAGAAGCATTTGTTTGCTTTTTCTCGAGGGGCTAACCAAAATGGGGGCCTAGAAGGCAGGCAGGGAAGAGGGCAAGTGGGGCGGTAAGATGGGTGGGTGCGTCTAAACTTTAACGTGTGCGTGTGCGTCTGCGTCTGCTAGAGCTGGTAGTGCCATACCAATCTGAAAGTGAATTTGGTCCTGTTTGTTGGGCACTGCCGCACTGATTCTAGTTTCTAGGCTTTATCGCACGGGTAGGGATGAGTCAATTTCCAGTATGAAGAGAAAATTTTAGAAGATATTAGGTTCGTGAAAAAAAATTCAAAATTATATTATCGGTTCAAAATAATATTAACAAGAAATAATTTTGTCAACAGTATTATTTTTTGTTAAATTATTGAGAATATTTTTTTGTTGTTTTTTTTTTATTTTCAAGATTTCGTCTTTATTAATACGGATCGATCAGGTATTGCACGTCTGATTGTAATATGAGTATTCCAGTGGAGATTTTTTGCATACAAAAAGACTCGAACTCGAGACTTACTTAAATGATATTATATTATTTACCACTTAAATAACTCTTGTCGGAAATTCTCCAAATTTACAAGTCACCATTTTAAATAAAATATTCCTAAAATAATTAATTCTTTTTATACTGATTCATTTCAATTATTAATTTTTGTGTTTTCTCAAAATTATAAATATATAATATATAAAGAGTACATTAAAAGATTTATATTTAAAAAAATTAAATTATGAAATTACAAAACATAATTTTAATATGATCGATACTTCTAATCGAATAAGTAAAAAAATACATGGATAAAATTAGAAAATATATTTCTAATCATAACTAAATCGTCAATGTTTTATAGGATAATTGAAATAAAATAATAAACAAAAATTAGAGACATTTGCATCTTGTTTTATTTATTGAACAAAAGTAACCATATATATATATATATTGTTTGTTTGTTGTTTTTTTGATCAATTTTATGGTCGAATTGTTGTCTCCTTGTTCTGGTGCTTAGTTTTAATGCATGTACTCCTTTGCCTCAATAGGTTAGAGGTTTTTTAATAAGACATGTATCAAAGTGTTATCGACTTAATTAATAAATTCTTGGATGATCAAAAACTAGAAAAAAAAATGTTCTATTCTAATCTCACTCTTCTAGAAGGATAATCTACAAAGTGAATTATTTTGAATGCATTCAAACATAAAAGATAACAAAGATGTATGGGCCGAATTTTTATTCCTTTTCGTTCATGTCTTATTTATTTTTATTTGATTTACTTTTTTTTTTTGAAATTATCCATCTTCTATAAAGGATTCGAATGAAACCAAAATCTTATGTTCGATTTTGAATTATAACACTAAAAATAATGAATCAATGTCAACTATAGCCCTTAGCCTTCCAAGCTAATGATGTGGGTTCAATTCCCCTACCCGCTCGATATTCGAATTCTATCTATTTGAATATTATTATTCAATTCAACAATCAAATATGAATATATTTAAGTAGTTGGGATTGTTTTATATTTTAAATAATTAATATAATTATATGTAATTTACGAGGTGAAAATGATATTATTAAAAAAATTTAATTACTTAAAATAATATTTAACTTTGAGTATTAAAAATAATACCTTTGTCCACTCGAGACCATAATAATATTTTTTCATATTATATTTATATATAATAAATATGATATTTGTGAAATTATTTTAAAAAAAGTTTAATATACTAATTATATTAATTATATATTAAATTTTTTTCTCAAAAGTTATATAGTGTAACAATTAAAATATTTTTATGATTTTTATTTAAATATTTATAATTAATATTAAATTTTAACTTGTTGAAAAATATCACAAGGATAATTTAGTAAAAATACATCCAAATAATATATATTCCTCTAACAAACATTGTAATCTTACATGATGAACCATATGGTGAGCCTGGAGAAGAAGTGTGCAGACTTTGCACAAGTTCAAGTGTCAAAGATGTTAAGTTTAGGTTAAGAGTCGAGAAAACAAAGGGTCGCCAACTTAAGATGCCAGATGTGTTGCAAGATTACCCGAGGGGAGCCAAGTCATCCAAGGTGATGGATGAGCCCATGATCGAGTTATCCAGAGAAGAGGATGAACCCAAGATCGAAGAGGCATTGAGACTTGACTCAATAAGGTTCGCTTCTACCAAGGCAAGTGGGAGACAAGTGTATAAGGGTTGTCCACGTTCTAGGTGCTTGCCGAGAATGTTCAAGTGAAGAACAGTCATTCAAAGACTAGCAGACAAAAGTTGAAGGGGCCAAGATGTTGAAGGACAAGGGAACCACGGAGAAACTACCCATGTGCAAGATAGAACGTGAGCTCCAACCTTTGTGTTAAAGGGAGGAGGCAAAAAGGGGCATCACACCTTGCCGTGAGAAAGTACCGATGCATGGTGACGCAAAGAACTCCAATGACAAGGGTTCGATGCGAGGGGTGTCAGATTTTAGGGAGTAAGAAGGGCTGGCGCAATTTTGAGTAAATGCCACAAAATCAGAGGGGAATGTACATCTCAACCCAATTCTAGTGTTCTTTTGAGTTTGATTTACTATCTTTGTGAGCGTAGGTCGAGTAAGACCTAGTATTTTGCGCAGAGGGAAACAAAGTTTGGAGGGGATCCAAGACTTGTCGTAGGCCAGGAGGTCCAAGATGACACAAATCAAGATTTGTAGGAAAGGGTTCATTGGTAGAGATGTGCTTGTGGCATGTTAGCCTATTTCATCACTTGAAAACAAGAACTGAAGCAAGCACAACCTTTGTGGGAGTCGAGTCCTTATGGGAGAGGACGTGAGCAAGTGGAGGTGTCGAAAGGTAACCAGTTGATGTAAAGTATGGCATGAGGGATCATGAAGTTACATGCGGCAGAAGCCAAGGCAAATAGTTCATATGAGAGGACCGCAACAAACCAAGGCATTGGGAATTATCCAAGGTGATGTTGTACGGATTTCGAGTGCAGCGACGAGGGCGTCGCTAGTTTCGGTGAAGGAGAATGTCACGGGCTGTGATATTTGGTATTCGGTACATTGGTGTAAGAGTCCGAAAAGCGGTTCAAGATAGAATATCGGGCTTGCCAAGATCACAAAACTTGGCCCATCACTTGGTTATGCTATGGAGCCCGTTCACATTGGCCGTGCAAAAAGAAAAGTGACATTAAATTCGAAGATGATCGTAAGAGCTCGGTAAATATGGCAAGATACAACAAATCAAGAAGATATTGTGGAGGAATCTTACCATATCTGGTGTGAACACATATCAAAGGAAAGAATCCTAATAATTAATGTAATTGGGTTGGGTTTCCTTGATTTAGGGGATTTTGTATCATCTTTCTTCATCCATCCCATTCATTCTCTTTGGAGAGTAATAAAAGCTCTAAGGCATTTACTCTACTTTCAGTGTTCTTTTTTCCCAAGTTTCTTTGTGTTGTTGGCTATCTTGGTGGCCAGGAGTAGTCACACTTTTGTTTACACTTCCGTACGATAGTCCAACTTTGGTGGCTTGGAGTAGCCACGTTGGTGTTAAAGCTTCCGTAATCCTAGAAGCCTTGAGGGTTGGTTCTAACCTTGGTGAGTTTTGCATTCTCACTAGGCTTGGGTAAGGCTTACATAGTCGCATAGAAGACCCAAAAGTGTCTAAGGTTACATGACCATCAGACCTTAACTCTGATATTCTGACAGTTTGGTCTTGAAGGTTCTGAGGGCGTGACAATGGTATCAGAACGAGTCATTGTGGGAAGAAAACGATCATTTCATCTATGTTTTGTAGAAGGTGAAAAATCGGTTAAGTTTGATTTACTTACCTTATTGTCAATTTACTTTTATAATTGAGTTGGAAAGGATTTATGATCGAGCTACTCGAGGGTGAATTAAACTAGTTATTGGCAAAGTTAATTGAGATAGAACACAAGATAAAAGGAGTTTCCACACGCAAAGGCAAAGAGTGTCTTGGTGGGAAACGGGAAGAGAGTCTGATGGGCTCGAGAGCATCGTCGGTGTCCAAACATGGGGATACCACGATAGGTTCGTAAGAAATACTTGAGGCAGTGAAAGCACACCAAAGGGAGCTAGATCTCGAGGTAGAGGCTCAAGTGTGAAGCTCAATGCATGTTCGAGTGAGATAGTATATTCACTCATGAAGAGGATGAGAGTCTTGATGAGGAACTGACAATAGACGAGAAAGAGCTTATTTGATGGAAGGCATTACTTTTCACATGAAGAGGCTCATTAAGTTAGAGTGGATCTTAACTTCATAGGAAAAGAGGGTCAAGAGACTTGAAAAAATAGAGGAAGAGGCCAAGGAGACCCAGTGTGTTATGGAGTCTCGCCTTGATAAATTGGTGTCCATAGAGGATAAGTTCAAGGACGGGACGCACTGAGTTCTCAAGGAGTTGGAGATGGTTCAAGGGAATAATGCCCATGAAGTCAAGGTGATGGCTTTAAGAGGCAATATGGATTAGCTCAAGAAGGAGCTGCTTATATGGAAGGGACCAATGAGTGAATAGGGGACGCTCAAGACCTTCCTGGAAGGACTTAGACCAGGGGCAATGCTCAAGGGAGAGCAAGGTGATGCCCAAAGAATTTCAGAGGCTATAAATGTAGCCGAAAAATTAACCGAGCTTGCGGGAAACAAGCTAACTAGTGTTGTGTCATCTAGGCCCATGCCTAGGGATAGCGACAATAGTGGGAGATACCGGGAAAGGGTGAAGTTGGGAGATGGTAGAGAAAACTCTTTGAATGGCCAAGGTAATCCATCGACTATTCATAACCAAAGAAAGCCATCCAGAAAGAATGGTAAGGCTATATCCGGTGTGACGAAGAAGGCAAGCAAGGAAAAGATGAAGTGTTACTTCTTTAATGGTCATCATTTGATTAGAGGATGTCCCGAGAAGCGTCGTCTTGCAACCATCTTGAAGAGGATGGGAGAAGGAGAAGTAGCGGGAATTGGCACGGTTGCAAGTGTTAAAGACACCAAGCCATATAAAATACTTAGTCCAATTGAGGGTGTCAATGCAGTCAAACAAGGATTAAGACGAGATGCGACTATTGATGTAACACCCATCTCCCGTATACATTTCCGTGTACGAGATATGACTGTTACCTCACTTTTAAAACAATTCATCTTTTGAAAACCCTTAAAAGTTTATTTTAAAATTTAATTAAAACATTTCAGTACAGTCATAAAATGTTCATCGAAATATCTACCAAAATTTTTCACTTTATACATTTCAGAGCATTTTTTTAAAATTTGATTACATGTCACCAATGGTTCAAAATAAACATGATTGCCCTACCGTTATTATGAGAGTCAACCTTAACAGATGATACTCGTTGCTACTGCTGCAGTCCTTAATTTATCTCTGGTTTTACCTATGCTTGGAAACAACACCCGTTATGTATTTACTTAGTGAGACATAAAATTATAAAGTAACCTTTGTGTATACATAATTATGTCCTTTTTATTTGGTTCGTACTAAATTGAGTATTCTTTAAGGATTTTATGAGCCTCCTCATTTAAACCGTATTTTATTTACAATTATCTTAAGTATTTAGTATGCCTAGCATACCTATCTTCCTTTATTTTTCTTCTTCATTTATCTTTTTAGTCATTATTCTTTATTTTCATGATAGCATCCCTTCATGCTTATAATGCACCATTATGCCATTTCCATTTTTGCATCCTTTCATGCCTTTTATACACTATTATACATTTCATTTATGACATTCATTCATGCCTTTTATACATTATTATACATTGTTATACATCTATTCTTTTACTCAAATGTATTTAACGTTTCATCTAACTGGCATAATTGACATCTTTCTGTCAAAAGCACAGGTAGGCCTTTAATCTTTTACTTTAGAATAGTTTATACTTTAATAATTGTTTTAATATCAATGAACTCTCTCTTAACTCATTATAACTCTATAGTTTATTAGTATTGCTAATATCATCATTTTTACCCTTACTATAATTTACGTGAGTTGCATACCCACTACCATACGGAAATTCACCTACTTATTATGAACTTCTTATATGTACATATATTTCCCATAAGGAAATTCCTACACTTAGTATGAATCTCTTAGTTCATACACCTAGTGCTCATATGGTCATTCCTAACATTTATGAATTTCGTGTTATGCACATATAGTGCTTGTACGGTTATTCATCAACTTATGATGAATCCGCAGATTTGCACACACTGTGCATGTACGGTTGATCATCAACATATTATGAACTTCGTGATCTGCATACAAAGTTCCCAATACATAAATTCATACACTTAGAATGAATTTTTTAACATTTTAGCACACAAAGTGCCCAATACGAAAATTCATACACTTAGTATGAATTTCTTAACATTTTAGCACACGAAGTGCCCTATACGAAAATTCATACACTTAGTATGAATTTTTTAATATTTTAGCACACGAAGTGCCCTATACGGAAATTCATACACTTAGTATGATTTTTTTAACATTTTAGCACACAAAGTGCCCTATACGAAAATTCATACACTTTGTATGAATTTCTTAACATTTTAGTACACGAAGTGCCCTATATGGAAATTCATACACTTAGTATGAATTTCTTAAAATTTTAGCACACAAAGTGACCTATATGGAAATTCATACACTTAGTATGAATTTCTTAACATTTTAGCACAGTTAGTGCCATTTGGTAATCAGCATACATACATCAATAATTCATATCACTATGATTATTATAGCATATACATACATAATTAAATGCACTCACCTGAATTTCCTCGTTATGTATCTAAATGTAACCCGGATTACTCCAGTACTTTGCCTTTGCCCTTAGTTTTGCTTGTTTCAGGATCTTGGTTTCGATCTACACAAGCATCCATTAAAACATGTACCATTCCCAATGTTAGAATATTTCCTAATCATTATACTTAAACAATACTCCAAAGAACATATCATTAACTATCTATACCAATATCAACCTATTTTTAACATTTTTGGCTCCATAGTATCAATATTTCTACTCTGGTACCGATACTTCTATACTATGGTACTGATACCCCCTTCCAGTATCGATACCAAATTTACGTTCGATGTTTCCTAGTATCGATACCCTTACCATGGTATCGATACTACAATACTATGGTACTGATACCCCATTTCGGTATCGATACCAAATTTAGATTCGATGTTGCATGGTATCAATACCCTTACGATGGTATTGATACTACTCAGCTAATTCATCCCATTTTAGACTATAGTATCGGTACTGTTCTATCAGTAATGATACCCTTACCCAGACTTTCCAGTTTTTAGCTCGATTTTCACCCAAATGGGGTTATATTAACACCTTAGACATACTATGAACTCTTCTTCAAACTATCCATACTAATTTTCCTTCATTTATTTCTTACAACATCTAACATCTTCCAGGAACTTTAAATTCTAATAATCACACCACTTTTCCTAATGTGTTTTTAAACTTATACAATACTTTTAATCTCTCATTTACCTCTATGACAAGTCAAATTTACCATAAAACATCCATAAACCCTCTTATTTCAACATATCACTCAAAACCCATTTAATCATTTATCATTCTTATTAATACTCAGCTTCAATAACCAACCAAAAACTCAAAGAATAAACTAGCCATTGAAATCTCACCTTTGGCTATGGAGGAGAGCATGGGAAGAAGAAGGGAAATATTAGGGTATTTTCACTATCCACTTTTTCCTTATCTTTAATACCCTTATTAAACTAAATTTAAATTTTATTTTCCTCTAAAGGACTAGAATGCTTTTTTCATTCTTCCATTCTTACTAATTAGTTTTAAACAAAATTTCTAAATCATTTTCTTATACTTTACCATTTATTCTATTTAATCCTTAAATTTTTAAATCTTTTCAATATAGTTAGTAACTCGATATTTGGGGTATTACAGTTGATGTTAAGGCAGCCGAACCTAGAGGTAAATCCAATGTGATTGTGAGTGTCCAAGCAATCAAGTCAGGTGAAGGACTTGGTGAGGCTACATGTTCCAAAGTAGCCGAATCAAGGAGGAAGCATGGTACGACTACAAGTGCCAAAGTAGTCAACCTAGGATCGAGACATGACGAGATTGCAAGTGTCAAAGTAGTCAAGCACAGGAAAAGACCCAGTGCGATAGTGAGAGATAAAGCCGTCAAGCTGAGGGTGCAAAGTGAGCAAGTTCGTTCATAATGCCAGGATGAAGGCGTGGTCCAAGTTGAGGCGTCTTAGGAATAAAGGGACAGTTAAGAAGTATGTGAGCTAATTCAGAAAACTCATGCTCAAAGTCTCGAGTTTGACTGAATAAGATGGGTTCTTCACCTTCATGTTTGGATTGAAGCCATGGGCAAAAAAAGTGTTGGAGCAAAGAGAAGTTAAGGAGTTGTCTAAAGCCTTGACAACCGTCAAGTCTATTAAAGAATTTAGAGTCAAGACGAGAAAGACTTCCAAAGAAAATCCAAAAGCCGAGGGTAGTGCCTAGGGAATCTATAATAAAGGCAAGTAAAAGGTTGTGTAATTTTGTTCCTCGAGTGGAAGAGAAAGTCCACTCAATGATGAACCAGATGGTAAGTCTAGAGAAGAAGTATGCAGACTTAGAAGAAGTGTGCAAACTTGGAACAAGTTCAAGTGTCAAAGATGCTAAGCCAAGGTTAAGAGTCGAGCAAATGAAGGGTCACCAACTTAAGATGCCAGAAGTGTTGCAAGATTACTCGAGGGGAGCCGAGTCATCCAAGGTGATGGATGAGCCCAGGATCGATTTGTCTAGAGAAGAAGACGAACCCAAGATTGAAGACTCATTGAGGCTTAGCTCAATAAGGTTTGATTCTATCAAGGCGAGTGTGAGCCAAGTGCAGGAAGTGTTTTCCACTTCCGAGGTGTTTGCCGAGAATGTTTAAGTGAATAACAATCCTTCAGAGACTAGCAAACAAAATTTGAAGGGGGAAAAGACGTTGAGGGACAAGGAAACCATGGAGAAACTACCCATTTACAAGATGGGAAGTGAGCTCCAACCTTTATGTTAGAAGGGAATAGGCAATAAGGGGCATCGGACTTTGCCGTGAGAATGTGTCGATACATGGTGACACAAAGAACTCCAATGACAAGGGTTTGAAGCGAGGGGTGTCAGAGTTCAGAGAGTAAAAAGGACTGGCATAATTTTGAGTAAATGCCACGAAATCAGAGGGGAAGGTACATCTCAACATAATTCTAGTGTTCTTTTGTGTTTGATTTACTATCTTTAGTGAGCGTAGGTCGAGTAAGACCTAACATTTTGTGCGAAGGGAAACAAAGTTTGGAGGGGATCCAAGACTTTTCCACAGGGCCAGGATGGTCCAAGACGACACAAATCAAGACTTATAAGAAAGGGTTTCTATGGTAGAGATGTACTTGTGAGTGTGTTATCCCATTTCATCACTTGGCGGCAAGAACCGAAGCAAGCACAACCAAGTTGATGTATAGTATGGCGCGAGGGATCATGAAGTTTCATACGACAGAAGCCAGGGTAAGCAATTCGTATGGGAAGACTGCAACAAGCCAAGGCATTGATAATTATCCAAGGTGATGTTGCCCAGGATTGTCGAGTGCAGCGACAAGGGAATCGCTAGGTTCAGTGGGGAGAATGCCACGGGCCGTGATATTTGGGTACAGGACATTGGTACAAGCGTTCGACAAAGAGGTTCAAGATGGAATATCGGGCTTGCCAAGATCACCAGACTTGACCCATCACTTTGAGAATGTTGTGGAGCCTGTTCACATTGCCATACAGAAAAGAAAAATGGTATCAAATTCGATGATGATCACAAGAGTTCAATAAATATGGCAAGAGATAACAAAATTAAGAAGATATTATGGGGGAATTTACCATATCCGGTGTGAACACCTATCCAAGGAAAAAATCTTGATAATTGATGTAATTGGGTTGGGTTTCCTTGATTTAGGGGATTTGTATTAATTTGGTAGACCTTAGCTGTGATGTAAAACGATCTAGGCCGTTGATTGAAAGAGAGCTCAAATATAAATAGAGAGCCTCTCATCATCATTTGTATCATTCATTCTTTCGTCCATTTCATTCATTCTCTTTGTAGAGTTATAAAATCTTTGAGGCATTTACTCTACTTTTAGTGTTCTTTATTCCCAAGTTTCTTTATGTTGTTGTCTATCTTGGTAGCCAGGAGTAGCCACACTTGTCTTTGCACTTCCGCACGATAGTCCAACATTAGTGGCTTGGAGTATCCACGTTTATGTTAAAGCTTTCGCAATCCTAGAAGCCTTGAGGGCTTGGTTCCAACCTTGGTGAGTTTGCATGCTCACTAGGCTTGAGTAAAGCTTACTCAGTCACAGAGAAGACCTAGAAGCGTCAAGAAGCGTCTAAGGTCGCACGACTCATCATATCTTAACTTTGATATTCTGATAGTTTGGGCTTGAAGGTTCTGAGGGCGTGACATGTTATTTTTAATGAACTACTTTTCACCAATAAGATGATGATCTCGTTTTAGTGTGGTAGTCACATCAGAAACTGTTAACTATGACATCGTCTTATTATTAATTTAACAACAAAGTAACATAATTGTATGTATAACCAAAGTTCGATGTTATATTTAACAAAATTAAAAGTTCAATGGTATAAATGATTTATGAGATAAGATCTAGTAGTATCTGATATAGTTTACCCTAAATATTATATAATATGAAAACACAAATGTACGTTAGTTTTCACCATGGTTTTACATTTGTGTTAAGATATCCAATACCCCTCTTATTTGGATCCTAATTTATGAATATTCTCGTTAGAGGTTTTAATGTCTGCAATAATCAAATGAGAAATGACGAAAAAAACCCTTAAGGTTTATAAAGGAAACATACTAACTCTGATATTGGTTTCGAATTTAAATAAAGTACTTGAACTTGTTGAGGCCTATAAGAATCATAATATGATCCAGATTAATAATTAATGTTCAATTGTGTGAGTTAAAGAAGTGTAACAGATTCTAGGAGGATTTTAAAATGGGCACGATTTAGTCCTGGAAGTTTCATAGAGCAATTGCAAGCTTATAAACAACTACCCAAGTGGATTGGAGAGCAAAGTGCCTTGCCTAAGCTCGGGCAAGACGAGTCATCTTCCAAGTTATGCATCAATGAACCAAACTAAAAAAAATTCTGGAATCATTCTTACTAAAAAATTATAGGTGGGCACATAGATAAGTGCTAAGTCTCACACCTCATTAATATGATCAAAATAGGATTAAAGAGAAGTGTTTGTGCACTTGGTAAAAGTGTAAATCTCAAGTTGGTTCTATTTTGTCTGAAAGAAATAATTATACCTTTATGTGGCACTAGAGGTACGCAAGTGTCATCTACCCAAAAAATCTTATTATTTTTTTCGATTCTCATGAATGAGAACTCTATATTTGCAAAATGACTAAGTCATTCTTTACTATCGCTTGAATTAAGATTTATTCATGATGGTCTAAAAAAGCCTTTGGCGATAAAAACTCTTATGTTAACCTAAAGGATTGTGATATTGAGTTCAGTGTCGAAGATTAGGTACTGTCTAAATATCTTCCTAGAGGAAAGTATTGGGAATGGGTATAAGAAACAAGTTGAGTCATGGATTCTTTGAACTATTTTAAATAGTTAAAAGGATCAGATCAGTCACATTGAGATGTTACCATTCTAACTTTCGATTAGGGACATTTAAGTGAAGTTTGATTAATTCTTCTTGTAGAAGTCTATTCAAATTCTGAGTTTATGATAAAGAATAATTATAATGAGTAAACACATCCTGATGAATAAAGTTAAGTAAGTTAAAGAAGCCCTCACTACCTCTGTTAGATTCATGTAAATTTCGATGACGAATTAAGGGGAGGGTTGTCACATCCTAATTTAGGGGTTAAATTTTTCAGGGACTAGATGGAAACTTTTTTTAAATTTTGAATCAAATTCATAAAGTGAAGAAAATCAAGGACTTGAAAGATGATTTTACCTTTTCAATATATGATTGGGTTTTAAACCCCTTTTCATTTCAAAAACCTCATAGCTTTTCTCTCTCCATATTTTTTCTCTCTCTTCAAGAAAGCTTTCACCACCATTTCGTTGTCGACCAGACCTTTATTTGCTAAACCACCAGCACCATGATGTTCCTGACGTTGAGAGGAACCAACTGGTGTTCTTAGATTTATCATTGACGTTGTCAAAGAGGGAGGTAAAGAGAAAGAAGTTTAAGGTGTTTGTAAAATCATCACTCCATCGTTCACCATCGCAAAGTGACACTGGTAAGTGACCCCCGACCTTTAAAATTTAACTATGCAAATTTTGGTAGTCGATCGAACACTATGAGCCGTCGTATGCGCCCTCACATGTCGTTGCTGGGCATGAGGCTTGACCACCGTCGGGTAGACCTTTTAGAAGTAGGTCAACTCAGCCCGTTGATCCACATTCAACCCGACCCTACTTACATAACTGATCCAGTAGAGTCGAGCTGAGCTAAGCCAAGATAAGCCGAGCTGAGCTGAGTCACCATTGATAGTTAACCATCGTTGTTGACCATTAATTATGTTGGCTTTTTACGAGACCACCTATACTGATGTTTTTTGATGTATTGAGTCCATTTTTGTGATCTGTTTCACCAAATTCAAACCTGATAAGCTTTTTTCAATATTTTATCCTCTGATTCGATTTAATTTTTACGTTTAATTTATATTTCTAATGCAATTCATTTTTCCATGTATCAAGATATTATGGGACGTTGAATTCAAGTTTAAGGTAGATCAAATAGAGTTAAACGATTGGTTGATATGACATAAAAATTGATGTAATACTTTATTACCTTTTTGTATACTTTATGAAACATATTGATTATGGATAATACATGGATGAATATGATTTAGACATGAGTTACGATTGATTATTTTTAAGCCTACTCTGGTTACAATACAATGTTAGAAAATTGAATAAGACTTAGATGACTTGCATAAGGAATGGGAAGATGATAAGCACTAATTAAAAGTTCATTGGTAAATCGGTAAAGTAATTAACCTTTGGATCCTTAATTTATGAATATTCTTGTTAGAGATTTCAATGCCTGAAATAATTGGATGAGAAAAGAAGAAATGCCCTTAGGGTTTATAAATGACACAAATTGCCTCTAAAAGTAGCTTTTAACCTAGGAATTAAATATGGTCAAATAAAATTACTGACTAATCTATAAAATTCATGATTTGTTTGGAAAATTTCTTATGATGAGTTTTAACCTTTGTGAAGGCTCATATATTGGAATCTTTGATTTCTGAATAACACTTGAAGACTAATTTACTGGAAGTATTCTATATGACTGAATTAATGGAAATATCGAAATAATCCTGCTCATAAATGACTGAAATATCCTCGAATCCTAGAATAACCTTAATAATATCGTGAATGGGATTAAGTAAATGCCTTTGGATAAGTTCTGAATATATCGGGGAAGCTTTAAACAGTGTAACGACCTTAAGGATTATGAAGTACAACCCAAATATGTCGTCTGTTACTAATAATCTTACAATACGATAATAAGGATAAACCATATGAATGCAATTGTCTCTCTCCACAAGATTTGTTTAAGAAAAATCATGAAGGTGATTAGTTCAACTTCATAACGTAGTCGATATTAAGGAATCAACATCCTTGAAGTGCCCCTGACAGAATTGTTGGTAAGTACAACAATGATGGGATCTATTTTGTTCGATTGGATTTGGAAACTGAATATGTTATCATAAATTCGAAATATTACAAATCGTCATTTTACATTATTGGGTCAAATCACTAATATTTCTTCAGGAATCAAAATGTTAAAAATACCCTTAATTGCCTGAATAATGGAATCACTTCTATTTTATCTGAAATTTTGAATTACTCTAATGATACAGTCATTGATTTCTCTTTTGAAATATCCAAATACTAAATGGTCGTGATGTATCAAATCTTGAATGTATGATTTGATCCGTTAGCTACTGAACCCCTATGAAATGGATATTATTTCTGAAACCAGTTCGAAATTGACTAAAGTTTTGTCTCCTTTTTCTTATAATTATCAAATACTTCTGAGTCGTAAATTGGCCCTCTAGAGTGTTCCACATGCATTGAATATTTCCTCTGATTTAATATTGATACCTTTTTATTTGGTTTTAAAAGTATGATTTTGTTATCCAAAATAAAAGTGCAATCTCTGATTTCTATTTTATGAAATAAAAAGATATATGGTTTATACTTGTCTAATATTATCATTTTACCATTCTAGGGTTGGGTATTATTGGAGGAAGTATCTCATACTTACTCTATGACTTGTAATACCTTACAATATGTCCTTATGCTTTATGTAGAAGGTCTTACCGCAGACTCCTCTGCTTTTTACAAAGGGTAAGTCCTTACTACAAGTCCTTACGCTACATGTAGGGGGTCCTTACCGTTTTACCGGGTGTACATGTGTGCCTGTGGTTCAGGGGAATCTTCATATTTTTTCATTTAGAATGAGGGTAATTAGATGATTTTTAAATTAAACTTACCATTTTTTTAAATTTCTGACATTTTTCTCTCTACATTGATGGAACACACTAGACTCCTAAATTCAGACTCTTGAATATGACCGGTTTTTTTATATATATAGACTTTTCGACCATTACTTCAAGGATTAATTAAATAAGTTTGAACTATTCTCTAGAATTTGTAAATATATGTTTCACTAAGGATTTTCATGTTTACCGTATATCTGCTTGTCCTTTAGCATAATCTGGTAGTTCTGTATTAATGAGCATTCCCAAAGCTCACTCTGTTACTTATAATTTTAGGTTAATGGAATGTTCATGTACTTTTATCGACATCAACGATGTGATTTCCACTGACGTTATTGGCGGAGTATGGTACCAGATTAATTAGAGGGCATACAGGTTGTAATTTATTTTTATACTAGTCCAAAATTAGTTTTTATGTAGTGTATATTGGAAATTATGTTTTTAAAGTTAAAATTATTTTACTATTTTGAAATTTTATTTTGTTAAAGTTTTATTTTTAATAGACTTTCAGAGTGAGTCACTTAAATGACCCTAATGTGCCACCTCGAATCAAATTGGGTTACTCGCATCAGTTTGAGGGGGTTACAATTAGTGGTATCAGAGCTTAGGTTGAGTCAAGTCTTTTAGACAAATCAGCCGATCGATTGTCATAGGATGTCTCGTTAGTATATGCCCCTAGATTATAATCGTACTCTTCTAAGCTAGAATACATCATATTACATTATTGGGTCAAGTCCCTAACAATTCTTTAGGAATCAAAGTGTCAAAAATACCCTTGGTTTCCTAAATAATGGAATCACTTCTATTATATCTGAAATCTTGAATAAACCTAATGACACAGTCTTTGATTTCTCTTTTGAAATATCTGAATCCTAAATGGTCATTATGTATCAAATCTCGAATGTTTGATTTGATCTGTTAGCTATTGAACCTAATAAATAGGGATCTCATTTTTAAAACTGATTCGAAATTAACTGAAGTCATGTCTTCCCTTTCTTATAATTATCAAATACTTCTGAGTCATAAATTGGCCCTCTAGGGTGTTCCACGTGCATTGAATATTTCCTCTGATTTAATATTGATACCATTTTCTCTGGTTTTAAAAGCATGAGTTTGTTATCGAAATAAAAATGCAATATCTGATTTCTATTTTCTGTTTTATAAAACAAAAAGATACTTGGTTTATGATTTTTTTGATATTAATGTTTTACCGTTCTACGATTGGGTATTCTTGGAGGAAGTATCTTAGTCTTAGTCTATAACTTGTAAAACCTTACCTCATGTCCTTATGATTTATGCAGAAGGTCGTTACCAAATGCTCCTCTACTTTATACATAAGGTAAGTCTTTATTGCAGGTCCTTATGCAACATGTAGAAGGTCCTTACCATTTTACTGGGTGTGCAGGTGTGTGTGGGTAAAGATAATCCACACATTTTGGGATTTAGATTGAGGGTAATCAGATGATTTTTAAATTAAACTTACCTTCTTTTTAAATGTCTGATATTTTTTCTCTGTACTAATTGAACACACTAGAATCTTAAATTCAAACTCTTGAATCTGGTCGGATTTTCTTATCAGTAGGCTTTCTGACCATTACTTCGAGGATTAATTAAAGAAGTTTGAAATCTTCTATAGAATTTTTATATATCTGCAGGAAGTTCATGTTTACTGTATATATCCTTGTCCTTTAGCATAATCTGGTAGTTCTTTATTACTGAGCTTTCTCAAAGCTCACTCTGTTACATATCATTTCAGGTTAATGGAATGTTCATGTAGTTTTATCGGCATCAGCAATGTGAGTTCCACCAACATTATTGGTGGAGTACGGTACCAGATTAATCAGAGGACATTTAGGTTACAGTTTATTTTTATACTATTAAGAAACTAGTTTTTTGATCAGTCAATAAACTTTCATAGGATGTCTCATCAATACATTCCACTATATTATAATCGTACTCTTATGATATAAAATTATGATGTTAATTTATTTTGTAATAAGAGTACCTTAGTATTTTGATCGTTAAGGTTCGATTTGTAAAGGAAAAGAATGTCATTAACTTTCATCCCAATTCTAAAATTTGTCTCTCGAGTAATATATGTATTACTTGTTTGAGAATTATAACACGACTCCTGACATGAATCTGAGTTAGGTAACCCCAAGACGCTCTGTAATTATAAGTTCGTACTCAAGCATAATAAATAGAATTAAAAAGTTATTTTTGGGACATATGGTAACTGTTAAAAATATCTGAGTCGATCTATAAAGGATCAGAGTATTAATGCCACATAGTTAAGTGAGATTTTCGAGAGTTGCAGTCCCCTTGGCGTTTTCGATTGGATGCATGGTTGTAGAGACATTCTTGATATTGATCTCTAGTGGTTTAAGCTCCAATAATATGTTGTTTGAATGGATTCTAAGCATAAGGGTTGTGAATCACTAAAGTGTTTTGGAATAAAGTGTTGGGTTCGAATTCAAATAAATTACAAATCGGTTGAGGCCTATAAGAATCAAAATATGATCTAGATTAATAATAAATATTCCATTGTGTGAGGTACATAAATGTAACAGATTCTAGGAGGATTTCAAGTTGGACTCGATTTAGCCTTGGAAGTTTTAAAGAACAATTGCAAGCTTAAAAACAACTACCCAAGTAGATTGTAGAGCAAACTTCCTTGCCTAAGCTCAGACAAAATGAGCCATCTTTTAAGTTCTACATCAATGAAACAAACTGAAAAGAATTCTAGAACCATTCTTACTCAAATTTTATAAGAGGGCATGCCGATAAGTGCCAAGTCTCATATCTTAGTAACCTAATCAAAATGAGATGAAAGAAAAGTGTTCATGTGCTTGGTAAAAGTGTAAATCTCAAGTTTGTTCCGTTATGTCTGAAAGAAATAATTATTCATGTATATTGCGTAAGAGGTAAGAAAGTATTATGTTGTGATATTGAGTTCAGTGTCGAAGATTAGGTACTGTCCAAATATCTCCATAGAGGAAATTATTGGGATCGGGCATAAGAAACAAGTTGAGTTGTGGATTCTCTAAACTATTTTGGATACTTAAAAGGATCAGATTAGCCATATTGAGATGATACCATTCTGACTTTTGATTAGGGACTTTTAAGTAAAGTTTGATTGATTCTTCTGGTAGAAGCCTATTCAAATTATGGGTTTATGATAAACAAGAATTATAATGAGTAAACATATTATGATGGATAAGGTTCAATAAGTTAAAGAAGCCTTTCCCCAAGTAAGATGGAGGAGTTGTTGAACTCAATCTCTACCTCTATTGATTCAAATAAATTTTGAGAATGAAATTTCTTTTAAGGGTGAAGTTATCACACTCCAATTTAGGGTTAAATTTTTCAAGGACTAAATGGAACTTTGATAACTCCGTAAAAGGACTCAATTTCTAGTCTTTTCACTTAAGTTATTGCTCGTCTAAACAAAGTATGCACAACATTTTAGTTGCATTTAGGTTATATTTGCTTGTGGAGGATAAGTTTTGCTTCAGCAAGATTTATTTGGTTTAACTGGCGATGCTGAGGAGAAATGGTTTGTGTGGATTGCGTATGTGCAGGAACTTTATGAAGGAATAACATTTCAGCCACGACAAAGTAATTTGTAAGGGCCAAAGGAATAGAGAAGCTAAAAAACATGAGCAGATTTATCTCGCCAAGGCAAGGTTTATCTAGAAAGTTTGAAGCGGATATGGCGAAATCGCCTATGTCACAAGCCAGCTGGATGACTTCCTTCACGTGTAAGCAAGCCCACAAAATTATGACAGCAGCCAGCCGCCTTTTCTTTTTAGTCTAGATAAAATAATAACGGTTATTTAAGGAATCTCCAATCATGTGAAACCCTAGGAGATTCCGATCTATAAATATCCAACCGTAGCCGCTAAAGAGGAAGAAGGGAAGTTAGAGAGCTTTACTAAAAGTTTGAGCAAGCAACTACAGTGCTTCCCTACAATTTACCAACCGATCTTCTTTGGTGTCCTCCATAGCCAGACTGTAGCAGAGTGGTCAGGTCTCGAGAGAGGATGATTACCAAGGCAGGAGCGGTACTGATCAGAATTTTCACGACAAAGCCCCCGATTTTAAGAGTCATTCTTCCTTTGTTCTTAATTTCTTTACGTATTTGGGGTTATATTAAACGATTATATTTGGATGACTTTTTGATAGCATCATGACTGTCTTCCTTGGTGTTAATCTTTGTTTTACCTAGACAATTATTTTCTGTTTTATGAATGATGAATTATGTTTTTGCTTATGACTGTTTTGTTCATTGTTTGAATATTTCACCTTGACACTGTAAGAGCTTCGAGAGATTGACTGGGGTCTTGGTGAAACATGTCTTGCTAATGTAAGAGCATCGAGAGATCACCTTTTGTCTAGATAGTGATTCTTAGATTCGAGAGAATTAAGATAGATCTATGTGAACAATGGAATGGATCCGATATGTTGATGTTCTAACTTGTCTACCTTAGAGATAAGGAGCAGGTTTCATTCGACTAAAAGGGATAGACGCTAGAGTAGGATAGACAACGACTATAGTTCAAGTTGAGAGGTATTGCTACAACAACAGTCTGGCAAACCAAGGGTTGTAGTTAACGCTGAGTGGTATTGCCATAGGAACCATCTAAGAATACTTAGTAATCATTTCGGGCAGCTTAAGCATGTCAAAATAATTCATTATGGACTTAGAATAATTGTTGTCAATGCAAAAGATTAGCATAAGTGCTCTGTGATAAGTCTGAATATGTGAGGTTGTTTGAATTATATTTGAATCAACGTTTGCCTTTGTTTTATTTTATTTTGATAATTTGCATATTATTTTTATTTCGACCAAACTTTTTTGCAATCATACTTTATAATATTTTCTTGTTTTATTAATAATAGCTTTTAGTTTAACAAAATAGTAGGAATTAGCTTGTGACAACTAGTTCTCGTTGTGGTGAAGCTTAAAAACGTTCAACCAATCCCTGAGGAGACGGTACTCACTTACCCTATATTACTTGATTTGATTGTGTATACTTGCACAGAATTGCTTGCCTTAGCATATACATTTAGAAGCGATCAAGTTTTTTGTGTCGTTTCAGGGGATTGGCAACTAACGAAATTTTTATTCGCCATAACAAATTTTTCTTGTCACCTTATATTTATCTAGTCTAACATATTTTATTTCTTTTTGTAGGTTTTTATTATTGCATGATCTTGAGATCTACTGGTAAACCATTGGAACCATTCGACCCTGAAGTTGAAAAGTCGTTCAGACAGAGACGACATGACCAACGAACCAGAGAATATTAAACCAACTACAATTACAAGGCAACAACATGGGAGATCACGATGATCCCGATGTAACAATTAATCTTCAAGTTGCAAGACCAAGAGCAATACGAGACCATTTGAATCCAATTCTTGATGACCTCAATCCAGGCATCGTGGCACCTGAAATACAAGCAACTCATTTTGAGCTTAAACTGGTGATGTTTAATATGCTAAATTTCATCGACCAATTTGGTGGTTCACCTAATGAGGATGCTAGACAACATATTCGTGCATTCCTTGAAGTATGTGATTCATTTCGACAACAAGGAGTGTTTGAAGATGTGCTTAAACTAAAACTTTTCCCTTATTCCCTACGCGATAGAGCTAGAGCTTGGCTCAGTGGAGTTCCTTCAGGCTCAATGGAGTCATGGGCAGATTTATGCAAGAGTTTCCTACTCAGATACAATCCTCCCAATATGAATACACAGTTTCGTAATGATATTACAAGTTTTCGCCAAGGAGACGATGAATCAATGTACGAATGTTAAGATAGGTATAAAAGTTTACTTCGTAAATGTGTAAACCATTGGTTTCATGACTGGGCTTAAGTAGTAATGTTTTACAACGGAGTTAATGCACCAACTTTAATGATGTTAGATGCCTCAGCAAATGGCACCTTACTTGACAAATCACCCGAGGAAGCTTTTGATATCCTCGACAGGATAGCAAATAATGATTATCAATTCCTAAATACAAGATTGGGAACCGGCAAAAAAATATCTGGAGCATATGAACTAGAGGGTAAAGATTCAGTAGCTGCTCAATTTTCTACCATAACTAATATGTTGAAAAATTTGCAGTGTCCTAATGAGGTAAGAGAAGTCAAGGTGACCAATAATGCATGCATATTTTGTCACGGCAACCATCATGAGAGTGAATGTCTGGAAAATCACGAATCCACCAATTTTGTGGGAAATTACAACCGGAGCAATAATAACCCCTATTCCAACACATACAATCCTGGTTGGAGACAACATCCAAACTTTTCATGGAGTAATCAAGGGAACAGTAACAATCAAGCAGCAAATTACAACAAGCCAAAGTAGAATAATTTAGACCATCAACATTTTCAGAATCAATATTGATAACTCCGTAAAAGGTCACATTTTTTTTACCTTTTTACTTAAGTTATTGAATGTCTAAAAGACCATTTAGAACCATTTAGATGCATTTAGGAGCATATAGTTGCATGTGGTGGATTTCAGTTTGCCGTGGGATTTTATTTTTACAGCAGTGCTGCTTTATTGGAAAGGTACTTGTCTGATGATGTGCAGGTGTTGAAAGCAAGGAAAAGAGGATTTAAAATGTCGTGACATAAGGATATTGCTGAGCTAAATAAAAATGCCAAGGTCAAATGGCATTTCAGGAGCGTACAAGGAGAGAGAAGATATTTTCTAGCCAGCTATCCCGGATTTTACGCATGCTCTGCCCGAGATATCCACCGTAGCATGGCGTTTCAACCACCGGTTCTGTTGATGACGTTGCCTAGTCTGACCCTGCAGATCCTGTCAGTCCTAGGGCGCCTGTAGCGGGATTATGCCAATCTGCTCGACTCCCAAGTAACTCAACCATGGTTTTGGGGTTTCCTATGATGATTAACACCAAACCTTAGGATTTCTTTTCCCCTATAAATAGAGGAGGAAGCCATATTGATGAGGACTTTAGTTCCAGCCATATTTGATCTTAAAAAGTTAGAGAGAGAAAGTCTCATCTTTCTCCGTCAATCCCACTTTCCATGGCATTTCTCCTTGACTAACAGAAGGGAGTGGCGTTCTAAGCATCCGAGAGGAGCTAGTTCATTGGGAACAGTCCTTGGTGGCTGAGGAAGGCATTTGGCAGTGCACGTTGAAGGCTTTTTCTCCTCCCCTTAGTACTTGCTTTTATATTTTGTTGTTGGGTTGTAAGGAACGAATGAATCTTGCTTTGTGCTTGTTGATTTCGAACCCCACCATGAACTAATCCTATTTGGTGGGATCGCATGGTTATTTAAGTTGTTATTTTAATGAATGGTTGTTGTTTCATACTCTATTCTGTTTTGTTTATGATGCTTAAAGCCTTGAGGTTGTAAGAGCTACGAGAGTAGCCTTTCCTTAGGAGGGTTCATGAGGTTCGAGAGAATGCCTTGGTAATTTATCTTTAGTCTTCGAGAGAAGCTAGGGAGGAACTACATAAACAACGGGTTCTAGATAGTAACTAGGCCTAATCCACCTTAGAGATAAGGATAGGATTTCATTCGACTAAAAGAAGTTGTGTATAAACGATAGGTTAGATGTTAATGCTGCCACAAAAAGGTATTGCCGAGACATATTCTATTAGCTGAGTCAATAGGATCACTGCTTGGGCTTACACCAATCGGTTTTGCCAGGGCATCTTTAGTCTGTCGAGTCCCTTACTAGAGATAGCATAGGGCACATCAGTAGACTCTGTCGGGCAGGGTAAGCAGAGAAGAAGCACCATTCAGAGAAATAGACTTAAGTTTTCCTTGTGTCTCCCATCACTCATTTCCATTGCTGCTTGTCTTGTGAGAAAGCTAAAGTCCTACATATATTAAATCTAGTATTTGCATTTTTATTTTGCCTTGACATTTCCATTTGTTTTCACGTATCACAATTTAATTTGCCACGACATATCCATCTGCTACCACACTATCACCATTCCATTTCCACTACGTCCATTCCATTTTGCCACTGCATTCTCATCTGTATATACCATAATTAACTTTACTTAGGTGACAAAGTAAAGTGCATTGACAAACCTATTTGATTTCCCCAATTCCCTGTGGAGACGATACTCTACTTATCACTTTATTACTTGTTCGATTGTGTATACTTGCACACATATCTGCATCAGATTTTAGTACTCACAAATAGAGGACAAGTTTTTGGCGTCGTTGCCGGGGAATTGCAACTGGAAGTTAAATTGATTTGTCATAGCATTTTTATATTACTTGTGTAAATTTTTCTCTTTTAGTTATCTTTATTTTAGATTTTCTTTAGTTTTTCAGATTTTTTCGACTTTATGACCAGAAGCAACCCTGAAGAGCCATTAGAACCTATTGATCCTGAAATTGAAAGGCTCTTTAGACAAAGAAGACGAGCACAACGTGTCAACATGTACCAACTCGGAAATCAGGGCATTGGCCATGAGGGTGATCAAAATGCCGAGGCAAATCCAAATGTTGGGAATGCAGCTAGGCCTCGGGCTATTCGTGATCATTTAAATCCAATCTTAGAGGATCTCAACCCTGGAATTGTGGCACCCGATATTCAGGCAGCCCATTTCGAGCTGAAACATGTCATGTTCAACATGTTAAACTCTATAGGGCAGTTTGGGGGCATGCCAAATAAAGATTCCAGGCAGCATATTCGTAACTTCTTGGAAGTGTGCGATTCTTTTCGCCAACAAGGGGTGCACGAAGATGTTCTGAAATTAAAGCTATTCCCATATTCCCTATAAGACAGAGCAAGGGCATGGTTGAGTGGAGTTCCAGCGGGTTCTATGGAGTCGTGGATAGATTTGTGCAAATATTTTTTGTTGCGGTATAATCCTCCGAACATGAACACCCAACTTAGGAACGACATTGCTTCATTCCGTCAAGCTGATGACGAGTCGATGCATGAGTGCTGGGATAGATACAAAGCATTGCTTCGCAAGTTTTCAAACCATGGTTTTCAAGATTGGACACAAGTAGTGATGTTCTATAATGGAGTAAACGCACCCACGAGGATGATGCTAGATGCCTCGGCAAATGGGACGTTACTGGATAAATCACCAGCAAAGGCATTTGACATCTTGGATAGGATTGCTACCAATGATTATCAGTTTCCCTCAACTAAACATGGGTTTGGGCGTAAGACACATGGAGCTCTCGAGCTAGATTCTAATGATGCCGTGTCAGCCCAACTTGCTACCATTACCAACATGCTAAAGAATTTACAAAGGCCAAGTGAGGTAAGGGAAGCGAAGGCAGCCTGTTTAGTTTGTTTATTATGCCAAGGCAATCACAATGAGAGTAATTGCCCAACCAATCAAGAATCCATCAACTTTGTTGGCAATTTTAATCGAGGTAATAACAACCCCTATTCAAACACCTATAATCCTGGATGGCATCAGCATCCAAATTTTTCTTGGGGAAATCAAGGAAACAGCACTGCTCAACAGCCAGCTCGTCAGCAGAATTTTAATGATTCCCAGGGCTATCAATCGAATATGCCATGGCATAATCAAAACAAGGGAGGGCCATCTTCATCAAATACTAGTTCTTTGGAGGCCACAATGCAAGAATTCATTGCAACAACAAAAACAATACTGCAAGACCACTCGACCTCTATAAAAAATCAAGGAGCTCTACTCCAGAGCCATAGTTCATCGTTAAGGGCACTAGAGAGTCAAGTAGGTCAGATTGCCGCGGCATTACAAGAACGCAAACCCGGACATTTGCCAAGTGCCACTGAAGTCACCAAACCTCATAGCAAAGAACAATGCAATGTGCTAACTCTCCGAAGCGGTACATAAATTAATATAGAAGATAAGTCTGGGGGAAAACCGAAGGAAGATTCACCCCCCACAACCAGTCAAGCTGATAAAGAACTACAGGAGGAAGCACTGAAGGAAGAAGATAAATCTGAGGGTTCATCAAGTAACAAAGATGAGGGGGCAAATAGAAATGCCACGACAACTTCTGTTCGCACCCCATCATTACAAGAAGCCAGACCCCCGCCTCCTTTTCCGCAAAGACTGAAGAAACATAACGAGGACATTCAGTTTAAAAAATTTGTTGACATTCTGGGTCAACTGCAGATCAATGTTCCTTTTCTTGAAGCAATGGAACAAATGCCCACTTATGCTAAATTTCTAAAAGAAATCGTCACCAAGAAGAGAAAGGTTGAGCAGTACGAAACAATTGCCACGGCAAAAGAATTTTGCTCTTCCTTAAGCAAGCTACCACCAAAAACACGTGATCCGGGCAGCTTTATCATTCCATGTTCGATTGGAAACAAATTTGTTGGAAAAGCACTGTGTGACCTTGGCTCAAGTGTAAACTTGATGCCTAAGTCGATTTTCGTAAAACTGGGGATAGGAAATGCGAGACCTATTTCAGTCATCTTGCAACTTACCGATCGTTCACATGTGCGTCCAGAAGAGCGAATTGAAGATGTCATCGTGCTGGTTGACAAGTTCATTTTCCCTATCTATTTTATGATTCTGGACTGTGAGGTCGACGCCATAGCGCCCATTATATTGGGGAGACCCTTCCTAGCCACAGGTCGTATTCTCATCGATTGCGAGAAGGGTGAGCTAACCATGCGAGTGGCCAATCAACATATCACTGTTAATGTTTTCCGATCTCTCAAACACATGGATGATTATGAAGAATGTCAGAGCATTTTTGAGGTAGACACTGAAATTACAAAAGAGGCATATCAATTTTGCCAAGACAATTTCATTCAGCTGGATATTGATGAGAGGCTCCTTGAAGAGCCGAATGACTTTTCATCCGAGGAACAGCAAGCTAGATTCCTTAAAGCTAGCCCAGGTACGCATTTTGAACCTTTGAAATTCGAAGAGTTTGTTCCTCCTAAGCCCTCATTACAGCATGCACCTACCCTTGAACTTAAAAATTTGCCATAACATCTTAAATATGCTTATCTGGGTAGTAATGACACTTTGCCTGTGATTATTTCCTCTGCCCTTACTCCTAACCAAGAATCTAGTTTGCTAAGTGTTTTGTCACAACATAAGAAAGCGTTAGGGTGGACGATGGCAATTCTCAAGGGAATAAGTCCAACAATCTGCATGCACAAAATTTTGCTGGAAGAATGCCACGGCAAGTCCATAGAGCCACAACGAAGATTAAACCCAATCATGAAACAAGTTGTGATGAAAGAGATTCTCAAATGGCTTGATGCTGGAGTAATATACCCTATTTCGGATAGTTCATGGGTAAGTCTCGTTCAATGCGTGCCAAAGAAGGGAGGCATGACCGTGGTGACGAGTGAAGACAACGAGTTGATACCTACTCGCACGATCACCGGGTGGCGAATCTGCATGGACTACCGCAAGCTTAACAAGGCCACCAAGAAGGATCACTTCTCATTGTCGTTCATCGATCAAATACTGGATCGACTTGCTGGCAAGGCATATTATTGTTTCTTGGACGGTTACTCGGGGTATAACCAGATTGCCATCGCACCAGAGGACCAAGAGAAGACCACATTCACGTGCCCGTATGGCACATACGCATTTCGAAGAATGCCTTTTGGACTCTGTAATGCCCCGGCAACTTTTCAGCGTTGCATGCAAGCCATCTTTTCTGACATGGTGGAGGATTTTTTGGAAATTTTTATGGACGATTTTTCTGTTTCCGGAGACGATTTTCAAAAATGCCTTGGTAATTTGGCAAAGGTACTGAAGCGATGCGAGGAGGCTGATCTCGTACTAAACTGGGAAAAATGCCACTTCATGGTGACTGAAAGCATTGTTCTAGGACATAAAATTTCTGCAAAGGGCATTGAGGTCGACAAGGCTAAGATCGAGGTGATCGAGAAGCTTCCCCCACCAAATTCTGTCAAGGGCATTCGGAGTTTCCTTGGCCACGCTGGTTTTTACAGACGATTCATCAAGGATTTTTCCACACTATCCAAGCCTTTGTGCACCTTACTGCAACAGAACCAACCCTTTGTGTTCGATCAGAAATGCCATGGCGCATTCAAAGAGCTGAAGCAGAAACTTATCTCTGCACCAATTGTAGTTCCCCCAGATTGGACGACCCCATTTGAATTAATGTGTGATGCAAGTGATTTTACCGTGGGAGCTGTGCTTGGGCAGCGTAAAGATAAAATCTTTCATGTCATATATTATGCTAGTCGTACCTTAAATGATGCACAATTAAATTACACAACCACTGAGAAAGAATTACTTGTCGTGGTATTTGCATTTGACAAATTTAGGCCATACTTGGTAGGAACCAAGGTTATAGTTCGCACTGATCATTCAGCTATAAAATACTTAGTGAACAAGAAAGATGTCAAGCCTAGACTGATCAGGTGGATATTACTTCTGTAAGAATTCGACTTAGAGGTAATTAATAGGAAATGTACTGAAAATCAGGTTGCAGACCACTAATCTAGGCTAGAAAATATTTCAGAATGCCATGACATTTTTGATATTAAAGAAGAATTCCCTGACGAGAAAATTTTATATGCCACGGTAATTCCGTGGTACGCTGACCTGGTTAACTTTCTTGTTAGTGGTGTTTTTCCTTATGAACTCAACAGCCAGGGTAAAAAGAGGTTTCTGCATGATGTCAAGTTCTACTTTTGGGACGAGCCATACTTATTCAAGCAATGTGCCGATCAAATGATTCGACAGTGTGTCCCCGAAGAAGAACAAAGCGATATCTTACACCATTGCCACACATCAACTTGTGGAGGACATTTTGGAGGTTCGAGGACTGCTGCAAAGGTCCTCCAGTCAGGTTTTTATTGGCCATCGTTATTTAAAGATGCCCACGCATTTTGCAAGGCATGTGACAGATGCCAGCGCACTGGAAATATTTCCAGGCGACACGAAATGTCGCTGCAAATATTCTGGAGATTGAGCTCTTCGATGTTTGGGGCATGATTTCATGGGACCATTTCCATCTTCCTTTGGAGATTATACATCTTGCTAGCGGTGGATTATGTTTCAAAGTGGGTTGAAGCAATTGCTACGCCGAGAAACGACTTAAAGACTGTGCTCAAGTTCCTTCATAAGAACATCTTCACTCGTTTTGGAGTCCCAAGAGCTATTATCAGCGATGAGGGCACTCACTTTGACAACAGGCTAATTGCCAAGGCATTACAAAAATATGGAGTGCGACATAAGATTGCCATGGCATATCACCCGCAGACGAATGGACAGGCTGAAGTATCTAATCGAGAAGTTAAGCAAATCCTTAAGAAGGTGGTTAACCCCCGAAGGAAAGACTGGTCCCCAAAGCTTGACGAAGCATTATGGGCATATAAGATAGCATTCAAAATACCTTTAGGAATGTCACCCTTTAAGATGGTATATGGAAAAAGCCTGCCACCTCCCTGTTGAACTAGAGCACAAGGCATCTGGGCAATCAAAAGCTAAACTTCGACGAGCAACTAGCTGGGGAGAAACGATTGCTTGATTTAAATGAGATGGAAGAGTTTCGAGTGCAAGCATATGAAAATGCCAAGCTCTACAAGGAAAAAACCAAAAAGTGGCACGACAGAATGCTTTTGCCACGGCATTTTCATGTGGGTCAGAAAGTATATTGTTCAATTCTAGGCTCAAACTCTTCCCAGGAAAATTAAAGTCACACTGGTCGGGACCATTCGAAGTCTATCATGTTTACCCTTATGGCGCTGTTGATATTAAGAACATGGACGACAGATCCATCTTTAAAGTCAATGGCCAGCACCTGAAGGTTTATCAAGGAATCCCACCTACGCGTGACAAGTCGGCGTTGCTCTTGCATGACGTCGACACCGGTTCGGCATCTTAAAGATGTCGTGGCAATTTAATTTTTTTCTGTATATAAATTTTTATTATTTTGCCTCTATCTTAATATCTATCTTAACTAATTAATTTTTATTTTCGTGTGATCAGTAATTTTCCACGCACAAACACGTGAGGAGTATGGAAGATGATTGTGCAAAGTTTGGGCGGCAAACGAAAAGAAAAGGAGGGAAAATTTTTACCTTTTGACTTTAACTTAGAAGATAAAATTTTTCACTTCCCTTTTGTTTCTTTCCCGCCTTGACCCCACCTATTTATAACTTTTCCCACTAAAACTTCTCATTTTGTTTTTATTCTCTTTCCATTTTTCAGCTTCACTTTCACTTTAACCTCTTTTCATCTTTTTCTCCCACCACTTTGACAAAACCGCCATTACCACCATAGCTGCAAGTTTCGGCCGTGTGCTTTTATTTTATTATCATAATGGTTCGCTCACGACCAGCCCCACCACCCTCACCACCATGCTTTGTCGACGAGGCTGCCAAGGAACGCTATCGAACCATAAAGAACCAGCGAGTCTTTTTCGAGTTGGGCTTTGTCTTCTCCGAGGAGGAGAACGCCGATTTGGGCAGCGAAGTGCTGGACGTGGTCACTAAGCATAAGTGGCAGAAGTTTGCCAAACATCCTGCCCCTGTCAACGCCACATTAGTGAAGGAGTTTTATTCTAACATTACCGAGCCAAATCAGCATACCGTGATGGTTCGCGGCATTTCTATTCGTTTTACTCCTACCGCTATTAACCGTTATTAAACTGCAGGTTGCTGATGACCACCATGCGAGCTTTGCCCAAGAGGCCGACCATGAAACTTACCAAGACATCCTGGAAGACTTGTGTCTTCCCGGTACTCAGTGGAACGGTCAGTAACTGAAATGAAAGACCGTGGATAGGGATCGACTGCTCCCCCATGTTAAACTGTGGAACCATTTCATGAAGCACAAGCTTATGTCAACCTCCCACAATACAACTGTCAGGCTCATCTATGCCTAAAGCGACAGGCAAGTGCCTTGGTATTCCCAAATCTCATCACTGCTTTTTACCGAAAAAAGAAAGTTCGAGAAGAAATGTTTGATGAGATTTTACCAGGCTTTGCTGGACTCAACAAAGCGAAAATACATATGTTGCTGGGCTACAAGAAAGCCAAAGGAAAGGAATATGAGGCAACCACATCTCGCGTTGCATCATCACCACATGTCAGGGCATCCCCAAACGCCCTAAAGTAAGTCATCCAGCGCACTCACCAGCATGTTGGGCAGTTGTCCGACAAACTAATGGTCTATTTTGCTTATGCCAAACGACGTAATGCCTTTCTCACCAGCGCACTGATGGAGTTCCTCCCGCACACTAACTTTACCATTCCCCCTTTTCCTGATGAGCTCGTCCCATCGCATGGAGATGCCGAGGCATTTGCAGAAGTACCTCCACCCACCCCAGCTGTTGCTCAACATTCATCGAGTAAAGACAGTCCCCAGCGAGCTGAAGCAGAGGAGCCAGTGGACCCTGATCCGATCCACGTAGTTTCGCCTGATGTAGACAGAGAAGCCAACCTCCAACTTGCTAATTTCCCAGAGCCTGCCCAATTTGTTGAACCATTCGCAGAAGAACATCCAGCAATGCCACCACCTGTTGTACCGATGGAAACAGATAACCCCGAAGTATCACAACCTACTGAGTCGGCCGAGGAGTCACAATCGGAGATGCCACGACAAGCTCCTTTGCGTAGGAGCAGACGTCGCCTACGAAAGGCATCTCAACATCAGGAGCCCCCGTTCCCAACTGTTCAAGAAGGCCCTCGCACTCCTCCAGCTACACCAGCTTCTGACTCCGAGCATTCCAGCCCCGCTAAGCTCCGTAAGCGCACTCGCCGTGCAACTGCTACACCACCACCATGAAGCCAATGTACCTTGCATTGCATTGCATTCATAGCATGTAGTTTTCATTTTTAGATTTAGTAAGCATTGGGGACAATATTTCTCTCCAAGTTTAGGGGAAGTAGGGTTCTCGCATCATTGTATGATAGTATTGTAAAATGAATGCCATGACATTAGTAAATATAGAATTAGTTTTCTGAATTAATTGAGATGCCCGATGAGAAGAATTCTTGATGGCTATGATAGAATGTATATGACTGGTTGAGGATGATAGAACCACTCTAGGACTTGCTAAGAGAATTCTTAAATGTCGTGGCATAAAACTGTGAATGATGAAAACCCTGCATAAAAAAAAGAAATATAAATTATAAATAAATGCCTTGGCATATCTGTAGAGGAACACTCCGCTATGTCTTGGCATATGAGTGAATGAAAGTAGTCACAGGATGACTCTACCTGACTAGCTCGGGGGTGAAAGGTATGCTCCCTTTCACCTAGAGTGTGGAATGGTAGAATGATGGGCTAACTCTACTCGTGGCAGAAGTAAATAACAGAAAACAAAGGGGAATAGTAATATGAAAATGTCATGGTAAGTTAAGAAAGTTTGCATAGAAAATTTTTAGGTTTGTTAAGCATGGACTAGATACAAACACGCACACACCCACACAAAGAATCTTGTTCTAGGGGGCAGTACTTGAACTCTCAAACCTAGTCTAGCATGTTGAAGTCATATGTGCTGAGGGCTGAAATTTTATCCCATAAAATTATTCTACTTCTGAACTTGCCATGGTATTTTTGTTTTGCTTAATACTATCCATTGCTTGAGGACAAGCAATAACTTAAGTTTGGGGGTGTGATAACTCCGTAAAAGGTCACATTTTTGTACCTTTTTACTTAAGTTATTGAATGTCTAAAAGACCATTTAGAACCATTTAGATGCATTTAGGAACATATAGTTGCATGTGGTGGATTTCAGTTTGCCGTGGCATTTTATTTTTACAGCGGTGCTGCTTTATGGGAAAGGTACTTGTCTGATGATGTGCAGGTGTTGAAAGCAAGGAAAAGAGGATTTAAAATGCCGTGACATAAGGATATTGCTGAGCTAAATAAAAATGCCAAGTTCAAATGGCATTTCAGGAGCGTACAAGGAGAGAGAAGATATTTTCTAGCCAGCTGTCCCGGATTTTACGCATGCTCTGCCCGAGATACCCACCGCAGCATGGCGCTTCAACCACCGGTTCTGTTGATGACGTTACCTAGTCTGACCCTGCAGATCCTGTCGGTCCTAGGGCGCCTGTAGCGGGATTATGCCAGTCTGCTCGACTCTCAAGTAACTCAACCATGGTTTTAGGGTTTCCTAGGATGGTTAACACCAAACCTTAGGATTTCTTTTCCCCTATAAATAGAGGAGGAAGCCATATTGATGAGGACTTTAGTTCCAGCCATATTTGATCTTAAAAAGTTAGAGAGAGAAAGTCTCATCTTTCTCTGTTAATCCCACTTGCCGTGGCATTTCTCCTTGACTAGCAGAAGGGAGTGGCGTTCTAAGCATCCGAGGAACGAATGAATCTTGCTTTGTGGCCGAGGAAGGCATTTGGCAGTGCACGTTGAAGGCTTTTTCTCCTCCCCTTAGTACTTGCTTTTATATTTTGTTGTTGGGTTGTAAGGAACGAATGAATCTTGCTTTGTGTGCTTGTTGATTTCGAACCCCACCATGAACTAATCCTATTTGGTTGGAGTTCGCATGGTTATCTAAGTTGTTATTTTAATGAATGGTTGTTGTTTCATGCTCTATTCTGTTTTGTTTATGATGCTTAAAGCCTTGAGGTTGTAGGAGCTACGAGAGTAGCCTTTCCTTAGGAGGGTTCATGAGGTTCGAGAGAATGCCTTGGCAATTTATCTTTAGTCTTCGAGAGAAGCTAGGGAGGAACTACATAAACAACGGGTTCTAGATAGTAACTAGGCCTAATCCACCTTAGAGATAAGGATAGGATTTCATTCGACTAAAAGGAGTTGTGTATAAATGATAGGTTAGATGTTAATGCTGCCGCAAAATGGTATTGTCGAGACATATTCTATTAGCTGAGTCAATAGGATCACTGCTTGGGCTTACGCCAATCGGTTTTGCCAGGGCATCTTTAGTCTGTCGAGTCCCTTACTAGAGATAGCATAGGGCACATCAGTAGACTCTGTCGGGTAGGGTAAGCAGAGAAGAAGCACCATTCAGAGAAATAGACTTAAGTTTTCCTTGTGTCTCCCATCACTCATTTCCATTGCTGCTTGTCTTGTGAGAAAGCTAAAGTCCTACATATATTAAATCTAGTATTTGTATTTTTATTTTGCCTTGACATTTCCATTTGTTTTCACATATCACAATTTAATTTGCCACGACATATCCATCTGCTACCACACTATCACCATTCCATTTCCACTACGTCCATTCCATTTTTCCACTGCATTCTCATCTGTATATACCATAACTAACTTTACTTAGGTGACAAAGTAAAGTGCCTTGACAAACCTATTTGATTTCCCCAATTCCCTGTGGAGACGATAAATCTAGTAATTAAATTGGGAGAAATGCCATTTTATGGTAACCGAAGGAATAGTGTTGGGATACAAAATTTCATGTCAAGGCATTGAAGTCGATAAATCTAAGGTAGAAGTAATTACAACCCTTCCCCACCCACCAACGTGTGAGGTGTATGCAATTTCCTTAGACATCCAGGCTTCTACAGACGGTTCATAAAAGATTTTTCTCAAATCTCTAAACCCTTGTGTCTTTTACTTTAACAAAATCATTCATTTGAATTTACTAACGATTGTCTGAATGCATTTATAGATTTAGAAAAGAACTTTCAGCAGCACCAATTATTGTCCCACCTGACTGGAATGAACCTTTTGAGCTCATGTGTGATGCTAGTGATTATGCAGTCGGAGCAATACTAGGGAAACGAAAAATTAAAATCTTTCATGTTATCTACTATACGAGCCGTACTCTTAATGATGCACGAGTAAACTATTCCACCACTGAAAAAGAACTTTTAGCAGTAGTATTTGCATTTGATAAGTTTAGGCCATATCTCATAGGCACTAAGGTAATTGTGCATGCAGATCATTCTGCCATTAAATATTTGTCAATAAAAAAGATGCAAAACCTAGACTAATCAGATGGATATTATTACTACAAGAGTTCGTATTAGAGATCAATGATAGAAAGGGTACAAAAAAATCAAGTAGCAGACTCTAGACTAGATAACAAATCTGATTGTCAAGATATAACAGAAATTGAAAAGGATTTCCCTGATGAGAAAATATTATTTGTCACGGTTGTGCCGTAGTATCCTGACATAGTTAACTTTCTTGTTAGTGGTATTGTTCCTCCTGATTTATCTAGCCAAGGTCGAAAAAAGTTTCGACACGATGTGCGACCCTATTACTGGGATGAGTCATTTCTATTCAAGCAGTGTGGAGACCAAATAATCTGAAGATGCGTTCCAGAAGAAGAGCACAAAGAAATTCTACTTCAATGTCACTCATCACCGTATGGAGGACACTTTGGTGGAATAAGAAAAGCAGCGAAAGTGCTAAAATTTGGATTCTACTGGCCAACCTTGTTCAAAGATGCACATGAATTCTACAAGTCATGTGATAGATGCCAATGAACAGGAAATATATCAAAACGACATGAGATGCCATGGAAAAATATTCTGGTGGTTAAACTTTTTGACGTATGGGGAATAGACTTCATAGGACCCTTTCCCACATCCTTTGGAGATTTGTACATCCTAGAGAAGGTGGTCAACCCAAGTCGAAAGGATTGGTCGCCAAAGTTAGATGAATCACTATGGGTTTATCGCACTGCATTTAAGACACCACTGGGAATGTCCCCGTTCAAACTTATCTACGGTAAAGAATTCCATTTACCTGTGAAACTTGAACATAAAGCCTACTGGGCCATCAAAAAGTTAAACATGGATGCCCAGCTTGCTGGAGAAAGAAGACTCTTGGAACTGAACGAGATGGATGAATTCAGAGCACGCGCATAAGAAAATGCTCGTCTATACAAAGAGAAAAAAAACGATAACATGACAGAAAAATATTGCCTAGGCAATTTTATTCTGGACAACAAGTACTGCTCTACAATTCGCGTGTCAAGTTATTCCCAGGCAAGCTAAAGTCACGATGGTCAGGACCGTTCATTGTACGTGGTGTATGTCCGAGGGAAGCTCCTTCGATTTTCCCCTTTGTCACTCAATAGATACTTCAAGTTGGGGAAAGTATAGGAGTAACATAAAAAATTTATGGCTGAAGCAGACTAGGAAACCTACGACGGCGTACTTGAAGATCTTTGTTTCAAGTGGGCTAAGTTCAAGGGGAATGTGCCAACAAGAAAGAGAGTCAATCGACGAGCCCTTAAACCGATCGTAAAGTTGTGGAAGCATTTTCTCAAGGGCAAACTCATGCCAACATCTTATAACACAACCGTGCTCATGAAAAGACTGATGATTTTACACTCGATAATATACGAGAGAAAGATTGATGTTGGAGAACTCATCTTTGAGAAAATCCATAAGTGCGCTAAAAGAAGGTCCCCGAGGAGCACTTTGAGGATTTTTATCAAATCCAATGAGGGTATCACCAAAATGAAAGTATCAGAACTGATGAGTTTCGATGACAATGCCCTACATGAAGGTCTGGAGAGGGGAGCAAAATCTGTTGTTGCGCCCAGAATGGCAGCAGTGGTCACGTACACATGAGAAATGCGTGAGAAGATCGAGCACCTTGAGAATCACATGGAGATCTTCTTTGAGTATGTCAAGGCACGGGACGCACAACTCAATGTCTTTTTCAAGGAGTTGCTCCTGATCACAACCGATAATCTATCACCTTTCCCCAACGTCATGATGAAGCACACTGTTGGCGGCAGTATATTCCACGCCTCGACATCGAATGTCCCCCCAGAAGTACCCATAGATGTGCCACCACTGACCACCCATGTCTCGCATGTACCAGAGGAAGGCCATGGTGACATAGATAAGTTTCTCATCTCCTCATCCTTCTCAACCTCTGAAAGACTCAAGAGATTCCACTCAACTTCTTTACCAATGAAGATTGCACTCCAACCCTGATACAACCCATACAAGCTCTAGTACAGTCCCCCATCCATTAATTAACGTTAGTCCATGAAACAACTCAAAGTTAAGATCTAGTTCCTACACAACCCACTCCTACTGAAGAACAACCAACTCCAGAACGAGCCTCGAGTAGCAAGAGATGCATCAAGCGAATGAAAGGCCATGTCCTTTAGCCATCACCCTCGATGATAGCAGCAGTAGACTCAGGATCCGAGAGTCCCCTCATCCTAAAAAATACCGAACGATGGCGTCCAATCAAGCCACACTACCACAGTAAACTCACATTTAAATTTTTCCTTTTTTTAGCATTTGAATATAGATTCATGTAGTTTAATTGCTCATGCATTGAGGACAATGCATCCCTCAAGTTTGGGGGAGGTATTGTACCTTATTTTGTTAAAAACCAATTGATAATATTTGGTTGAAAATTTTGGTTGTCTTGACATAAGCATGTTAAGTTTATTGTTTGGAATGGATTAGGGATACCCAATGATGAATGTATAATTTGATTGGCTAAGCCAGAATTATTGTTATGACTGTCTAAAGAAGAGAACCAACCCTAGGCTTGATTTTTTTGAAATTTACAAACACGATTGTAGGATATCCCTACTTAAGGTAGTCAGTGAAATTTTTAGGAAAGAACTTTCTGCTTGCCGAGACATTGAAAATATTTTAAGGTTAAGGCTAAACTCGCTAGTGTTAAAACTTGAAAATAAAGGGACACTCCTCTATGCAAGGTCATAACAAAACACTCCATAAGAAAATGAGAGTTGCCATGGCATATGAGTGAATGAAAGTAGTCACATGATGACTCTACCCGAGCTTGGGGGTGGAAGGTATACTCCCTTTCACCTAGAGCATGGGAAGGTAGGTGTGATGATCTGACTCCTCATAAAAAAAAGTTGATAAATAACTAGGAGTATAAACTAAGCCGGACAAATAATTTGATGCCTTGACAAACCATAAGCACTTACTTTAAGTTTTCTAATTACCTTAATGCATAGACGGATTACATCACGCACACAATAGTAAGGAATCCTGACTAGAAGGGACCTAGTCTTTTCACTTAAGTTATTGCTCGTCTAAACAAAGTATACACATTTTAGTTGCTTTTAGGTTATATTTGCTTGTGGAGGATAAGTTTTGCTTTGGCAAGATTTATTTAGTTTAACTGATACTGTTGAGGAGAAAGGGTTTGTGTGGATTGTGTATGTGCAGGAAATTTAAGAAGGAATAACATTTCAGTCGCGACAACGTAATTTATAAGGGCCAAAGAAATAGATAAGCTAAAGAACATGAGGAGTAGATTTATCTCGCCAAGGCAAGGTTTATCTGTAAAGTTTGAAACGGATATGACGAAATCGCCTATGTCACAAGCCAGTTGGATGACTTCCTTAACGTGCAAGCAAGCCCTCAAAATATTGACAGCCGCCAGCCGCCTATTCTTTTTAGTCTGGATAAAGTAATAATTTTTATTTAAGGAATCTCCAATCATTCAAAACCCTAAGAGATTCTCCTCTATAAATATCCAACCGTAGTCACCAAAAAGGAAGAAATGAAGTTAAAGAGCCTTATTGAAAGTGTGAGCAAGCAACTGCAGTGTTTCCCCACCGTTTACCAACCGATCTTCCTGGTGTCTTCCATAGTCATACTGTAGTAGAGCGGTGGTCAGGTCTCGATAGAGGCTGATCACCAAGGCAGGCGCGGTGCTGATCAGAATTGTCATGACAGAGCCTCCAGTTTTGGAAGTCGTTCTTCCTTTGTTCTTAATTTCTTTACGTATTTGGGGTTGTATTAAATTATTATATTTGGATGATTTTTTTATAGGACCATGATTGTCTTACTTGGTGTTAATCTTTGTTTTTCTCCTAGATAATTATTTTATGTTTTATGAATGATGAATTATGCTTTTGATCATAACTGTTTTGTTCATTGTTTGAATATTTTACCTTGACACTGTAAGAGCTTCGAGAGATTGCCTGGGGTCTTGGTGAAACATGTCTTGGCAATGTAAGAGCATCGATAGATCGCCTCTTTTCTAGATAGTGATTCTTAGATTCTAGAGAATTAAGATAGATTTACGTGAATAATGGAATGGATCCGAGATGGTGATGTTCTAACTTGTCTACCTTAGAGATAAGGAGCAGGTTTTAATTAACTAAAAGGGATAGACGCTAGAGTAGGATAGACAACGAATTTAGTTCACGCTGAGAGGTATTGCTACAACAACAGTCTAACAAACCAAGGGTTGTATTTAACGATGAGTGGTATTGTCATAGAAACCGTCTAAGAATACTTAGTAATACTATCGGGCAGCTTAAGCATGTCATAATAATTCATTCTGGACTTAGAATGATTGTTGTCAATGCAAAATATTAGCATAAGTGCTCTGTGATAAGTCTGAATATGCGAGGTTGTTTGAATTATATTTGAATCAACGTTTGCCTTTGTTTTGTTTTATTTTGATAATTAGCATATTTTTTTTTTCGACCAAACTTTTCTGCAATCATACTTTATATTTTCTGTTTTTAATAATAGCTTTTAGTTTGACAAGATAGTAGGAATTAGCATGTGACAACTAGTTCTGGTTGTGGTAAGCTTAAAAACGTTCAACCAACCACTGAGGAGACGATACTCACTTACCCTATTACTTGATTCGATTGTTTATACTTGCACAGAATTTCTTGCCTTAGCATATACATTTACAAGATCAAACTTTTATTAAATTTGAATCAAATTCATAAAGTGAGGAAAACTCGAGGATTTGAAGAATGATTTTACCTTTTTAATTTATGATTGGATTTCAAACCCCTTTCTCTTTTAGAAACCCTATAGCTTTTCTCTCTCTCCATGTTTTTTCTCTCTTCAAAAAACTTCCAAACAATTTCACCACTGACCAAACCTCTATTTGCTACACTGTCGACACCATGGTTTTTGACATTGAGAGGACTCGACTGGTGTCATCAATTTATCGTTGGGCCTGTCGTGGAATGAGATGTAGCGAAGAAAGTTATGTGTTCATAAAAACATCTCTTCACCGTTCACCATCACAAAGTAACACTGGTAAGTGACTCCTCTACCTTTAAAATTTACTTCTACAAAGTGGTAGTCCACCAACCACCGTGAACCATCGTACATGCCCCCACGCACCACTACTACGCATAAGGCTTGTCCGTTGTTTGGTGGACTTTCTAGAAATGGGTCAACCCAACCCACTGATCCACATCCAACCTAACCACCTGACCCGACCCTTTTGCAGAACTGGTCCAGCTAAACTAAGTCGCACCAAGCCGAGTTACCATTGAGCGTTAACCGCATTTGTACCATTAACCATTGATCGACGTTGATTTTTACCATTGATTGACATTTATGCTTTCTGTGACCAAATAAACTGATGTTTCAACGTTCTTAGTTTGTTTTGTGATCCGTTTTCGCTAAATTCATTCTTGAAAAGCTTTTTTCAGCATTTTATCCTCCGATTTGATCCAATTTTCATGTTTAAGTTTGTTTCTGATGCAGGTTTTCCTTGTATCTAAGATATTATGAGACATTGAATTCAACTTCAAGGGCAATCAATAGATTTAAACGATCGAATGATATGGCAAGAAAATTGATGTGATTTACTACTTTTTTGTATGCTTTATGGAACATGTGATAATGGATAATGGATGAATTAATTACATATGAGTTACGATTGATTATTTTTAAGCCTGCTCTGGTTACAGTACAATGTTAGTAAATTGAATAAGACTTAGATGACTCGCATAAGGGGTTGGAAGATGATAAGTAATAATTAAAAGTTCAGTGGTTAATCGGTAAAGTAATTAACCTTTGGATCATTAATTTATGAATGTTCTCATTAGAGATTTTAATGTTTGAAATAATCGGATGAGAAATAAAGAAAATGCCTTTAAGGTTTATAAAAGAAACAGACTATCTCTGATAGTGGGTTTTAACATAGGAATTAAATCAGTCTTAAGCTCTGAGAAGGCTCATGTCTTGGAATCTCTGATTTTGGAATAACACATGAAGACTAATTTACTGGAAATATTTTATATGACATAATTAATGGAAATATCGAAATAATTCTAAGCTTGAAAATTACTAAAATATCCTCGAATCCTAGAATAACCTTAATACTCTCGTGAATTATTAAATAATGCATTTGGATAAGTTTGAAAATATTGGGAAGCATTAACACTGTAATACTCTAAGGATTATGAAGTACAACCCAAATATGTTTCATTTCTTATATTCTTACAATGCTAGAATAAGGACAAAAACCATATGAATACAATTGCTCGGATTTTTTTCAAGGAGGATCATGAAGGTGATCCGTTTCAACTTCATAATGTAGTTGGTATTAGGAATCGACATTTGTGAAGTGCATCTGACAGGATTGCTAGTAAGTACAACAATGATGGAATTTGTTTAGTTCGATTGGACTTAGAATCTGAACAAGTCATCATAAATTCAGAATACTACAAATCGTCGTTTTACCTTATTGGGTCAAGTCACTAACAATTCTTCAAGAATCGAAATGTCAAAAGTACTGATTGCCTGAATAATTGAATCATTTCTGTTATATCTGAAATATTGAAAACCCTGATGACATAGTCTCTAATTCTCTTCTGAAATGTATAAATCCTAAATGCGTGATGTATCAATCTAAATGCCTTAATTGATTGTTAGCTACCGAACCCTTGTGAATACGGATCTTATTTCTGAAACTAGTTCAGAATTGACTGCACTTATGTCTTCCCTTTCTTATAATTATCAAATAATTTTGAGTCGTAAATTGGGCATCTAAGGTGTTCCACATGCATTGAATATTTCCTCTGATTTAATATTAATACAATTTTCTTTGATTTTAAAAAGCATGATTTTGTTATCCAAATGTATTCTTTGATTTCTATTTTCTAACAAAAGATATTTGGTTTATGATTTTCTAAAATTATCATTTTACCGTTATGAGGTTGGGTATTGTTGGAGGAAGCATGTCAGGCTTAGTCTATGACTTGTAAAACCTTATCGCGGGTCCTTAGGCTTTATGTGAAGGTTATTACTACAGGCTGCTCTGTTTTATACATATTGTAAGTCCTTACAGTAGGTCATTATGCTACATGTAAAAGGTCTTTATTGTTTTACCAGGTGTATATGTTTGTGTATGGTTCAGGGGAATCCATACATTTTAGCGTTCAGATAGAGGTTAATCACATGATTTTAAAATTAAACTTAATATATTTTTAAATGTCTCACATGTTTTCTCTACATTGATAGAACACATTAGACTTCTAAATTCAAACTCTTGAATCTGACTGACTTTTTTCGATTTATAGAATTTTCGACCATTAATTCGAGGATTAATTAAAGAAATTTGAAATTTTATTTGGAATTTTTAAATATCTGCTTCACTAAGGAATTTCATGTTTATTGTGTATCTACTTGTCCTTTAGCATAATATGGTAGTTTTGTATTATTGAGTTTTCCCAAAGCTCACTCTGTTACTTATCATTTTAAGTTAATGGAATGTTCATTTACTTTTGTTGACATCAACTATGTGAGTTCCACCAGTGTTATTGGCAGAGTACAATACCATATTAATTAGGGGCATGTAGGTCACAGTTTATTTTTATACTATTCTGAAACTAGTTTTTATACAGTTTATTCTAAAAATTATATTTTAAATGTTGAAATTGTTTTATTATTTTGAAATTTTATTTTGTTAAAGTTTTATTTTTAATGGACTTTATGATTAGGTTGCTCTGGTGACCCTAATGTGACACCTCAAATCAGATCAGGTTACACACATCGGTCTCAGAATGTTACAAATATGTTCACGATGAAATAATATGAGGTTCATAATGAGAAGAAATTGTTTAATATTTTAGAGAGAAATGATTACAACATTTTGTCGAAGGAGTAAAGAGTTTGTAATATAAAGAACTTGAAGCTCGGAGATTTTAGGAAGCCGAACTAGATAAAAAAATAATATTTTATGTCTTTGGTCTATTCTCAATTTATAATAATGAGTAAAGAAGAACAGTTGTAATCACCATTTTTTATTTTTCATATATATATATATATATATATATATATATATCTAAATAAACACCAACATCCAAAAACTAATAGAGAAAATAACCTCAGTGACCAAAAATCCCATATAATATACGATTTTAACCAACTTTTTCCGGATTTGCCAAAATGACCAACAAAAATCGCAATGCGATCGCTAATTCGCAACGCGATCTCCATTATCGCAAATTCGCGTTGCATTTCGCGTTGCGATAGTTGGAAATCGCGTTGCGATGGTATACAATGTCGTTGCGATTTTCCCAATTCGCAATGCGAATAAGTAAATCGCAACGCGAATTGGGAAATCGCAATGCGATACTGACTATCGCAATGCGATAATTACTATCGCAATGCGATAATACAAAATCGCAACGAGATACTGACTTTCGCAACGCGATTCTGACTTTCGCAACGCGATTACATAGCGCCATTCGTATTAATGCGTATTTTTTTTTTCAAATTCCAAACACGAATTTTTTCTTAATAAATCGGAAACTGAACCGTCCACAGTAATCGCAACTCATAACCTCAAACCCAAAAACACAACACTCAATCCCATCTCCATCTCTCACTCTCTACGGCGAAATCCGTCCCCATCTCCGAAGATTTCCGTCTCCATCGCCGGCGAAATCCCTCACAACCATTCACAGTCAAAAATCCCTCACAATCATTCAGAAATGGAAAATCAACCTCCGAGGGTAGTTTTTTTTTTTTTTTTTTTTTTTTGAAATTTTTGCATTATTTTAGGTTTTTCATATTGAGATTGATGATAAGTTTACTAGTAATTTCAATAATAGATTAACCATTTCACTTAGATTTCTTTTAAATTCATTCGATTGCTGCCAATACTGCTAAACTGTTTATCCTATGAAGTTAGTATTTGTCTTTGCTTTGTCTTTTGGTTGAAGTAATGCAAAAGAAGAATAGTTTCGAGAATGAAAATCGCAACGCGGAAATAACTATCGCAATGAGATAATCGCAACGCGAAATAAAAATCGCAACGCGAAACCAAAATCGCATTGCGATTTTCATTTCGCGTTGCGATTTCATTTCGCGTTGCGATTTTTATTTCGCGGTTGCAATTTTCATTTCGCGTTGCGATTGTCTGGTCGCGATAGTCATTTCGCGTTGCGATTCTCTCGTTGCGATAGTCATTTCCGCGTTGCGATTCTCATTATCTCGTTGCGATTTCATTTCAACCAAAGACAAAAACAGTGTTGCAAATTTTAGTTTCAAGAATAAACTACTATTTATGTTTATTGTTTTTTTTTGGTATATCTTGACAATGTAATTTTTGGTATAAACTTGGTATGTTATTGTTTTTTTTGTAGAAATTTTTTTCGGCTTCATTGACATTAAGGAATAAAGTTAGCCTAGCCACTACAATTGCTTCGAAGCTTTCACCTGCACAAAGAAAATTGTTTGAAGAAACCTGCTTCGGGCCATGGCTGAGAGTACAGCATCCGGTGGAGATGCTACATTGACCCATTTGTGGCTTCAGACATGACTACGATCTACCCGACAGTATACAACGTGGTGAGGAAGAGATATGGTTTCATTTTCACGGCGTATACTTGTTTTGGGCGGAAGGAGTTCTGCTTATCACTGGTCTACGATTCGGACACGATGATGTAGGCCGTACACTCGTCATATCACCCGCCCATCATGGTTATCCAGGGTTTTTCCTGATGAGTCAATAGAGAAGCCGAACTTACACGTCGACGACATGAAGAAATGTTTAATAGAAAGATGGTTTTACTCGGATGAATGACGTCGATGTGTCCGGTATGCCTTCTACTACTTTTGTATGCTGGCTTTTTAGGCAGAGAGGCCAGACAACCTATTCCTCAGGAGCTAATATTATTGGTAGAGGACCTAAATGCATGGAATGTTTCGTGGGGTTCGTATATATGGAAAGCTACCTGGACTAAGTTGTCGTCTGCCTTTGATGACCGCAAAAGTTTGCGGGGCGATGGGTCGAAATACACTTGTCAAGCTTTGTTTGGGCCTTTAAGGTAAGAATTTCTATATAATGTTTTCAAAATTATAATTAATTATTTAACAATTACTAAGTTTGTTATTATATTGTTGTAGATTTGGATATTGAGGCTTTCCCTAGCATGCGGACATATGCATTAAATCCTCAGATGATTCCTAGGGCTATTTCCTGGAAGAGGAAACGTATGTTGGATTGGGAAGACTTAATACCATATGCGCAATAAATAATGTAAGTTAACACAATACTATCATATATAAACAAGTTATTAATAGTAGACGTTTAACTTTGTTTTAGTTTTTATATTTTTAGGAGGCCAACACTCCATTAATGAGACTGACACCCACGGAGGCTGAGCTTGCCACTGATTGGTGGCAAGCTAGTCAGCGTTTTTTGATGGCACGAATGATGAGCAGCCTCCACTTCCTCCACTTCGAGAGCCATCACCTCACCAGAGCCATCACCTGATCGACCCGACTATACACCTCTACAACGAGAGCCATCACCTATCCCGTCACATCATCGAGTCTCTTCTCCACCATCACCTCATGATAGGCGACCGACAAAGATGCAACGACTTCTATCTCCCTGTTCTCCACCTCCACGGGATGAGTCAAGGGAGTTAGTGAGGTCAATGCCTTGCGTGAGGAGATCGGTACTCTACGCGATAACGATGGTGCATGGCGTGGAGGTGTCTACTTTACGTGGTGAGGTTGCGCTCTACGTGAGATGGTAGTATCGTTGCAGAATGAGGTTCATACTCTACGCAACGAGGTAAGTTTAAGATTTTCCATATTTAACTTGATGATAAATTTACTCGTAATTTCACTTAAATTAACCATTTCACTTAGATTGCTTAGTAATTATTCGGTTGCTGCCAAAACTGCTAACTTTTTACTTTAACACTGTGAAGTTAGTATTTGTCTTTGTTTTGTCTTTTGGTTTTGGTTGAAAGTTTGAAATATATTTATCTTTGTTTTTCACTGTTTAAATATCATGTCTGTTTATTTACTGATATTTGTATTTTTATTTAGCGGACCGATAAGGTAGATGCTTTACGTCGGGTTTTTCTTGCACGACAGAGTTCACGCATCAGACAGCGTGCACGTGCTATTAAGTCTCTGTATACCCCAATAGTGCGAAGACACCGCAAGAAGAAGCCCGACTCGCCTATCATCCCTCAAGAGTCCACTCCTATCGTTGAAGAGGCCCCTCAACAATTCCAAGGCATAACTTTTGGCTCTCCAAGCTTGAGAATATGATATACTAATCTTGAACCGAGCATTCATGTCAGTCATAATTTCATGTCCCCGATATACCCTGCCATTCAAAACATTAACTCAGCCAGAAAACCACCCAACACCTTTTGTTTGCCTGTCTATGGTGAGGAAAAACTTGGGTTCTTGAACATGTATGTTTATCAATAAAAGTCCTAACTTGAAACATTGCGCAATCTTTTATCCTCTTTGCAATCATACGCCACGTACAGTTTTTGTCAATCGTACACCTTGTTTCGAAACGATCTTTGCTTGATTTGTTAACTTTTAGTTGATAGCCATCTTCCACACATTTCGTATACAAAGCTATCTTCAAGTCTTCCTTTGTATCAAAACAATCATCTTTCTTGATACGAATAACTTTTGTGTAACAATCAACTACTTTCTTTGCCAACTCTTCTTCCGGTAACTGAAGTAATTATGGCATATTCCAGTTATACTCCCGTGGCATTTTCTTTTCTTCGGGGACTTTTTCTTCTTTTTTCTTCTTCAGGATTATATGAATTACAGAATGGATGTTCAACATGTTCATTCACAGTTGTACTTCCTCCTCATTATCATCAACAACATCTTCCTCGGCAACGGGTGTTTCATCATCAAAATTCGGGTATTGACCAATATCAAAATCATTACACGCAGGGTCTGTTTCTTCTTCTGAAACATCATCAAAATCCGTGTATTGACCAATATCAAGTCGGGTATTGACCAAGATCAAATTTCGAATACTGACTAGTACTCACAATTTTTTCTCTTGGCTCATCATCGTCTAATTGGTCAATACGAAAACCGGAATTTGGTGCTGAAAGTTTATTTGGATTTGGATTAGAGAAAGGCTGTGGGTTTTGAGACCCACTTAGTTGATTACTACCCGCTACTGACCCACAATACTACTTCTAGGTTCAACACATACAATGTAACATCATCACTTGAAACATTAATGTAAGCAATGATTGTTCAACATCTTCATTGTCGGTTAACAATAACTTTACCATTTCTCTGATAAGATAGCCTAAATCCACTTAGGGGCTCTAAATTCAATTTCTCCGAAACACGTAATATTAGGGTTTCATAAGTTAACTTCTTTAATGACAGTTTTAGTTGAAGATTCATGGGTAAGGCATATATTGTAAAACACCATGAACATTCTCCCATGACCCTCCAAAACACAAATCTATCCAAACATGATCACATTAGATGATTTCATGGTTGTAACTAAACAACGAGATGCGAAACTAAGACCTGTTGCGGATGGGGAAGGATGTCGTTGGATATTGGAACGGATGTCGCCGGAGAGAGTGATAGATGGAGATGGAATGAGTTGCGATTTAGGGATTTAGGTTATGAGTTGTTGCTGCTGCGTATATATACACAAAAAATTTGGCTTGCGAAACTAAAACCTGTTGCGAACTTTGAAACTCGCATTGCGATTCTGTATTATCTCGTTGCGAAAGTCAGAATCGCGTTGCGAAAGGCAATCATTTGACCATCGCAATGCGAAATGCAAATCGCAACGATAGAATCGAAATGCGAAATGAAAAAGGCAACGAGGATTAACATGCATAAACTTTTAACAATTATTATTGAATTCTAGGTACTTAACCAAACATTTTCAAACCAAAAGGAGTATATGTTAACCAATCATTTGACTATCGCAACGCGAAAATGGCTATCGCAACGCGAAAATGGTTATCGCAACGAGAAAATCGCAATGCGAAATGAAAATCGCATTGCAATTTTCTCGTTGCGATTTTCATTTCGCATTGCGATTTTCATTTCGCATTGCGATTTTCATGTTGCGATAGCCATTTCGCGTTGCGATAGTCTGTTTTGCCTTCAACATAAAGCAGATTGAAAATCAACAAATCAACTATTACATTTCAACACAAATTATGTACACATCAATTAAACAAATCAACATTTACAAATCATCTTTTACAAATCAATTAAACAATCAAAAAATAATAATAATTCTTATTTCTTCATCAATTATTGAATCAATGAATCAACAACTTTGTGACCCCGTACATCCATTTCACGCAGCTCATTTAAGGTAATTTAACCTGCAGAAACCAAACATTTGCTCAAACAAGACTTCCTACACATCTAAAACCTACAAACAGCAAATTATGAATTCTAGGTACTTAACCAAACATTTCAAACCAAAAGGAGTATATATGTTAACAAAACTTGCATTTGACTTACCAATTAACAATGGACACTTTCATAACGCGGATGCAGGTAGGCAGCGTCTCGAATATATTGCTCTAGCCATATAATGCCGAAACCACAAGCCTACTGCAGCTCTATCTCTATCGGTGGGAGGTAAAAACTCTGTGCTTCCCGTCGTCAAACGCGCCAAGCAAAGGCATACGAGAGGACCACAATCCCCTCTGGCTCCCGGCGATTGTTGTGGCACGGTCTCATCTCTGACAACTGTGACATTGAACTTCTTTGGCTTCTTGTGTCCAGAATGACTCCAATACTTTATCCCATCCAAGAATTTAGCCAAATGAGAGCTCCATCCCTTGAAAATATCTCTCAAATCAGACAGTGATGTAATTGATCATGCTGTCATACACTATTATCTTCAGGGATGGGAGCTGAAGTTGGACGAGAAGCCAGTGACGACGTTCCAAAACAGGGATAAACACCTGCGATCATAAGTAATAATTCATTTATTTGTGCACTTATTTATGAACACCTTTAAAAATTTAAAAAATAAACACTAACCTTATCGACCTCCCACCATGCAGGATAAAGTTTAGCTTGTCCATTGCCCAACAAAAATGATTCATCTCGTTGATTCTTCAAGTGAACTGCGTGAAAAGCCGTCGGCATTATTGTATATAGCGAATTTTTTTTATTTTTCCTAAGCTTCCTTATTATTAGTAGACGTGTCACCCACGCATCGATATGCTGTTTTACAAAAAAAATACATATATTAGTGAATTACATTAATTTTTAAACAAATTAATCAAAATCATATATAAGACAAATATAAGACTTACCTCCCCATCCAAATAGCCACTGTCTTCAACCCCTAATAGCACACCCCACCAAGACCGATCAAGCAACAAAAACATTTCATCGTTGAGTTTGCTGATGTCAGTGTAACACCCTTGGCTCCGCTCATGTAGATAAAAATCAACTGCGGTCTTAGCCCAAAGGGTATTATCCACAATTGTTTCCGGTAGTTGTCTCCTCTCCACTTCAGATACCGGAAGGGTACTAGCCGGTAACTCATACGAGAGCCAACTCTCATCCATCATGTCCGGAACCGGTGGGGTTTCTCAATACTTCGATATTACCCATGTGAATCGGGCTCTGGAATGGTGGGAGGGACCTCTTCAACGATGACAGTGGCCTCTTGAACGGTGGGGGGGGGAATCTTGAGGGAGAATAGGGGCCTCTTGAACGATTGGAGGGGACTCTTGAGGGATGACCGGTGAGTCGGGCTTCTTCTTGCGGAGTCTTCGCACCATTGGGGTGAACGGAGACGTAATAGCACGTCACGCCGTCTGATGCGTGAACTCCGTCGTGCAAGGAAAACCCGACGTAAAGCATCCACCTTATCGGGCCGCTAAAAAAATTAATACATAAATCAGTAAATAAACAGACATGATATTAAACAAAGACAAATATGTTTCAAACTAGCATTGTATTCACCCAAATCATTATTCTATCATAGTTCACAAAATGCTCAGATAACATTCCAGAAGTAAGCACTTATATAAACATTTAAAAGGACAACATATATAAACATTCCAGAAGAATAATAGTTTACTTTCGCAACACGAAACTTAAAATCGCAACGCGAAATGACTATCGCAACGCGGAAATGGCTATCGCAATGCGAAATGAAAATCGCAACGACAAATCGCAACGCGAAATGAAATCGCAACGACAAAATCGCAACGCGAAACACAAATCGCATTGCGATTTTCATTTCGCGTTGCGATTTTGTCGTTGCGATTTCATTTCGCATTGCGATTTTGTCGTTGCGATTTTCATTTCGCATTGCGATAGCCATTTCCGCGTTGCGATAGTCATTTTCGTGTTGCAAAAGTAAACTATTCTTCTTCTGCAAATTGAAACTTGAATGGATTCCATTACTTCAACCAAAAGACAAAAACAAAACCAAAAACAAAACTACAAAAACAGTTTAGCAGTATTGGCAGCAACCGAATGAATTACGAGTATGAAAAATCTTAAACTTACCTCGTTGCGTAGAGTATGAACCTCATTCTGCAACGATGCTACCATCTCACGTAGAGCGGCTACCTCACCGCGTAATGTAGACACCTCAACACGCCATGCACCATCGTCTTTGCGACCTCACCGCGTAATGTAGACACCTCAACACGCCATGCACCATCGTCTTTGCGTAAAGTACCGACCTCCTCACGCAAGGCATTGACCTCATCACGTAACTCCCCTAACTCATCCCGCCCAAAACACGTATACGCCGGTGGAAAATCAAATCATATCTCTTCATGACGACGTTGTATAGTCTCTGGTAGATTGCTAGTCATGGTTTGAAGAAACAGGTGTGTCAACATCGCATCTCCACCGGGATGTTGTACTTTCAGCCATGGCCCGAAGCATGTATCCTCAAACATTTTTCTTTGTGCAGGTGAAAGCTTCGACGCAATTGTTTTGGCCAGGCTGACTTTATTTCTCAAGGTCAATTGAGCCGAATAAAAGTTCTACAAAAACAATAAACATACTAAATTAGATATACCAACAACTACACTGTGAAGATATACCAAAAACAATAATAAACATAAATAGTAGTAGTTTATTCTTTAAACTTAAATATGCAACACTGTGAATTTCGTATTTGTCTTTGTTTTTTGGTTGAAGTAATGCAATTCATTCAAGTTCAATTTGCAGAAGAAGAATAGTTTCTGAAAATGAAAATCGCAACACGAAATGACTATCGCAACGAGAGAATCGCAAACGCGAAACTAAATCGCGTTGCGATTTGCATTTCGCGTTGCAATTCTTGTTGATTAATAAGCAATCTAAGTGAAATGGTTATCTATTATTGAAATTACCAGTAAACTTATCATCAATTTCAATATGAAAAACCTAATATAATGCAAAATTTCAAAAAGAAAATAATTAAAAAACTACCCTCGTTGGTTGATTTGGTTGATTTTCATTTCTGATTGTGTGGCTCTGAGAGATGGAGATAGACGGATTTCGTCGGAGATGGGGACGAATTTCGTCGGAGATGGGTGAGAGAGTGAGAGATGGAGATGGGACTGAGTTGTGATTTTAGGTTTTAGGTTATGAGTTGCGATTACGGGATATACTGTGGACAGTTCAGTGTTCCAATATATTAATATTCATGTTTGGAATTTAAAAATAAAATACTTGGCCAGGATACTAATGGCGCTTTGAAAATCGCATTGCGATTATGTATTATCGCGTTGCGAAAGTCAGTATCGCGTTGCGAAAGTAAGTATCTCGTTGCGATTTTTTATTATCGCATTGCGATAGTCAGTATCGCATTGCGATTTTCCCAATTCGCGTTGCGATTTACTTATTCGCATTGCGATTTTCCCAATTCGCGTTGCGATTTACTTATTTGCATTGCGAATTGCGAAAATCGCAACGATACTATAGACCATCGCAACGCGATTTTCAACTATCGCATTGCGAAAATGCAACGCGAATTTGCGATAATGGAGATCGCGTTGCGAATTAGCGATTGCATTGCGATTTTATTGGTCATTTGGCAATCCAGAAAAGTTGGTTAAAATCGTATATTATATGGGATTTTTGGTCACTGAGGTTATTTTCTCAAACTAATATATATGTGTGTTTTCATTATTATTTATTACAAAAACTTACTAAAAATACAAAAAAGAAAAAAAAGTAAAGTCAAACAAAATAAAAAGGGACAAAAAATTCTTTAATATATGGAGCATTCAACGTCCTGGCTGCTATCAAGCCTGCCCGATCAGTGTCTGACCCGCTGATTCTCCCTACCGCACCAATGAATGCCACCATTACTGTCAAGCTTTAAACTAGGGGCTCATCTCATCATCTACTTTAATATAATTTGGATTCAAGCAATTAAGGGGGAAGTTATTTTCAAAAGAACAAAAAGAGAGCATCACTTTGTAATTAAAAAAAATTGAACAGAGTAAGGGATCATAAGGAAAATTACCTTGTGGGAAGGTCATCTTCGCTGGCAAACGGAATCTGTCTGAGGGACTTAAGGCAGGGTGAGTAAAACTCGACTCTGACTTGAAATAACTCGACTCGAATGGATTTCGATTTGTAATTTCATAAACACAACTCGACTCGATTCGAAAAAATTTCAAGTTCAAATCAAGTTGTAAAATACAACAAATAACTAGAATAACTCAAATTTTTTAGTAATTAGTAAATTGATTTTCAAGTTTGAGTCGAAGTTTGAATCGAGTCCCTTGACTTTGTATGATATATGTAAATCACATACGAAAAATATATATGTATTGTAAGTGGTTATAAAATACTATTTAAATTGGAATCAAATGATGTAATAGTATTGTAAATATTTACAATTAAATTTAAATAGAAACTCAAAAATTTGATTCCACTTGACTTGAAAAGTTTCAAGTAAACTCCAGTTTAAATAGAATTCGTTAACTCGAAATATTTTTTACTCGACTTAATTCGATTGAATGCTCACCCCGAAGGTAACCTCTTCACACTTTTAGATCTAGGTGGAGGACTTCTTTTTGGTCATTTTCGAGGAGATTTTGAGGTTCGGAAAGTCGGGTGACTTCATTTGGAGTCTATTTTCTCTTCTTTGAGATCGAATTGTGGTGGTCGAAGTGTTTGCTGCAGCGTCCAACGAAAGTTTCGCGGTGATCAGGGGGACCCTCTCCATTTTCTCTCTAAGTTAGAAGTGAGAAGAGCATTTGGTCTCATTTGTGGTTTGCAGATTAAAAGGAAAATAGGGTTTCAGAATCCTATTATTTGAACTTGTATCCAAGCCACGCAGCAACACAGTTTAGAGGGGGTAGGATTTATGCATTTCGGCCATGGAATGGAAGTTGTTCCTTTCTATTTCGAGTCTTTTACTTATTTTTGATTTCATTTTAGTCCTATATGTTATTTAGTGTTTTATTAAGATTCTGATACTTATATTTTATATTATTTATATTTTGATCCTTGCTCTTTTCCATGTTTACTTTTGCGTCTGTTTAGTTACTATAATTTACATTTTCAATCTGCCATGTCTGCACCACTATACGTTTAAGTCCCAATTGTGATTTTCTTTAGTATATGTGCAGGTCACATATTCATATTTCTTATATAATATAGTTTGGTTTCAGAAAATGCACTTTTGTGACCATTTGCATTGCCTTCAAGTCGTAACTAATAATCTCGTTATTATATCAGTGACATATTCTAAAAATTGTCACAATTGTTCACTTTTGTGATCATCTATTCGTAGCAATTATCAATATAAATTGTGATGAATTTGTTTAGCACTAAAAATATATTTTGTGACCATCAATTTTCACACTAGTATTTTCAAATGTTCGATAAAATTATCAATTAAAATTGTGATAAAACGATGGAAATTTTACATATTTGAGCTCAAAATTAAGGTGCAATCCTTTTAACTTTTATAAATTTTAAAAAGAGTGAATTTATTTATAAAATACTTGGCTCGATAAAAGTCATTAATTCACTCGTTTAATTTAAAAGGATGTTCTCTTACTATGTGAATCAACGAAAATTGAAATCCAATTAGTTAGACATAATTTCGTTAACCTGCGAAGGAAGATAGCCATTGCCTTTGATTCCTTTAGAAAGTGAGAAAACGAATGCATGATTATGAATGCAACAGCAATAAAATGACATATGTAAAAATGGTGAAATATCAATCATGACAAATAAATAAACTAAACTGAGATAAGTAATAACTAAACAATGTAACTAAATACATACATAAAATAAGTAAAAATGGGTCACATACAATAGTTATTAAAATAATTATGTAAACTAATATATTAATTAATAATATATATATATATTCAATATAGATTATTTAAATGAATAAAATATATATTTAATTAACTTAGTAAGAAATAAATAAAATATTAAAATTATTTTATTTGAATAACCTCGAAGGGCACCCCGAATGTTGGAGGTCTTCCATAATAGATTAGTTAAATAGTTAAGAAAAATCTTATATAAATTTCATGATATTAATAGTACAAATTTTATTATTTAAAAGTATTCAATAAAATTTTCTACTAATACATAAATACATACATAAATTATCCAAAATAATATATATATATTATAAATTACCATATATTCATAATATTTATAATATCATTTACAAATATATATATATATACATGTATGTATGTGTATGTATATTACCCATCATGTTTGTGAAAAATAAAACAATATAAATGCACAAATAACCATGTGGTGACTAAATAGAAATAATAACAAGAAGTAGGGGGAAATCGAAGCGTTTAACCTTATATTTCCTCTCATTACTAACATGAAGGGTGATTAGAATGAATGTGAAACAAGATTCTGAGAACCAAAAGCATAAATATAGAAATTTCAAATGAAATACGAATAGATTGACTAAAATGAAACGAAACTTAAATTATCAAACCAAATCAAACATTTGACCATAACACTTAAATATGCATGATGACTAAAATATAAAAATGAGAACGCAACAGATTCAAAATCGATAATATCCCCTTCATGTTAGGACTAAAATAAAATATTAATAGACACAAATGTCCTAAGCTACAATTTATCCCTAGAGTCTCAAAAAACACGGGTGAGACTAGTGCAAAACGACGTTCTTTTGCTTGATATATATACCCTATTATGAAATTTTTAGAACCCTAATATCCTCATTTTACATCCATCCGCTTTATTCTCTTCCCCCATTTTCTCTCTTTTCTTTCACTCGACCAAGAGATTCAAAATCTCTCTCCGAGCACCGTCTAATTGACACCGGCGAGGGTCCTATGACCCCTTCTTGCCTCCACAATCTTCTTTCTTTCAATTCCTAAATTGATCTAACATCAAAACTCATATCTAGCACTCTCAAACCCGAACAAAAAGAGGCTACCTTTTTTTTTTTTCTTCTTTTGGCTTCAGCGAAGCTGTATGGTCCAAACCCGGAAGGTATATTTCTCTTGTTTTTTCATTCGTGTTTTCTCTCTTTTAACTTCTAGCTAGTTTTTTAATCTAGTTTAAAAAAATATCCATTGTTCGATTGGTGCTTTGCATGTTATATCCGGTACAATCTCGGTGCTTGCTGAAGTTATGGCATAGGGGCATGATTATGCTATTTGACAACCTCAGATTCTTTCAGATTTTATTTATTTTATTTGAACGAATTTGGATAAAAATATATATTTTTTGATTGATTTGGTTCTTTGTTTGATTGATATGTTGATGACCGGATGAAATGGCCGCGTCAGTGATTTGACCTAGGCGGCGATGGCAACAGGAGCAGACAGTGGCGGTGGTGGTGTAACAGCTTTAGGGTTTGAGAAAACGTAGTCCCTTATCATCTTGGTCATTGGATCAAGCACAGATCTAATGGTTGGGAATATCTGGCGGTTGGGGAGATAGGATGAAGCCTTGGTTGCTGTTGCGTTGCTTCATTAAGGCCTGTTCTTTGGGCTGTTGGGTTGGTCTTGTTTGGGCATGAATAGTTTGTAATTTGGGTTGTATTTGAGTCTATTTTGTAATTTGGGCCAATCTTGTAACCTATTAACACATAATAAAAAATACTATTATATATAGTTATATATATAGTTATAGTAATCTAATATGTATTTAATATACTAATACTAACTATAAAATAACTTCTAATTAAACATAATTAACATTAACAATTACCAATTACCAATTTTTTAGCAATTAAAATTAAGATGTTTAATTTAATAAACATTGTAAATAAAAAAAAATAAAAAACTAGACAAATGATATGTTTAGATCTGCCCTTCTTTGCCCATTATTGGTGATGAGAATTGGGAAAAGACCAAAGACTTTTTTTCAACCTTGATGTTCACTCTAAATTGGGAGTTCCTCATTTCAGAAAATGACTTTTTTCTTCTTGTTTAGGGTGTCGGGTCGTATTTCAATGATTTGATCAATTAATTTAAAGACTTAGTACTTGTTCATGACCTTGTTCGTTCATGACGAGGACACCTGGACACAATTGAAATGAATGTTTTTCTAAAGATAACATGTTGAAGAAATCTAATTGTCTTTAGATGGTTTGATTTTTGAAACGACGTGGCTCCTACGTTATAGGAGATCTGGTTGCTTTGGGTAATTTGCTCTAGGTGAAATCTAATATGACATTGCTCCATCGAGTTGAGGAGATGTAGTCAATAACGACATGGTTCATTCGTGTTGGGACGTCTAGTCGTATTTTGGTAATGTAGACAACATTGTTCCTTTACGTTGAGGAAGTCCGATTGTCTAGAAAATCATTTGATTTTGAAAACATGTGGCTCCTAAATGATGAGGGGATCAGGTCACTTTGAGTAATTTGCTTGATGTCAAATCTGATTATACATTGCATCTTCTTGTTGAGTATATCTAGTCATAATTAAAAGATGATGGATCTACTACTAAGATTGACTTCCCGGATCATGTTAAAAACAAGTAATGATATGATTCCAACATGCCATATGCAACATGTCCTAAAGATGATCTAATGTCATTTTATACGATGAATGTTGGATGCAATTTTGCATGATTTAATCTAGAACTATGATTTCATCGATTTTTGTGAAAGATCTTCTGTTATAGATGAAATTTCTCTACTACTTATTCTTTGGTAATCTTGGCCCTTTTACTATTCAGCGGTCAGGTCCTTGTATTATTTGGCAATCAAGTCCCTGTACTATTTGGCTATCAAGTCCATGTACTATTTGGCTATCACTCTGCCCATCTCTGCCTTGAATTCGCTTCCTCTAATTTGATCGAAGAACCAGGCCCCTTGTAAAAATCAACTTTTATTGAAATGATTTGATCGACTAAAGTCTAACCAAGTGTATCCCCAATTGGCAATTGCTTTAAAGAAAATCTTATGTCCCAACTGTTTTCATTTTGATGGATCGATTGAAATCACTTTAGTTCATGTCTTGATCAATCACAATGAAGTACTAAGGGGTGGATTCATTTATGTTTCCTGGAAAACAACTGTTTTGAAATCCCTATAGCCCTGAACTTTCCTCAAAGTAAAGCATAATAATATATTTTTATTAGAAAATATTGTTATTAATCAATATTTAATATGCATGATGCTTATGAATAGAAGTAATAAAAATATAATTAACTATTCTTATTATCGACAAAAATAAAGAAGGTGCAATCCTTTTAAATCAATTTTCTTAATCCTCATTTGGGTTCAAGTGTTATTTTTAGATTTTTATCTTGAACCCCCTTTTATTTTATTTTTTTTTTTTATTTTTTTATTTTTTCATTCAAGTTTTATTCTTCCATTTCTTTCCTTTCTTGATGTCTAGTATCGCTTGACTGAATCAGAATTCACCGGATTAGACAACTCATCTCCATCAATTTTAGTCAAAATTAGAGCTTCTCTGGAAAATGACTTTTTTCATGACATAAGGGTCTTCCTAATTTGGCATCCACTTCATTCAGAATTCCTTTTGTATAGGGAGAATCTTTTTCAACACCAAGTCTCTCTCATAAAATTTTTAGGGGTCGACTTCTAGTTATAAGCTCATATCATTATCTTCTAATACATCTGACCATAACAAATAGCTCCCAACTCTTTTTCCTCAATTAAGTTTAACTGGTCAAACCTATTCTCTACCCAATCTGGTTCCTCTAATTTTAGCTCCATTAGTACTCTCAAACGAAGGGATTTCTACTTCAATTGGTAAAATCGCTTCCATCCCATAGTTTAATGAGAAAGGTGTTGCCCCAATCAATGGTGCAAACACAGTGCCAAAAGCAAGATCAAGGGTAACTTTTCGTGCCAAGCCTTATATATCTTAGCAGTCTTTCATGACAATCTTTTTGATATTTTTGTTTCTTCCTCTACTGCTCCATTCATCTTCGGGCGATAAGGTGTTAGTTATGATGTTGATTTGAACTTTGTGCAGATTTTAGCCATCTAGTAATTGTTTAGATTTAAAGCATGTTTGAAATATTCTCTCGGTGTTCCATATCTGCAAATGATCCATTTCTTCAAGAATCAATAACACCCCCCTTTGTGACACTAGCATAAGATGAAACTTCAACCCATTTGGTGAAGCAATCGATGGCCACAAAGATGAAACGATGCCCATTAGAAGCCTTTGGTGTGATTGGTCCAATGACATCCATGCCCCACATTGAGAAAGGCCAATGTGTAGTCATTACATGTAAATGTGATAGAGGCACATGAATTTTATCACCATAGATCTGACACTTATGACATTTGTAGACATAGTTGATATAATTCCCTTCTATTGTAGACTAGTAATACAACTCATGATTTGTTGGCCATTGTGAACCCATTGGCATGCTTTCCACATATTTCTCATTGACTTCCTCGAGTATCTTTTGGGCCTCAACTCTGTCCAAGCATCTCAAGAATATATGGTCCTTTCTGTTGAGTTAATCGAATGACGAAATTGGCCAAGAGGGGGGTGAATTGGCAATAAAAAATTTGTGGAAACTTTTGCAGAAAATTGAAAGTAATTGCACAACGATTTACAGTGGTTCGACTTTCTCAAACAAGTCTGTCCACTACCTTAGCTATCCACACTAAGGATTTCCCAACAAATTCACTAATTTGTTCTTTCTTTGAGGCCAAAGAGATAACCTTACAATTCCCAAGAGTATACCCCAACTCTTGAGAACACTCTTTTCTCAAAGAGAAGATTACAAATTGCAAACTTAAAGAAAACCTCACAAGGTAAGATGTTTGCACAATTCTAGAACAAAGAAAATAACACTCAAAGATGAATACAATTGAGCACAAAAAGTGTTCTGAAAGCAAATGAATATTGAATGAAAATAGGCTTGAAATGCTCAAACTTGAGGTTGATGCTTTCTCTTTGATTCTCTCTTGATTCTAGTTGCTTGATGTTTCTTGTTCCTGATCAATGGCTTCTAAGCTTGCTTAAATACACCTTTGGATCACTCTGAACGTTGGGGATGATTAGAGAAGATATTATAGCCGTTTTAGTGTGAAAACATTTAATAAAACAGCTTGGAGCGTGGGGGAATCGGTTCCCCCTTGAAGGGAATCGGTTCCTAAGTGTAAAATTCAAATATTTTGACCGTTGTACAAGGGGGGAATCGGTACCCCCTTGGGGGGGATCGGTTCCCTCCGAGCATACTGGAATTCTCGGAACAAAACTGTTTAGGGGGGAATCGGCTCCTCCTATGGGGGAATCGGTTCCCTCCGAGCATTCTGGAAATCTCGGAGCCAAACCATTCAGGGGGGAATCGGTTCCTCCTATGGGGGGGGAATCGGTTCCCTATGAGCAATCTGGAATTTTTGGCTTTGAATTGGTTTCGAAATACTTTGTAAAATTATTTTGAAATTGTTTTATGATTAAAACTTAATTTACACTTAAGTAAGGATTAAAATTATTTTTGAAATATTTGGAGTAATGTTTTGATATTCGAATAGTTATATCGAATATACTTAAAAATCATTTGGAAAATCTTAAAATCCATTTAACTTAATTTGTTACGAAATATCAAATGTTTCAACAATCTCCCCCTTTTTGATATAACAAAACTTTTAGTAATTTTAAGATTTTTGAAATCAAGTTTTGAAATTACTCCCCCTTACTTTAACACTTCTTCAATTTATTATGTAAACATTTAACACTTAATTATCTTCTCCCCCTTTTTGTAAATCAAAAGACATTGTAAAACAGATTTTGAAATCATTTAGCCAATTGATTTATTAATTATAAGCTGAAGCTGCTAAGATCACAATCAAAGAGAGGTTAGCCATTAGTTTTCATCAATATTCATAATAATGTGATATGGAAAAATTGGTCATATTGCTAATGATGATGCAAAAAATGAATAAAACATACCAAACATATAAGTTCACATTATCCATAAATCCAACAATCAACAATCCACAAAATCAAACAATTCAAATGTTGAAACAATATTCATTTTGTTCAAAGTTTAAAGCTAAACATAAAATCAAGCATCCGGATCGGTAGGTGGAAAACGGGCTCGCATAGCAGCCATTTCAGAGTTAGTTCATTAATAAGAGCATTGGTGCTTCATTGTTTGCACGCATCTCCTGAAGAATCTCTAATTGTTGAGCTCCCATTGTGGATAAATGAGACTCTATAGAGGAAAAGCGCGAATCCATTGTAGCATAACGGAAATCAAATGTCTCCATGAAGGATTGAAAATATGGAGGCATTTGAGTCGATTGTTGTGCGTGCTCCTAGGGTTGTTCAGGTTCTTCTTCAGCTTCATCAATATCCCTCATTAATTGTTCAAATTCGGATCTTTGTCAGCTTCGGGTGGAGCTTGTGAAGAACTAGCTCCCGGAGTAGAAGATCGAACCCATGCAACCGGTTCCTTATTTTTGACCCATCCCGCTCTTGTTAAAGAAAGAAGATTGATTTGTTTCTTAAGAGGAAATGAGGCATCTAGACCAACTCGGAGTTCAGCTTTAGAAAATAGATTACTAAGAATACAACCGTAAACTAGTGAAGAACAAAGTTTCTTATTTGGCACTAGGTTAACGGTTTCAACAATTTCAGCAAAGATAATCTCGGAGAGGTTTATTTTTATATTGTTTTCAAAACAGTGCAACCACCAAAGATCTAAAGCTCTAAGAGTGAATATCGACCCCCGGATGGTCAAAACCACCAAGTGATCATGATGAAGGAAACGCTCATGGAGATCTAAAACATTGCACTATCATTCCGTTTATATCGTGAGCCTAAACTTGTTTTTCGTTTGATAAACCTTTATTATCCAAGCCTAAGGCATTGGCTATGTAATCCGGATCAAGATGGAAATATTGACCTAGGAGGTAGGAACGCACTCCTATGGTTTTGGTTTTGTCACGATTTTTGATACAAACGGCATTACAGTAGAAGATACGAACAAGTTGATGATAGACAATAGGTTCAAGTTCGAAAAGTTTATCAAATTTCCATTCGTGCAAGATAGGGAGATATTTAAAGTTAATGTCAACCATAGTTTGAAGAGATGGGATACGTTCTTCCCTAATCTTATACGAGTCAAAATATTGGTAAAACCAATAACGATAATCTTTAGGACCGGTTGATTGAAACAAGAATTTGGATAGTCAAGTTAGGATCAAGATTTGGAATAGGATTTTGAGGAATAGGAGGAGGATTGGTTGACGACTAGAACGACTAGATGAAGACCTAGGACGTTTAGGATTTGACATGGTGAAGGAAATCGGAATAGATAGAATAACCTGCAATTTTTAAAACAGATGTATGCAATTCAATTAATCCCAAAACTCAAATGAGTCCTCAATATTTCAAGATTCTCTAAATCAATCCTAATGGGCAAAGTTTTTGAAAAACTTTTGAAAAATATGGTTTTGAGAAACAATATATGTATAGTTTTTAATAACAACAACATAATTTAATCAAAACACAATAATTTGAAAAATAACATTTTTTTTATTTCGAAAATTTAAAAAATTTTGAAAAATTCTTGTGTTTTTGATGAAATTAGTTGTAACATCTAGTTTCTAATCCCTAAATAAGTAATGCCCGATCACTATTTCAACCTAGAACTAATTACAACTAATCCTATGTTCAAAAATAATGAAATAGAGAGTTTAGAAAAATTACCTTGAAAGATGAAGATTGAGGGGATTTAGATGTTGTTTGCACGACTTTAATGATTTCAACAGGTTTAGAAGATGATATTTGAAGTAAATTCCGATTAATATCGTCGATTTGAGACAAAAATGGAGATTTGAGGGTGTAGGAGGTGAAAAACGGCGGAAGAGAGGGAGAGAAGAGGGTTTTGGGATTTTGGGGGTGTTCTGCTCGATTTTAACAGAACCCCAGGGGGGTATCAATTCCCCTGTGGGGGCTAAAATATAATTTTTTAAGCACAAAATGCTAAATTAATCTTTTCTAGTGGTATTGGCAACTCATATATCAAACATTAATTATGTTCAAACAATTAATCTTTAATCGATTTTTGAACATAAAATTAATTTTCATTAAGAATCACAAACTCCCCCTAACTAATAGCAAGAATGCAATCAAAAATTATTATTATAAGCATTTTTCAAGATTTATTAAAAGTGCTAAAATTATTTTAAACACTAAGTGAAGATAGGTTGGTCAAACCTAATTCTCTCCTAAGTGTCCAAAATCTTTCCTTGTCTAAGGGTTTTGTAAAGATATCCGCTAATTGGTGCAAAGTATCAACAAATTCTAGAACTACATCTTCCTTAGTGACATGGTTCTAATGAAGTGATGTCTTATTTCAATGTGCTTAGTTCTAGAGTGTGGATGGGATTTTTAGTGAGACAAATAGCACTAGTATTGTCACACTTGATAGGAATGGTACCTACTTCAATTCCATAATCAAAAAGTTGTTGTTTCATCCATAAAACTTGTGCCACAGCAACTACCGGCTGAAATGTATTCCGCTTCAGTGGTGGATAATGCAACACAATTTTGTTTCTTTGAAAACCAAGAAATCAACATATTTCCAAGGAATGACAAGTACGGAGGTGCTTTTCCTATCTAATTTGCATCCTCCATAATCCGCATCAGAAAAGGCATGCAAGCTAAAGCTAGAGTCTCTAGGATACCAAAGTCTTAAACTAGGAGTGTCCTTAAGGTATCTAAAGATTCTCTTAACAGCTAGTAAATGTGATTCCTTAGGACATGATTGAAATCTAGCACAAAGCAAACACTAAACATAATGTCCGGTCTACTTGCAGTTAGATAAAGCAAAGAGCCAATCATTGACCTATATAATTTAACATCTACACATTTACCTCCTTCATCTAAGTCAAGCTTTGTTGAAGAGCTCATTGGAGTGTTATGAGGTTTCCCATTTTCCAGTCCAAATTTCTTGAGCATATCTTTGACGTACTTAGCTTGATTAATGAAGATGCCATCTTTTCTTTGCTTGATTGGAGTCCCAAGAAAAATGAGAGCTCCCCCATCATGTCATCTCAAACTCACTTTGCATTAGCTTAGAAAATTCTTGGCAAAGAACATCATTAGTAGAACCAAATATTATATCATCAACATAAATTTGAACTACTAATAAATCTTTACCTTTTCTCTTTAAAAACAATGTAGTGTCAACCTTTCCTTTTAAAAATCTTTTTCAATTAAAAAATTTGACAATCTTTCATACCAAGCTCTAGGAGCTTGTTTTAAACCATAAAGAGCTTTTGTCAATTTTAAAACATGATCCGGAAAATTTGAATCTTCAAAACCTGGAGGTTGTTCCACGTACACTTCTTCTTTTATAAACCATTTAAAAATGCACTTTTAACATCCATTTGATATAATTTAAATTCATTGAAACATGCAAATGCCAATAACATTCTAATTGCTTCATCCTAGCTCGGGAGCGTATGTTTCATCGTAGTCTATGCCCTCTTCTTGAGTATACCCTTGAGCAACAAGTCTAGCCTTGTTTCTCACTATATTACCACTTTCATCAAGTTTATTTCTAAAAACCCATCTAGTACCTACAGTAGATTTATTACTAGGCCTTTCAACTATTGTCCATACTTTACTTCTCTCAAATTGATTTAATTCTTCTTGCATAGCCATAATCCAATGTTCATCTTTTAATGCTTCTTTGATGTTCTTAGGCTCTATGCATGAAAATACAACATAATTACAGATATTTCTAAGAGAAGATCGAGTAGTTACCCCTTTTGATGGATCACCTATAATTTCACCATCCTTGACATAGTTGTACTCTCTTGGAAAAGATACTTCCCTTTCTTCAATGGTTGGATTCTCGAGGGGATCATGAGTTTCCTCATCTTTTGTTTCTTCCTTTGATGATGATTCTCCAACGTCATTTCTAACGTCATTTGCTTGTACAATACCTACATCATCATTAACAGAAGAATCCTTCCTCGGAAGGGGATTATCATCGAAAACAACATGTATAGACTCTTCTACAACTAAAGTTCTTTTTAAATACCCGATAAGCTTTAGAATTTAAGGAATAACCCAGAAAAATTCCTTCATCACTTTTAGCATCAATTTACCAAGATTTTCTTTACCGTTGTTTAAAAACAAAACATTTACATCCAAAAGGATGAAATAGCTAATGTTAGGCTTTTTATTTTGAGAATTTCATATGGAGTTTTCTTTAAAATTGGCCTAATCATTACTCGATTCACAACATAACAAGCGGTATTTGTGGCTTCCGCCCAAAAATATTTTGGCAAATTATTTTCACAAAGCATGGTTCTAGCCATTTCTTCTAAAGTTCGATTTTTCCTCTCAACAACTCCATTTTGTTGAGGGGTTCTAGGTGCTGAAAAATGTGGCTAATACCATTAGAATTACAAAACTCAATAAATCCAAGATTTTCAAATTCAGTTCCATGATCACTTCTAACACTAGTGATAGAGTAACCTTTTTCATTTTGGATTATTTTTGAAAATGTGATGAATTTTCTAATGCTTCATCTTTAGTACTTAAGAATAGAACCCAAGTGTATCTAGAATAGTCATCTACCAAGACAAATGCATATTGTTTTCCACCCAAGCTAGTAGTTCTAGTTGGCCCAAAAAGATCTAAATGGATCAATTGTAATACTCTACTAGTTGATACATCATTAATAGATTTAAAAGAAACTCGTTTTTGTTTTCCTTTAGCACAAGCATCACAGATTTTATCATTATCAAATTTAAGCTTAGGCAATCCTCTTACTAAGTCTCCTTGAATTAATCGTTGCAAAAACACTTATACTAGCAGACCTAGTCTCCTATGCCATAACCAACTATCATGCTCATCCTTAGCAACTAGGCATAAATTAGTCATATCAATAGAATCTAAATGCACCATGTAAATGTTTCCTATTCTATGACCAACAAGCATAATCCGATTAGATGCAATGTCAATGACTTTACAACCATTAATTTCAAATAAGACATTGAATCCTTTATCGCATAATTGACTAATACTCAATAGATTATGCTTAATCCATTCACATATAAAACATTCTTAATTTGTATGGAAGAGGTATTACCTATTGTACCAATACCTTCAATGTGACCTTTTGAATTGTCTCCAAAAGTCACTTCTCCTCCATTTTTGGCGTTAGCTCAATGAACCGGCTTTTGTCTCCGGTCATATGTCTTGAGCATCCACTATCAAGGTACCATGAATTTGAATTTGTTTCCCGTGCCTTGTAGCAATGCTCCTTTCCTACAAACATAGATTAATTTTTGATTTTTGGTACCCAAATTCTTTTGGGTCCATATTCATTAGTTTCCAAATCCTAGTCCCCTTAGGTATCCATTGTGTAGGATATTTTTATCTTTAGTAGTAATGAGTTCTTTAGGAACCAACATACTTCTAATGATTTTTCCATTAGAGGTTCTTTGGGGACCTCTATGATTGTAGTTTCTAAAACTTTTTCTAACAAAGTTGGATTTTGAATTTCCACCTTTTTCAAAATGTTTTGTTCCAACTTTATCAAAAGAAGTTTTAAGATCATCAATTTTCTTTTGATGACCATCATTGATCTTTGAAAGTAAATTTTGCAAATCTAAATTTTTCTTTTCAAACTCTTCTAGTTTGATTTGCAAATCTTTGATTTTACTTTCAAGATCGTTGTTGGTTTTGGATATGAGTTTGTTTTCATTTTTCAATTTTGAAACATCATTTTTATATTTAAAAACAATTTCTCATAATCCGAAGCCAACCCATTGTATTCCTCAAATAACTCATCATAAGATAAATCATCAAAATCGGATGAGTTATAGGTTACCTTAGAATCTTCCCCGAATGCCATCAAGCACAAGTTTGCCACTTCTTGTTCCTCTTCATCGGAACCTTCTTCATCGCTCCATGTAGCCACATGAGCCTTGTGCTTATTCTTTGATTGACCCTTCTTCTTCAATTGTGGGCAATCATATTTGACATGCCCTGGCTTTTTGCATTCATAGCAAATGCGGGTCCTTCTCTTTGGTTCATCTTTGAGGCCTTCATTTCGTTTGAATTTTCTTCCTCGGTAAGGTCTCATCATTTTCTGAACCGTTTGGCAAACAATGCCATTTCCTCGTCATCATCAATCATTAGAATCACTCTCATCTTTTGTGGATTTGAGAGCAACTCCAATGTTTTTCTTCTTCTCCTTCTCCTTTGGTGTCTCTTCAACTTTATCAAGGTCCACCTCATCTTCAAGCATCATCTCATGAGTGAGGAGTGAACCGATAAGTTCTTCAAGAGTTAAGGACGATAGGTCCTTAGACTCGATGATTGCCGTCTTCTTGATTGCCATGATTTTGGGAGGGAGTAGACTAACTTCCTCACAAGCTTTTCATTTGAGATGATTTCTCCATATGATTTGAGACCATTGACAATCGTTGAAAATCTATCCGTCATAGCTTTGATGTTCATTTGGTTTCATCCTGAAATTTTCATAGCTATGCGTTAGAATACTAATTTTTGATTTCTTTACCTCATCGGTACCTTCATGTGTGACTTGAAGCTTGTCCCATATTTCTTTGGCGGTTGTACACGATGAAACTCTTCCGTATTCATCTGGTCCAAGAGCACAAAAGATAATATGGATGGCTTTGGAGTTGAGCTGGAACATTTTTGTATCTCCTTCACTCCACAACCTTGGATGAGTGATAGGCTTAATGTATCCTTCTTCTACGGCATTCCATGCTCCCATGTCACTTGCTTGAATGAAGTACATCATTCTATTCTTCCAATAGGCGTAGTTAGCTCCATTGAAGAAAGGAGGCTTGTGACGGGCATCGAATCGAGACCGGAGTCGAAGTTTGAAGCGGAGGCCATTGATGACTTTAATAATCGATATAACTCTTCCCGAATCGACTCAAGAGGCGATAAAACCTTCAAATGAGTTAGGCTCTGATACCAATTGTTGAGTTAATCAAATGACAAAATTGGCCAAGAGGGGGGTGAATTAGCAATAAAAAATTTGTGGAAGCTTTGCAGAAAATTGAAAGTAATTGCACAGCGATTTACAGTGGTTCGACTTTCTCAAACAAAGTCTACGTCCACTACCTTAGCTATCCACACTAAGGATTTTCCAACAAATTCACTAATTTGTTCTTTCTTTTGAGGCCAAAGAGATAACCTTACAATTCCCTCAAGAGTATACCCCAACTCTTGAGAACACTCTTTTTCAAAGAGAAGATTACAAATTTGCAAACTTACAAGAAAACCTCACAAGGTAAGATGTTTGCACAATTCTAGAACAAAGAAAAGAACACTCAAAGATGAATACAATTGAGCACAAAAAGTTTCTGAAAGCAAAATGAATATTGAATGAAAATAGGCTTGAAATGCTCAAACTGAGGTTGATGCTTTCTCTTTGATTCTCTCTTGATTCTAGTTGATGTTTCTTGTTCCTGATCAATGGCTTCTAAGCTTGCTTAAATACACCTTGGATCACTTCTAAACGTTGGGGATGATTAGAGAAGATATTATAGCCGTTTTAGTGTGAAAACATTTAATAAAACAGCTTGGAGCGTGGGGGGAACGGTTCCCCCTTGAAGGGAATCGGTTCCTAAGTGTAAAATTCAAATATTTCGACCGTTGTACAAGGGGGAATCGGTACCCCCTGGGGGGGATCGGTTCCCTCCGAGCATACTGGAATTCTCGGAACAAAACTGTTTAGGGGGGAATCGGTTCCTCCTATGGGGGAATCGGTTCCCTCCGAGCATTCTGGAAATCTCGGAGCCAAACCATTCAGGGGGAATCGGTTCCTCCTATGGGGGGAATCGGTTCCCTATGAGCAATCTGGAATTTTTGGCTTTGAATTGGTTCGAAATACTTTGTAAAATTATTTTGAAATTGTTTTATGATTAAAACTTAATTTTACACTTAAGTAAGGATTAAAAATGATTTTTGAAATATTTGGAGTAATGTTTTGATATTCGAATAGTTATATCGAATATACTTAGAAAATCATTTGGAAAATCTTAAAATCCATTTAACTTAATTTGTTATATCGAAATATCAAAATGTTTCAACACTTTCCTTTCTTATAAAGGACTTCCCTATCGAGTACGTATCCCATAGCCAATCTCCTCAAGGTTCCTTTGTCATTCTCCGTAGCTTCGGTCGGGTAAGCTCAATATTTGACATATTAAAGGATATCATAATACCACGGAAGGCCATCTTCTTCATCTTCCTCAATGTTACAACAATGAGCTAGAGCTTCTCTTATGCTCATTCGGATGGGCATCATTCAAGCATGATTGTTAGCTTTAAACGTTGATGATAACGTAGTCAGGCATCCACCATTTGATTTTCTTCACACAAAAGATAAGTGAAGGTAATTTCTTTAAATTCTTTTATCAAATCCATGATCAAATTCTTGTATTCTATCAGCTTGGAATCTCTAGTCATCCATTCTCCACAAAGCTGAGAAATAACTAAGGTTGAGTTCCTAAATATTTCTAGGATCTTAATTTTGCACTTGATTGTAGCTCAGATTCCCATTATACACACCTTATACTCAACCTTTTTTTTTGTGCATTCGAACACAAGCTAATTGGTAAAAGGATAATGATCTCATTTCGGTGAAACCAGCACTACCCCAATTCTATACCCCACAATATTTAAGGTGCCATCAAAGTTCATCTTTTATACTTCATCTTTTGGGGCTTCTTCTTCTTGTATTTTGGAGATGCACATTAAGTCCTCATTAGGGAACTCAAATTTCACTAGTTCATAATCCTCCAACGCTCTACTTGGTAGGAAGTCTGTAGTGGCACTACCTTTCATTGCCTTTTGGTTTACATAAACTATGTCAAATTTAGACAACAACATCTGCCACCTAGTCATCCTCCCAGTTAAGCTGAGGATTTCATCATGTATTCAACATATCCAACTTCGATATTAACTAGGTAGTGTGATATAAGAAGAAATGGCTCAATCTTTTTATGGTCCATACCAAGGCACAAAACAAATTCTCAATCGGGGAAATCTGAGTCTCACAGTCATGAATTTCTTACTAAGATAGTATATGGCCTTCTATCTCTTTCCAATTTCACCATGTTGTTCTAGTACACACCCCATTGAATTTTCAAAGACCGTTAAGTACAAAATCAATGGATTTCCTAGAATCAAGGGGACTAGAACTGGTGCATTTGATAGGTAGTGCTTGACTTTATCAAAAACCTTCCTAACAACTGTCATCCCAAACTTCTTGTTTTTTCTTTCTCAATAAGCAAAAAATTGGATCACTCTTCTCTGTTACTTGAGATAAATTGGGTAATATAGTTCAGTCTCAAACAAATTCTCATCGGGGAAATCTGAGTCTCACAGTCATGAATTTTACTAGAGTATATGGCCTTCTATCTTTCCAATTTCACCATGTTGTTCTAGTACACACCCCATTGAATTTTCAAAGACCGTTAAGTACAAAATCAATGGATTCCTAGAATCAAGGGGACTAGAATGGTGCATTTTGATAGGTAGTGCTTGACTTTATCAAAAACCTCCTACAACTGTCATCCCAAACTTCTTGTTTTTTTCTTTCTCAATAAGCAAAAAATTGGATCACTCTTCTCTGTTACTTGAGAGATAAATTGGGTAATATAGTTCAGTCTCCATAGAATCCTCGGACTTCTTTAGAGTTTTTGGTGGTGGTAATTCTTGGATTGCCTTAACCTTGTCTAGATCTATCTTATCCCCCTTTTTACCAACTACAAACCCTAGAAATTTCCCTGAAGTGGCTCTAAAAGGTACACTTAGTGAGTTAACTTTCAATTGGTATTTTCTTAACACAAAAATAGCTTCCTTAGAACTCCAACATGTTCTTCTTTGGTTTATGATTTGGAAATCATATCGTCCACATATAATCTATTTCTTTGTGTATCATATCATGGAAAAAAGAGACCATGGTTCATTAATGTTTCCCCTGCATTATTTAATCCGAATGGTATTACCTTGTAGCAAAATGTGCCCCCATTGTCACAAATGTTAACTTCTCTATATATTTAGGGTATATATTGATATAATTATACCATGAAAAGCCATCAATAATGGAGAAAAGAGCATGCTTAGTTGTTTTGTCAATTAGGGTGTCAATATGAGAAAGAGGGAAATTGTCTTTAAGACTCACACAATCAAGATATCGGTAGTTGACACACATTCAGACCTTCCTATCTTTTTTTAGAATGGGCACAATATTAGCTACCCATTTGGGATACCTAGAAACTTGTATGAAACCAACATCAAATTACTTCTTTGCTTATTCTTTTATTTTCAACAACATGCTTGGTCTCATTCTTCGAGGCTTCTGTTGTACTGGATTGCATTATGGTCTTATTGGCAGCTTATGTACCACAATGTCAGTATCCAAACCAAACATATCTTAATAAAACCAAGCAAACACATCTTTGAACTCGTGTAAAAGGTTTATGAGGTCTTGCCTTATTTCTGTTGAGAGTGAGGTACCGATCTTGACCTCTTTTTTTTCTTCCTCTGTCCCCAGATTCTCTGTCTCAATCATCTCTTGATGAGGCAAAATCTACTTATTTTCTTGTTCAACCAATCTGACAAGTTCAAGGTTCAATTCACATTCCTTACCATCCTTATGTCCCTTAGATTCCTCTAGACACATATCATTTTCAAAATCAACATTTAGATCAGAAATTTCATCATTCGATAAATTAATATATGGAGATCTGCGAATGAAAAAGAATGTGTTCAGGCTATGGACAAGAATTTTATTATATATTTACCAAAAGAATAACTATAATAATGTAATAAAGAAATAAATAAATAAATAAATAATTTTTTTCATTAACCCATGGGTGCTATAACGTATCAACCATGAAACATTCAAATATGAAAGTCTTAATGATGGGTGGTATAGCCAAGGCTCCCAAGTATCTCGACCACATACCCTTGCCTTCTTTCTTTCTCTAAGATTATGGGCATCCTTAACCCTGTCTGATAAGTGGTTTATACCCAATTCTGAAGTAATTTATCTTGGGTATTCGAGCCAAACCCTCAATGATTCCTTGTAACCTTTTGCCTAACCCTTTTCCAACTCGAGCTCCTCGAGCTATGATTTCTTTTAGCTACATGCAATGCTCTATGACAGTTTATGAGAGGGCGTCTTCTTTCCCTCAAATACAAAAGCAGCATTGACAAACTTAAAAGACTGGAATGATTATTCAAGTGCATTCTCATTCACCTCCACATATGGTGCATCAGTGGTGACATACGCTATGATTTCTTCTTTATCTTTGATGGTCAGTAAAGTTCCTTCGGAAATGAATAATAGCTTTTGATGTAATGAACAAGGAACTACTGCAACCATATGTATCCATGGCCTTTTTAGTAGATAATTGTAGTTTGGATGGATATCCATAACCACAAACTCTATTTCAAATGTAGTTGGGTCAATACGGAGGGGAATTGTGATTTTACACATAATGTTCCTTTAATGACATCAAATGCATGAATAGTGTTACCATAGACCTTCATGTGTGAAGTCTCCACAAGGATTCTATTCAATGTTTCCCACGACATGACATTCAAAGATGATCTATTATCTATCAGTACTCTTGAAAGAATAACCCCTTTACAATGAACATTTATATGCAACGCCTTGCATCTACATTTCCCTTACCTAGGTATATTTTCGTCATAAAAATAGATGAAGTTGTCAGTATTGATGTGATTCACCAACCTATCAACGCGTTTTATTGGTATATCATTTGGTACGAATATCTCATCCAACACTTTCAACAATATGTTTCAATGTACCTCGGAATGCAGAAGAAGAGATAACATCAAAATTCATGCCGGGGTTATTCAGAGCTATTTCACAATGTTATATTCACTGTGCTTCAGAAATGTTAGGAATTCTAGAGCCTCCTTGGTGTGAACAGGATCATTCACCCTATCTTCGGGTTCAATTATCACTACAACTATTGTCTTTCCACCTAAACTAGGGGCATAACATCTACCAATCCTGGTAAATCCCCCAACTTCATCCACTTCATCTTTATTTTCTTCAGTGGTGTTAATTTGGCATGTGTAATTCCACAAGACCTTTTTATTGCTTGTATAAGCAATCGAAATAAGCATTTGTATTACCACATTCGGCATCGTCTTTCCCTAGTTCATTGTTTGTTGAACTCTCTTTGAAGAATTGCATTTCTTTTTTACCCATCAATTATTGAACCACTTGTTTAAAATCTTGCTATTCTTGAAGTTAATGACCTCCCTCTTAATGATACTCATAATAAATCTTGAATTTCTCATCAGTAGATTCCTGCTTTGGACATACTAGTTCTCTAACTAGCATTTGTCTATATACCCATCTCAAAGGTGTCTTAACCTCTTCCACTTTAGTTTTGGTCCTTTTAACCTGATCAATGGCATTGACACCTTAATTTTGGTGATATGGGAATGGATTACAGCCACACATGACGCTTCCGAGTCGTTAAAAACACTACATTTCTCTTAATCAAATCCTCCAGAATCCTTTTGAAAACAATGCAATTTTCAATTGTATGCCTTGGAATAATAGCATGGTACTCGTAAGTTTCAGTCTCCTTATACCATTTTGGGTATGGCGGTTCATACGGGTTCACATGCTTTGGAGCTACCACATGTGCTTTGACCAAACCCTGGAAGAGCTCACTATATGTCAAAGAAATGTTTTATAGCCACCCTAGCATATGATCAATATAAGGAGACTTCAGGGTGTCTATGAAAATTATTATGAATTCTCTTTCAAACAACAGAGGATGAACTTGAGTCGTAATATCCCTCAAACGCTGAGCGTATTGACAGAAACTTTCATTCTACTTCATCTCCATATTCTGGAGAGTTGCCCTATTAGGAATCATGTCCCTGAAATATTGATATTGCTCCTTGAATGCGTTAACCAAATATTTACAGGATCATATTTAAGCTCGGGTTAACTGATTATATCTTCTAGTAGTAGATCCAGTTAGACTTGATTGAAAACAATGAATCAAAAGTTTGTCGTCTCTGAAAAAACATGTCATTCTCTTGATAAACATTGTCAAGTGTACAACAGGACAAGTCTGACCCTTATATATTTTGAACTCATGCATCTTAAATTTGGGAGGTAATATCATATGTTCATTTGGATTACTTTGAAGAGTCTTTATTACCACTTGGGTTTTAGTGGAAGATAAAACTAACAAGATTCTCAGTGGTCTTCTTAGGTGTGATGACCAATCTTAGAGTAGCAGAAAGTAGAGTACATTCAACATTTTCCACTAGCGCAACAACCAACTCTTTTCTAGTCTCAATCTTTATTACAATCAATCTTGCGAAAATCTAATAAACCATATTGGATTGGTTTTGCATAATGTTGTCCACGTAAGATTTATGAGTTTTCTCCATTTCCACTTCCCAATCATGTTGTAATTTCATTAAATTATATTGCATCTCTTTCTTTATCTGTTTGAATTTTACCTCAATTCTTTTTCCTTGAGTGTTATGTCGATTTGTCATTTTTTCAGCCAGTATCTTCTTCCACTTAATCCTCGATAAATTAATTTTTAATATTATTTTAATCATTAATGCATGTTATGAATTAATTAATAAATATATGTATGTCTGTTTATGTAAGTGGAAAAATGAAATGTAAAGAGGCATTGATCCCTAATAGTGAATATCGTAGAATAAGTTTCATTAGATCTAAAAGTTTCAACTAGAACAAAGTAATTTGATTACAGATAAGGCCCAGTCCTCATATTCAGTTCTACAATTTCGTTCATGAGCTCTGTGACCTTCTTCCATAATAAAATATTGGACTGGTAATATCCAAAATAGTTTCTACTTTATTAGCCAAGTCTCTCTTGACAAGCCACATCATCAATCTGTGCAATTGCTTCACCCATCATGCATTCTCATTTTCCTACAATGGCTAGATAATACTTAAAAGTGACTTTCCATCCAAATATTGTTGATCTCATTATCTAGACATGTGATATGAATCTGGCATTGTTGAAGCTCATCCTCTAGCCTCCCAACATATCCTCGTAAAACTCTATTCCCCAAGACAACCTTAAGTTCAACGAAACTGCTGGGACAGCCACTTGATACAAATACTCTTCCAATTGCAAGATTTGATCCCAGAGCTCAAGGTTTCTGGTTCGATTATGGCTCATTTCTTCCTCGTGCCTTACCTGCATCTCTCTTATTTCTCTGCTAAGTTCCTCAACTCGCTGATTCTTGGTTGATTACCTTTGCATCCAATACTAAACTTCAGCTTGCTTTCTATCAAGAATACAATTCCATCCTTTCCTTTCATTGCAAATCTCATCCTTTTCCAACTCCCTTTCTTCCTCAAATTCCTGAACTCGTTAGCCTCTAGCTTCGAAATATCTCCAGCATATTGTTCATTTCAGTTTCCAACTCCTGGATTCTATTCATTTCTTGTTCTCCTCCTTCATACTTTTCTTTCTTCAATTTTTCGATTTCACGACAATAAGCTTTGGTTTGCTTGATCATTTTCTTCCTGTCAGCCTCTCATTATTCTCTCTTTTTAATTTCAGCTTCAAGCTTTTAACTTGATGTTTGTTCTCTTCCTTTAAGACTTTAACACGATGTTTTTGGACTTTTATTTTTTTTTCACCGACTATTCTAACATCTTACCAAACCTAGCCCTTTGGTTCTTCAAGTACAACCTTCTATAAACCTTCTTTAAATCTTCATGATCTACTTCAAGTTTTTCCTTGTCCTTCTTGTACTACTTAGCATTTTCTTTGCAAGCATTTGTCTAATCTGAGATGAAATATCACATCCTTCATTTATCTATTTTCTTTTACCCATCCGATTCTTTCTGCCTCGAATTATATCCTAAGGATCTCAGCTTCAGAAGGCATCTCCCTTATCACTTCTTCCATCGGGACATTGTTTTCATCAGGCTGTGGGAGATTCTTATTCTTTCTATGAAGCCTTCAATCTTTGTAATCAAGGGTCACCATGACAGAGGATGACATTAATAAGTTTCGAAAAGTCTTGCTCCACTGTTCGAAAATTTCTCATATTTTTGACTTATAATGTCCTTATTGAAAAGCGAATTCAAATATGACTAACCCTTTGGTGACATGCATAAATTGACGTGCTCCATATGACCTAAGAACTAGAAGTGGAGATCCAGACGATCAGTAATTGAGCATATCCCAAGAACCGCCCTCTTCCATGTTTAGGACAAGTGCTTAGGGATCGAAAGGTTTCAGCTAACACCACCGGCGCAGGGTTGATTCCTCTTTTCAACTGATGAAATAAATCCCACATAGATAATTCCACATACCTAGAATCTTTGGGAAGATCATAAGGCCATAAATCCCTAAGGCCAACAATATTAATTTCTTGTCACTATCAGGGCGTGTTTCGATGACCTTCTTAATGGTTGACCATGCAACCCCTTCACCTTTCTCTTTCTTCTTGATTTATTCTAAGGCCCATTTCTCACCCATCCTAATAACAACTACTATCTTGTTTTTGAAGGATTGAGTTAAACAAAACAATATACTCCTCAATGGTTGGGGTCAAATCAAATCTGTTGAAAGTAAAGCAGGTATAGGTTGAGTTCCAGAACTGAGTTAGAGCTTGGATAAAATATTCCTCTACAATAACAAAGAGCAAATTTGCGACGTCACTATACATTCCCCGAAATGCTTGCTTCTCACTACTCTTCAAACTATTCCAAATCCCCTTCAGGTCCTCCATATCGTTTTGTTGGACATCGATGTGAGTATATCTAGTCAACCCTGATATATGGTCTTCTAGAAGACTGTTTTCTCATTCTTTTCTAGTAGTTTCAAACATACTCGAACTTCATTATACTAGCTAGTCTGGTTCTGGTACTTTTGCTCTATGTATGAAAAATTTTCCAATAGATAGTCACTTCGCAAATCAGTGTCTTCTTTTATGACAATATGATGAGATGCAATGACGACAAAGAAAATAAAAAAAAAGACACAAGTTAGTTGGGAGCATATGATAAATATAAAATAATATTGTTTATCCTATTACAGTATCTACCCAAACATACATTTATTGAAGCAATAATCTCACCTAGACATTCTTTCTACCCACATACTTGAGTTATGAAATCATAACATAACCACATGGTGTCTAATTCACATGCTTTTATTTCTAAAATAAATATATTTTATGAATTTACAGGCAAAAGTTAGGAGACGTTCTTCCTTTGTGTACTTATTAGGGTAAATAAAGTTAGATAGAGTGACAACATGATTTCTTACGAGCATGAGTTCACTATATGTAGGGTTTCAGTTCTAAGATAACAGTGGTACTCAAATTGTCCTTGTTGTCAATGTCCCCTTAGGCTGGCAAACCCTCAATCCTCATTCTATTATAGACTTAAGTGGACCGAGTTCAATTCGAGGAAACACATTCCTTATGTCTACACGGAGGGCTTATCATGAAGATCATAAGGGCATATACTTCGGAAGTGATTCAATAGCCTGTACGGATGCCTACTCACGAAGGCACCAGTGACTCACTCCCACTTAGTGGGACAGGGTTCAGGTATAGAGCTTATGACATGCAAATGCATGTGATGTGTGTGATGAAGAATTCACAAACCTTTTACCCAAAAAAAGGCTAATTTATTTCGGAAAAAAGTTACTTATCTGAAAACAATGAAATTCAAATCCAATCATTAGTGCAATTATTTACAAGAAATCAATAAAATATGATGGATGGTTATGAGAATTGAAATAAAAAGGATAGTAACTCAAATAATGGTTCAAATTAATAAAATTTCACCGACTCGGGCAACATATAATCAAACTAAACCTAACTCTCAAGTGTCTCCAGCGGAGTCGTCAAGCTATCATAACCATTTTTATAAATAATTTAATATTAAAAATAAATATGACTTTATTTTGGGAAAATATGAATTTTATTTAATTTAAAATTTAGAGTCGCCATCGACCTTTGGGTTAAGTAGGTAGAATATCTAAAAACATCTTTTTAAAAAAATTAATAAAAATCATCTTTAAGACAAAAATTGGTACGCATGTTACCAAAAACTCATTTTCACAGATCCGAGATTCGATTATGCGTGGGGAAGGGTTAGCGCCCACATAGCTCCCAAAATTGACACCCTCGATAATACGTTGTCTAAAATGATGGAAACTTTACATATTTGAGCTTAAAATTTAAGTTACGATCCTTTTAACTTCTATAAATTTTCAAAATAGTGAATTTATTTATAAAATACTTAACTCGATAAAAGTGATTTAATTCACTCGGTTTAATTTAAAAGGATGTTCCCTTACTACGTGAATCAACGGAAATTAAAATCCAGATATATTAGACGTAATTTCGTTGACCCACGAAATAAGACAACATTACCTTTGAATCCTTTAGAAAGTGAAAAATCGAATGCATGAGTAATAAAATGACGTATGTAAAAATGGGTTAAATATCAATCATGACAAATAAATAAAACTAAATAGTAATAAGTAAATAACTAAACAATAGTAAATAAATATATAAAATAAGTAAAAATGAAAATCTATAGTTATTAAAATAATTATGTAAAAATAATATATCTAATTAAAAAAATATATAAAAATATATAAAAACAATATTCAATAAAGAATTATTTAAAATGAATAAATATACATATTTAATTAACTTAGTAAGAAATAAATAAAATATTAAAATTATTTTATTCGAAAAACCCTCGCAAAGATACCTTAGGTGTTTGGAGGTCTTCCATAGATTAGGCGAATAGTTAAGCAAATCTTATATAATTTCATGATATTAATAATAACAAATTTTATTATTCAAAAGTATTCAATAAAAAATTTCTATTAATACATAAATACATATATAAATTATTAATATATATATATATATATATATACATAAACGACTTATATTATAAAATACCATATATTCATAAATATTTAAATATCATTTAAAATAATATATATATATATATTACCCATCACGTTTGTGAAAAAAAAAGAAAAACAATATAAATGCACAAATAACCATATGGTGACTAAATCGAAATAATAACAAGATGTAGGCAGCAATCGAAGCGTTTAACCTTAACATTTCCTCTCATTACTAACATGAATGGTGATTAGAATGAATGTGAAACAAGATTCTGAGGACCAAAAGCATAAATATAGCAATTTAAATGAAATATGTATATTAGGGATGACAACAGGTCGTGTTCAGGCCGGGTATTGGTCCCCCATACCCGTCTCAGCTTAAAAAATCGTAGGGATTTAAACGGGGATCCCAATCGGGTAATCGGAGAAAACCGCAGGGAAACGAGTATCTCCGTTTAACATAAACGATTATTTAAACGAGTATAAGGCCGAGTATATATATATATATTTAAATTAAATATATAAATATTATATATATACATTTTTTAATTTAAATTAAATTTATTAATATTATATATATATAATAATAATTATTATTTTAATATTTATTAGGCCAGATATCGGGCCGGGTAATCAGGTAATCGAGGCGGAGATTACTAAACCCGTCCCTGTCCCCGTTTAACATAAACGATTTTTTTCCATCCCCGTCCCCGTTTAGCATAAACAGTTTTTCCCTGTCCCCGTTTAATTCGATTTTCGATTTTCCCCGTCGGGTTCAGATTTTTTTGCCATCCCTAGTATAGATGGACTAAACTAAAATGGAACTTAAATTATCAAAACAAATCAAACGTTTGACCATAACACTTAAATAATGCATGATGACTAAAATAAAAAAATGAGAACGTAAAAGATTCAAAATTGACAATATCCCCTTCATTTTAAGACTAAAATAAAATATTACAAGACATGAATATCCTAAGTTGCAATTTACCCGTAGAGTCTCAAAAACACGGGTGAGATTAGTGCAAAACGACGTCATTTTGTTTGATATATATATCCTATTATTAACTTTTTATAACCCTAATCTCCCCGTTTTACGTCCGGCCACTTTCCTCTCTTCTTCCCTTTTCTCTCTTTTCTTTCTCTCGACCGAGAGATTCAAAATCCCTCTCTGATCACCGCATAATCGGCACTGGTGAGGGTCCGATGACCTCCTCTGGCCTCCACAATATTTTTTCTTTCAACCCCTAAACCGATCTAACATCGAAACCCACATCTAGCTCTCTCAAACTCTCAAACTTGAAACAGAAAAGGGACTACCTTGTTTTTTTATCTTCCTTTGGCTCTGGCGAAGCCGTATGGTCCAAATCCGAAACGTATATATTTCTTTTTTTTCCCTTCGTGTTTTATCATTTTTCGATTCTAACTGTTTTTTAATCTAGTTCGGAAAAAATCTCTCTTGTTCGATTGGTGCTTTGCATGTTATATCTGGTCTATATCTTGGTGCTTGCTAAAGCTATGGCATAGGGGGATGATTATCCTATTTGACAGCCTCAGATTCTTTTGGATTTTCCTTATTTTATTTTAACGAATTTGGATAAAAAAAATATAACTTTTTTGACTGATTTTGGCTCTTTGTTTGATTGATATGTTGATGGCCGGCTAAAATGACGACGTCAGCCTAGGCGACTGAGGTGGTAGGAGCAGACAGTGGCGGCGGTGGCGCATCAGCTTTAGGGTTTGAAAAATCCTAATCCCTTCTCATTTGAGCCGTTGGATCAAGCACAGATCTAGCGGCTGGGATATATCTGGTGGCTGGGAAGATAGGATGAAACCTTAGTTTCTGTTGGGTTGCTTCATTTGGGCCTGTTCTTTGGGTTGTTGGCTTGGTCTTGTTAGGGCCTGACCCGTTTGTAATTTTGATTGTACTTGAGTTTATTTTGTAATTTGGGCCAATCTTATAGCCGATTAACACATAATAATAATAATAATAATAAAAAAGACTAGTATATATATAATTATCTAACATGTGTTTAATATACTAATACTAAATATAAATCAACTTCTAATTAAACATAATTAACATTAACAATCACACATTTTTTTAGCAATTAAAATTAAGACGTATAATTTAATAAACGTTGTAAATAAAAAAATATATAAAAAGAATTCAGACAAAATATAATGTCTACAATAAAATTTTAATAATCGAGAGACTCAACAAAAATATGTCTTACTTATAGTTTGAGAACATCATATGCAATTAAATCTAAGAAAATATATTTTCAGATAATTTAAATCTAAGAAAATTTATTTGGTGATAATATTCTTTTTATTAAAATTTATCTTAAAATAGTAATTCCTAAAAAATATTCTTAAACAATAGTTGGTTCTAACCTATTTTTTTTTATCAAGTATGTATTATTGACATAGATAGTTATTGAGAGTTTACTTTATTCATTTTTATTTAATTTAATGTCACAAGTTAAATAATAATAATTCATTAATATATCGAAAATATCTCACTCTTTTAAAAACATACAACCAAATACTAGTATATCTTTTTATTTTTTTATAATAAAACATATATTTTATAAATAATTTGTAACAACTTCAACAGAAGGGATATATTCGACCTTTTATATTTTAAAAAGTAATTTTTCACTTCAAACAGAAAACACTCAAAAATTAATTTAAAATTATAATTGAAAAACACAATCTCAAAAGTTATTTTTTTTTAGTTTTTGTTGTGAAAAATCACTTTTAGGATAGAATTATATTTTTATCATCATCCTATAACTTTTAATTTACAATACAATATTTAAAATTAATATTTTATATTTTTAAAATGTCTAAAATTAATATTTTATTTTTAGAATCACTTTTTAAAACACTCACAGACAATTAAATTTCAAATTACACTTTTCAAAAACATGTTTAAAAACATTATTTTACAACACTTCTCAACCTCATTTTTTAAAAGTAGTACCAAACTCTTGTATAATGATAAAAATATTTTTATTCAAACTTGTATTAATCATGAGAGGATTTTATTATCTTATTGTACCATAACTCATTACCAGTAACTGGTATTCTATTACAACTCTATTTTATTAGATAATGGATTCTAATTAATTTATTAGAAAAATAATTTCCGTTCAACTAAATTGATGTACGACTAATAAATGGAATACGGATGGTTAAAATATTAAAAAAAAAGTAATGTCCAATTAAAATGAGACAATCATATTATACACACAAAGGCAATGCAACATCAATCCAGTCTCAGTCTGCTGTACGCCATTTTCCAGTATGATAAAAAAAAAGGCATCACTAAACAATAATCCCAAAGAAACTACATACCTTGATGCACAAATCTTGTCAAAACAGTTAAACATAATGTTCTTACACAGGTGCATCAAAGTCACAGCTGACATCGATTTCGGATTCTAAATCCTCCTCAGCATCATCCGGGTCGGATGAACCAACGACACCATGTTCACGAACTTTGGCTCCTTGGGCGGTTCCCGTCTTAGCCTCTTGTATGATCCGCATCACTTCTTCAACGCTTTGAGATGGTTGGTCACGTTCGGATTCCGCAAAGTTTGTCTTCTCCATCTCAACCAGTTCTTTCGGTAAATTTTTCAGAAACCAAGGGTGCTGCTTAATCTCTGGGATGCTAATCCTCTATATGTAATCAAAGTTTATATCATTTGAATTAGATGCAACTCTGTGTACGCATAAGAAAAGGAACAATACCTTGGCAGGATTGGCAACGAAGATACGGGAAAGAAGATGTCGGCAATCCGCGGACACCCGTACGTAGTCGGGTATAGTGTATTGGACACTCATTATCCTCTGTTACAACCAAAATAATTCAACTTCAAATCATGAAGAAAAAAGAGATGATATCTCAGGTAAGAGAAAAATTTGAGAGCTTACACTGATGGTCTTACGGAAATTCCGAGGATCTTCGGGCTCCTCGAAAGGGTATGCTCCAACCAACATCACATATAATGTCACACCACAGGACCAAACATCTGCAATCTATAACAGCCAGTGGAAGATCAAATAAACTATGCAACATGCACAAATTTATATCCGAAGTTGAATATCGGCATTACATTCGATTAGAAAACAAAGAGCTTATACCTCTCCATCGTATTCCTTTCGTGATAGGACTTCTGGGGCAATATACGCCGGTGTTCCGACAGTTGATTTTGGTTGTGAATGCAGCACTGAAGACTGTTCAGAAAAAGGAATTAAAGAACTGAACGTTGAACAACAGAATAAGAACAGAAGAATCCGGTTTATTTCGAATCCAGAAACGAACCTTGGAGTATCCGAAGTCGCATATTTTAAGTCGTGGCATTGGACTTCCATCCAGGAGTGTGTTCTCTAGTTTCAAATCCCTGTGACAAATTTGCTGCAGCACGAGTGTTGAATGAGGCATGAAATTCACCATTAAACAGAATCTTGAAAAGGTTACTCATGTTCATGTAACATACCATGGAATGACAGTAGCTGACTCCGGATATTAGCTGCTGGAAGAAAAACCGTGCCTGTCGACGAAAAAGCATCGTAAGTAAACGCTAAATCGAAAGATTTCCATGGAAGGCGAGGAAGAAAGTTTAGCTCAACACATCGAATGTGGATTGAAACTCACTTCGTCTTCGCTAAATCGACCTGCGCTGCATATTCGCTCGAAGAGTTCACCACCGGCAGCATACTCCATCACAATAGCTAAATGTGTTGGAGTCACCAAAACCTGCAGATTAATCAAACGAAAGATATATTGGTAATACTCATTTACATGCCTCATTTGCTACTAATGTTTAATAAATCAATTTCTTACCTCTTTAAACCTGATTATGTTTGGATGTCTTAAAGACCGGTGGTTAATGATTTCCCTCTGAACATTTTCATCAACCTGAAACCCAAAAAAGAAAATGGCATCATTCACCATTGTTGGTAAAATAGACTGTTGCAAAACGAGGAGTTAGCACTGACTGGAAAATATTAAATAAAATAATCAATCAGAATGATAACCGTGTCGTGGTAATCCACTGCCTTAGAAACAAATTCGCCCCGATGTGTGTAATCGCTACAATGGACGAACAACCCCCTGAGGTTAACACGGCTCTCCAAGAATTCGTACACCCGAAAACTGGAGTGAACTTGGTGGTATTGCTCTTCTCTCAACTCAAACAACACTCAAAAGAGAGGAGTATTTCAAAGCAAATGATTGTTTGGGATATCTCAAAGTGAATGAAATTGCCCTTTATTTATAAGCTAAATAGTGAGGGCAAAATAGTCACTTCCAAATCACAATTTAATTATATTAAACATAGAATTAAAAACCATTAAAAGACTGTTACAAATTGAGCATTACCAACATTCCCCCACTAATGCGAAAGAATTCTTTCGTAAAGATGAGAGCAATGAAGTTAAAACACGAGAAGAGCAATAGCGAGATCAGTTGCTTAAGCACTAGTGAACGTATCTGGAACTAGTACATAGTGATGATGAGAAATTATTTTCTTAGATAAGTGAAACTAGTCTGGAACTTTCTAAGATAGGGGTAAACTTATTACACACAACTAACCCCTTCATCCACCTGATTCATCGATGTGTAAGATATATATATACAAAAGTATATATTTGACCATCTTACCTCAGGATTCTAGTAAGTGTGTTAGAAAAATGGCCCAACATTTTTCATAGAAGGCGGCTAACCCTTCTCACTTACATAGGTTATTTCATCAAGTTTATCTCGATATAAACCACCCTTAAAAGGGATATGAAATAATTAAGAGCTTTTATAATAGCTTAACCTCACAAAGGGTATGGTGACTTTATTCAAGTTCATTATTAATGAACCACCCAAACTCTGGGCTAAGAAGTCATTAAGAATAAATATTCAACCTCATTTATCGGTAAATTAAATAAGTCCTTCTCACTAGAACCATCCAAATACTTGGATTTGAATTTATTAAGAGTTTAACAAACTCAACCTTTCTGTCGGTAAGTTCATTATTTCCTTCTCATTTAGGAATACCCACTCACTATGGGTTATGAACTTATTAAGAATAGATATTCAGTCAAAATCGGTAAATTCATCAAGTCTTTCTCACTAAGACCACCCAAATCTTGGGCTATGAATTTATTAAGAGCAATTAAGCTCATGGGCATGCACATTATTCATCATAGGGATAGGTAGTAGGAATGTGCACTATGAGTCTTTTCATGGTTTCGTTTGACCACATGGAACTTAGATAACTAAGTTGGGTATCCACCATGAATTCCTCAACCAATGGGCTTTAGACCCATCCCCCTCGACGAATCTAGGACCAAAGATCTGCTAGGTTCCTTTCCGACTTCACATACTCTAAAGAGAGTACTCCACTCTTTATTAAGTGTCTAACTGATTCATGTCTTATGCGAATGTGTCTTTCCTTACCATTGTACACATATCACAGCTTGCGAATCACACAACAAAGAAATCGGAGGAGTCGGTTTTTTTATTACAAACCTTTCTAATCAAAGGTAATAATAGAAATTAAAACCATTTAATATACCACCCAATGGCTTTATCACATAGCTTTATCACAAACGCCTTTTTATTCACCTTTAAATTCTTTCTATTCTAAAACAGTCAGTTATCAAAACTATATTCAACTTTCCACTATTAATGCTTGCCGACTAATTAAAGCATTTATATACATTAAGCATTTACATTGAAGTTCTTATAGTGGCACTTACTGACTGTTAATAAGCCATTTCATCGCATTAAATGTAAATAAACATTTAGACTTGTCAAAGCAAACCAATTCTTAGTTGCATCAAGCTGTATTTTACCGCGAGAATAATATTCTGAATCAAAATATTACGTACCACTGAGTTAAAGGTGAGTAACATCTTTATTTACTAATACATTTGGGTTGAAACAATTCTATGCATTTATTATAGCTTTAAATATTGGATTTATATTACTTTGTAAATAAATTTGAATTGAATGTTGAATAATTTTAATTGGCCATTAATTGTGCAAATTATAGCTTTAATGGTGTTTATTTACAAAGTAATATACAGATTGAAGTATTAGCCGATGGTGATTTCACTCGTTCTCGTTTGGGTCTTGGTTCACGAGAATGTTGAAATTGGTTAATTTATTATTATTTTTATAATAAATTTTGAATTGTTATTGAAGTGCCCATTTGTTATATGCATGGTGAAAGAATCCTTTAATGTGCATTAAGGTTAATCATTTTAAATGCAATAGAGCTTTGCATTAATTTTTACATGAAACTCATGTTTACACATTTAGTGTTGCAGTTTCATGACTTAAGCATGAATGTTAATTATAACCATTATATTTAAATGATTTTTAAGTTTCAATAGGAGGTTGAACGGTTTATTAAATAGCTATATAAATGTTGGTATTTAGTAAATGTTCAATTTTGAAACTTATATGCTATAATCAAGAAGTGACATGATTATAAAGTTGATTAACATTTTTGTGTGAGATAATGCATGTATGATTGGTTAATATGTGAAAAAAGTAACTATTTATTTTCATGTGGGGGTAAGATTATTCAGTTTCTGAATATTAAGTTGAAAATAAATATCAACTATTTTATCATACTAATAATTTCTTTTGAGAAATTTATAAAGATAACATAACGGTTGTAATTTTGGAGAATCATGAAGATGATGATGTTGGACAAGAAGATTCTTCAAACCGAAATAGTTGTTAAATTCGGGTTTGATTTTCACAATCTACTGAAGATAAGGAACCAAAATCTTGAAGATATGGATCTTATTACTATCAGTAAATTATTTTTATTTTATTACTGCTAGTAAAATATTTTTGCTTCTAAATTGTTGGTAAAATTGACTGCTGCAAAACGAGGCGTTAGCACTGACTGGAAAATATTAAATAAAATAATCAATCAGAATGATAACCGTGTCGTGGTAATCCACTGCCTTAGAAGCAAATTCGCTCCGATGTATGTAATCGCTACAATGGACGAACAACCCCCTGAGGTTAACACGACTCTCCAAGAATTCGTACACCCGAAAACTAGAGTGAACTTGATGGTATTGCTCTTCTCTCAACTCAAACAACACTAAAAAGAGAGGAGTGTTTCAAAACAAATGATTGTTTGAGATATCTCAAAGTGAATGAATTTGCCCTCTATTTATAAGCTAAATAATGAGGGCAAAATAGTCATTTCCAAATCACAATTTAATTCTATTAAACATAGAATTAAAAACCATTAAAAGACTGTTACAAATTGAGCATTACCAACAACCATATGCTGCTCTCATTTTGCTTCAAGTACACATATCCTATGTTGCACCAATACGGATACAGGATAAATACGATGATGGATATGAAGACGTACAGACTACGAGTACGACAAATTTAAATAAATTTTAAAATTTGAAAAGATATAAAAAAAGTCATAAATATTGATTAAAGTTCATAAATAAATTTTTAAAATCACATATTAAACCGATATCTAATTTTATGCTTGTGTTATCTTCACTAAAACAAACATATCTTGAATATCTAACGTCTTATTTATGTGTTTCAAGATGTGTTCCAAAGAATAACTAAAAGATGATTCATACATAAGAAGACATCTAAATCGAAAAATGTTTAAATTCCATCAAAAAAAAGTCATCGTAAGTCAATTGAAATTCTAAACTTCAAAAACAATTTTGAATTTTTTATTCAAAATCAACTTTTATTATTTTTAAGTTAAATCTAAAAAATAACTCTAAATAGTAGCCATGTGAAGAATAGAATTTTATACCTAATATATTCTCAAAAATCTCTTCGACATAATTAATTCTAGCAGTAAACGTACTCAATATGTATTTAAACTGTACCAGTGTCGATGACGTATTGAGTACTTGAAACAAAATTAAATTACCGTACCCTTGTAACATAACCCATGTTCAACACATAAAAACTGTGAACTCTCGTTGAAATATATGCAAGCAAATAGACAGCATGTTCAAAAATCACTGGCAAACATAATGTCATAAACACATTTCCATGTTCAAAAATGGATCATCAGACAAAATTTGCACAGATTTATATGTTCATAAAATTGGTGCCAATTTAGATGTATTAATCTGCATATGATGGAAAAAGAAACTAAAAGAAATAACCTTTTTTCCTCTCTCAATATATTTGACCGCAAGAAGCTCCTTGGTGTTCTTATCTTTAACCAGCCTAGCGACTCCGAAATTCCCTGATCCAAGCTCCTTCAATGGCTCATATCTCTCCTCCATCACCACAAGATGAAAACTGTCAGAGTTTGGAGAAAAAATTAGGAAGAAATGGTCTTTGAAGGCAAGAACAGCACCAAACCAGCTGACTCTTTTATATAAAGTTTACATGTCAAGCCATTTTATATACTTCTTCTCTTCTTCAAACAAAACTAAAAATTACCAAAGCTCCAGCCCTTTGAGAACCAACAAAATTAAGAAAATGGTTATTTTTAAGGCGACCTTGTAATTTTGTGAAGTGTCGGATAATGGAGACAAAGACATGGAAAATAACAAAAGAAAAATAGTACAGGTCTTACTTAATATGACAGCAGCGTCGGTTAAATGGAGAGAATAAAATACACAAACGATCACTGTATTATATTATATTAAATTAAATTTATTATTATTTTTTAATATTATAAAATAAATTTGAAAATTTTGATTTTATTATAAAATATACATCACATCATTAATTATTGTTAATAAAATAATTTGATATACTAAATTAATAAATAATATCTTATTTGACTTTTCAATTATAGTTAAATTTTTATTTTAATATTTTAAATAATAATGTATAAATGTTAAAACTAATAGATAATAACAAACTTGTTATTATATTCTTTACATATTTTATAAAATATGTTATGGTTTTAATATATATATATATATATTATTTAATCATATAATTATTTATAATTTTTTAAAAAATTGAAAATATTAGATAATAACAAACTCTTTTTTATAAGCTTTTACTTGTATTAGATTTTATATATTTTTAAAATTTTATTTTTTTAATTTTTTATAACTATTACTTATTTTCTTTTAAATATCAAAATAAATTTTAGTTAAAAATAATACACACCATAATCAAAAGTTAATACTTGTTTTAAAACTTTTAAATATAGTTAAATGATAATTATTTTAATTAAGCCATATAAAACACTACAGCAAAACATGTTTTTTGCGGCGTTTTTTTACCTTTAGAGGTGTTTATAAGCGCCGCTAAAAACACATGCGGCGTTAAGATAAATGCCGCAAAAATCGTCGTTGAAAATAGCGCCGCTAAAGTTTACGGCGTTTTTTGTGAAAAACGCCGCAATAAGTATTGATATTTAGCGGCGTTTGTGTTAAAAACGTCGCAATAGGTGTTGATATTTAGTGGCGTTTGTTATAAAAACGCCGCAATAGATGTTGATATTTAGCGTCGTTTGTCATAAAAACGCCGCTATAGGTGTTGATATTTAGCAGCGTTTTTCAACAAACGCCGCAATAGGTGTTGATATTTAGTGGCGTTTTTTTATAAAAACACCGCAAAAGGTGTTGATATTTAGTGGCGTTTGTCATAAAAACGCCGCAATAGGTGTTAATATTTAGCAGCGTTTCTCAGACAAACGCCGTAATATGTTATGATGTTTAGCGGTGTTTTTTGTTAAAACAAAATTTCTTCCAATTTAATCATTTTCAAATAAAATTTATATTAATTAGTTTTATTCTGTCTTTAAAACTTTTAACCTAAATTTAGGGTGTTATATCTTCGACATATCGTCCGAGCTATTCCGGGGACACAAGTTATCCCCGTTGTATTGGGTACTTCACCAGCGTCGTCTGTCATTGCATCATAAAAAATTATATTAGAGAAGCTTTATCGATACAAGACTGTAGACTTTCATAGTTCAAAGAATGATGATTCATTTTTTGTCGACTAGTGGCTAAGGGAGACTTTTAAATTATGAGATAGTTGCATCTTACCTCTGAAGGCAAGCTTGAGTGTGCAATTACCTTACTCAAGGATGACACCATGAATTGATGGGAGACAATGTAGACTGTCTTGGAGCTAGAGTGACCGTCTTAGGAATATTTTCTATTTGAGTTGAGATAAAAATACGTTGAAAAGACTTATATGGAAAAAAGACTTATATGGAAGTTTTGAGGATGCAATTCTCCTATTTAGTCTAAGGAAATCGGTCTGGGTACGAGTGTGAAGAGACTTCCTATTTAGTCTGATAAGCACCACAGTTGTAGAAGGACCTGAGATGCATGGTTTTCAAAACCGGACCGGTTAGTGAATCGATCATGTTATCGGTTTACTGATTCAACCGGTCGTATCGGTCCGATCGATCGGAAGAACCGGACGACGTCATAATTATTTAAAAAATTAAATAAAAATACCAAAAATATTTAATAAAAAATAATTTTTTATATCACAAGTCATATTCAAAGCAAGTCATAACATATATAAGTTAAAAACCATAAAATCAAGTGAAACAAAATGATTCAAATTAACTACAACATAATATGTAAGATAAAACATATTAAATAATAAATATAATTATATAACTATAATTAAAAAATAAATTTGGGATTAAAAAAATCATAACAAAATGATATTGTTTGGTTTAATTTTTTTAAAAAAAACAATCTCACATGGCTAAGAAACATAGAAGAACATCCCAAAAGTCTAAAGAGTAAAAATATGAGAACAAAACAATCTCACATTGCTAAGAAACATAGAAGCGCATTACAACTAACTTCTATAAATAATAGAGGTAATTTGACATTTAAAATCATGGAGCCTTTTGGTGAGCATTGAGTGAACTATTCTTTCACTTCAATCAAGCTCGAATTTTAGGCTTCAATCGAGCTTCTAATTTTTTTTTTAGTTCAAGCCTTTTTGAGTTCAAGTTTCAATATTATATTTCGAGTTTGAGTTGAACTTGATAATTTTTAGCTTGTGAGTTTGAGTTGAGTTTAGCTTACTTTTAAAGTTTTCAAGTTCGAGTCGAGTTCAGCAATACTCGAGTTCGACTTGGCTCGTTTAACAAACGACGTTGTTTGGTTTAATTTTGTTTAAACAAAAAACAAAAATCCCGGTTTTTCCCGATTTTTTCCGGCTTTCAGCCGGTCCGGTTCAAACGGTTCAGCGTTTCTGACCGGTTCACTAATAACAATTCAACCGATTTTGATTGAACCAGACTAAACAACGATTTTCGATTGAATCGGTTGAACCGACCGATCCGATCTGTTTTCAAAACAGAGCTGAGATGTAAGAGATTCAAAGAGGACCCACACATTTATATTCATACTCAACTAGCAACCAACCCACTCTGACACTTTTCTGAGTTAACCTACTATAAAATTGCGGTCGAGAGAGTCTAGAGAAACTCATCAAAATTAACATAGGTTGTGTAGTTTTAGTAGTCGTAATTGTTCTATTCAAGAAAATTTGAGGATAAAATTTTCTTTAAAGAGGAGAGAGTGATGCCGGCCCGGATTTTTTATTTAATGTTTGAGTATTGATATGAAATTTAATTGAATAAACTAATTATACTATAGATATTCTTTTAGTCAAATTTGAGTTTAATCGACTGAAAAATTATTCCAATTGAAGATAAAGGAGAATTTTTGAGTTTGAGGTTGAAAGGAGGACTTATATCGTAATTTATCCATTAAGGAAAATCATGCTGATTTGGAGAATATTTATTGCTGACCTTGGGCGTGTGTTTTGGAGGCATGCATAACACATTTTCTTCTATTTTCCCAAAAGCTCTTCTTCTTCCCATCTTAATTTTCTTCTTATTCTATTTCTCCCGAGAGTAAGGAAACCAAGGAAATGCCTCACCATTTTTCATCTTCTTCATTAATCTGAAAATCCAAGTGGAAGGGGCATGTGAGACCTCCAAAAGTAAGAATAAGGAGAAATAAATTATTGATGGAGCTATAAGAGTTTTGGGCTTATATGAAACTGAGATAATATCTTATAATTCTTTCCTATTACTTGTAGCTCATTTCATTTAATTCTACTTGCTTGTATGAAATGGTGAAGCATGTTGAGGAGTATTTTTAGATTATTGTAGATGATTTAGATGTTTAAAATATGTAAAAATAATGTATTATGGTAACCCCTAGACCCGACCTATGCGTTAAGACCAGATCTAGCAGATTACGATAAAAATTTTCCAAAAACATTCTTTAATAATTTAAAATCCGAATTATAATTAAACATCTTTAAAAATATAATTTATAGCATCAAAGTTTAAATTCAGTAAATTAAAGTCGTAAAAATGAAATATTTCAAAATCAGTATTGAAGCAAATCTAACATCAATAACAAAAGTAGTATTTTCAAAATATAGACACATGTCACCCAAATTAAATGCGGCTCGGAAGATAAAAACATTACAACAAAAAGTCACTGTACTAATGTGTCGATCCTCCAAGTGTCATGTACAGGTCGCCTATCCAAAAAGTATCTCAAAGAGAGAAATTTAGGTGAGTGAGCTAGGGAGCTCAGTATGTTCCAACAGTGCAAAAAATAAACATATAATTAAGGTTTCAAAATCAGTTTAACATTAAAATCATAAATCGTCGGTAGAGTTTTCAAAATCAGTTCAGTTCCAAATTGTGAAAACATCAATAGTGTCTTGGCTTAAAATACAGAATCGGCCTCCAACCGAACACCATATACATTACCCAGAACTGTATCCATAAGGACTTACCCTAGGCCCGAAGGGCATAGGTGCCAACCTGAGGGAGCACCTTGGGTCCATAAGATATTACCCTAGCCAAATCGTAGGTGTCCACCTGAGGGGAGTGCCCTCAGACCCATAAGGACTTACCTAATACACAGAGTAGAGGAGCCACCGTAAGGGAGTACCTTAGGGTCCATAAGGTCTTACCACTAGGCTCATTAGGCCCATGAGCCCACCCAAGAGTCGCCTTAGGTCCATAAGGAAATACCAGCTCGATCAGTCTGAACCTATATAAGGAATTACCAATTTGACTGAGCTAAACTTGCAAAGACTTCATACCATTTCCTAGAGTACCTCGGAGAAAAATAGTTTTTAGAGAATAATCAGTGGTAGCAGGAAATCAGAGTTCAAACATATTTATTTATCAATAAAAACAGTAACCAGAGAACATGAATCAGACAATCAGGCTTAAACTTTAGTAAATCAGAAATCGTGCTTTAAATAAGATAAATCATACGGAATCAAGTTAAACAGATAGCCACATTGCAAAGTAAATAAAGCAATCATGTGCACATGATATTTTAAACATATATTTAAAACATGTATATGGCACACAAGGAACATACATCGCAAAATGAAATAGTTCGGTAGATCTAACGAGCATTGGCTTCGCTACGCTCTTTTGCTGAACAAGAACCTAGGTTATATCAGAACAAGATTATAATCGGAGAAAATATACTAAACTGAATATTTAATAGGGTTACAGAACTATACGAGTATTCACGAGCTCTTGCAAACAAGTGAATCGAAAGGAACTGGGTTGAGCAGGTGAACGATCAGGAGATCCACGAGTACCTTAAATATACCATAATATTAATCAGTCATTGACCCTTTAGTTAAAATTGATGCACTAAAATAAATACTTAATTTACGTATGTATATTCGAGTTTAACTATCAATTCAGAGGCTTTCAGGTTTGAATTAAGCAAAACGGACTTTGGATTCAGACTCAGGTTGTCGAAAAACATAAAATATGACTTTTCGAAAAATTTGAGTTTTTGGTTAAAGTCAAAGCGAAGGTCAACGGTTAACTCTGGTCAAAGTCAACGGGTTGGGTAAAGTCAACAGGTCGAGTAAAAGTTAAAGGGCCATACCAGTTTGGGTTGACTCGGTTCAGGTTGACTCGATTCGGTTCGAGTTGACTCGGACCGGTTCAAATCGGTTCGGTCCACTTAGACCGGTTCTAGAAAGCTCCCAGAACTGTAGACAAGCCCCACGCGCAAGCGACGGTATGTGGTGGTGCATGATGATGATAATGGGGTCGGGGGTGGGTGCCGATTACTCCAATGCATCCAAACACACTAAACAACACCAATTAACGCAAAAATCAACCAAAAACCACAATAAATAACCGAAATTTAGACCGTAGCATACCCACTCTGACGATGAGGAAAACGACGACGGTGTATGATGGTTTTGGTCGGGTTTTGATCAGAATCACCTGGGGAACACGGTGTTGGAGGCGAATTGACAGTTGGAACAACCAGGATTTATGAAAAATCAAACGGTTGGGGGGTTTTGACGAGACTTTACGGGCTTCGATTGGCACCAATTGACACCAATTTACTCTGTGGGGGGTTTGGGATAAGGTCACCAATCATCGACGTGGCGGTGTGCTCCAATGACGACTAGACTGTAATACCTCAAATATCGGGTCAGTGACTATTGTGAAAGGATTTAAAATTTGGTGAGTTAATTTAAATAAATTGAAAAGTACAAGGATTTATTTAGGAAATGAATTTAATATTCAGTCTTTTAGGGATATTTATTAAGGGATGAATAGGAGAAAAATGATAGATAAAGACTTTGGTTCTCTACTCTTCTTCTTCTTCTCGTCCCCGTACCTCCATAGCAAAGGTAAGATTTCTTCAAGTTGATTTTACCTTTCATTTTTGGGTTGGTTTTGAAGCCTTAAGTGATATAAAAGCTTAAGGAAATCTTAAGAGTGAATAAAACTAAGAGATTAGTGATTTATTAGTGATTTAATAAAATGGGTTTTTATTTGATTTGATGAAATATGGCCAGTTATTGGAGTTTAAAAGCATTTTTGACTTGTCAAAGATGTAAATAAAAGATTTGGAGCCTTAGAAGTGATTGTAAACATGTTTAAAAATTTGGGTTGATTCTTAGTCTTAAGTGTTCTTTGGAGATTTTGGATGTTATAAGGAGATTTATGGATGTAAGTTAGTTTGGATAAGCGATAATGAGTTTAATGGTATGGTTAGAGATATGAATAAGAGATTTAGATGAAATTTAGGTAAAAATTGAAGTGAAATAAGTAAAATCTGGGTAAGGGTATCGGTACTGGAAGAACAGTACCAATACTATAAGGTTAAATTGGTGGATTCGGATGAACAATAGCAATACCAATTTAAAGAAGTATCGATACTGAGGTGTAAGTATCGATACCAAGAGGAAGGTATCGATACTCTAATAAAAAATGAAATTCCAGAATGCTAGAATGGTATCGATACCGAAGTGGGTATCGGTATCATAGAAGAGAAGTATCGATACTATAGGAGAGGTATCGATACTATTCAGTCTAAAATTTTAAGTTAGGATGAATTTTAATAGAATTCAAAATTAATAGTACTTTTGAGTATTATTACTTTGGATAAATGATAGCAAGTATACTAACATCATAATTGTATGTGTGATTATGGATGCTTGTGTAGATCGTAATCAAAATCCTGAGTCAAGTAAACAAAAAGACAAGGATAAGGTAACAGAATATTCAGACATCATTAAGTCATAATAGAGAGGCATACCAGGTGAGTTCATTTATTATGTACTTATATGATATAAGGATGATTCGTGATGAGTCAACCTCAAATGTTTTGATAAAAGAATGTTTTACCATATCTTAAAATATTTTTATAAAGTTTATGGAAATGATTTTACGAATAAATTTTAGAGTATGAGCTGCTCTTAAAATAGATGTATGCACTTTTATATTATTTTAACAACTATCGATGTTCAAATAAGTGTTTAATCTGTGAATCTGACTTAAAGGCCATTGTATGTGCATTGAGATTCATAGGTGCATTTCTACATACTTTGTGTATGATGGTTATCTATTGATTTTGTTTAATGCATAAGTTGCATTTTCGTATGATGGTTATCGATCCATTTTGTTTAATGCATATGTTGCATTTTCGTATCTATACTATGTGTACTTTCGACACTATGTGTGCACCCATGGTATTCATAATGAGTTTATGAATGACCATTTCGACATTATATGTGCATCCATGGAATTCATAATGAGTTTGTGGATTACCATTTTGACACTTAGGTGCAACTCATGTACCTTGCATTCTCATTCAACATACATTGGGAAAATAAAAGGATAATTTGGAAAAATACTGATTGATAGGTATGCTGGGCATACTAAATATAGTTTCGTCGATTATGTAAAAGAAACTTGGTTACTAAGCCAATTTTAATTATTCATATGAATTGTACGATTTAATTCATATTTTGATAGTTTATTATATACTTATGTATTGGTTACACTTCATTTATATTATTATGCTTCACTAAGTGAAAACTTAGCGTGTGTTGGTTTCACGCGTAGGTATTAGCGAGATGATTAAGGAGTGCAACTGACATCATAGATCAAAGGTTGCCTCATCAGTAACTATAGGACAATTATGTCTACTTTTGATATTATTAGATGACATGTAATAGACTTATGATAATGCTCTGGAAAATATTTGACTTAAGATGATTGTAATAATTAATATTTTAGAACTTTAAGACTATTTTACATACTAAAGTTAATGAACATTTTATTATGATTACATTAAAATGTTTTATGTATGGAAATAAAATTTTAATGGTTTTCAAAAGAGGAAATATTTTTTAAAGTTATGTGACATATGTGACTTGTGTACGAAAACCTATACGGGAAATGGGTGTTACACGGATGATGTTGATTCGGCAGAGTAGGCAGACATTGGGGTTAGGGTAAAGTTTGGGGGAATTTTGGGGTTGAATCTCGAACGGGGGTTTCAATTATGGGTATAACCTGAGTTTAAATTAATAAATATTATATTTATTAAAAATGGACATAAACAGTGCCCTAGCATAGTGACTAAGGCATGAGTGCCCATCCCGGGTGACAACGGTTCAAATCTAGGGGTGTGCAAAAATATCCGACCCGGTTGACCCAACCCTGTTGACCAGCCGACCCGAACCTAAAAAAAGGTTAATTTTCTAAAATAAAATTAATCGTCTGGGTCTGGTACTCGACCCGACATTTATCGGGTCGGGCCCGGGTCATAAAATTGAATTTTTCTAGGTACATGGTTACCCGAGTACCCGATTAGGGATTTTTTAGGGTAAACTACCTATTTGGTTACTTATATATTATCTAATTTATGTTTTAGTCACTCGATTATTATTTAGGGTAAACTACCTATTTGGTCTCTTATATATTATCTAATTTATGGTTTGATCACTCGATTATTATTTAGGGTAAACTACCTATTTGGTCACTTATATATTATCTAATTTATATTTTGGTCACTCTATTATTATTTAGGGTAAACTACCTATTTGGTCACTTATATATTATATAATTTATGTTTTGGTCACTCGATTAATATTTTTTTCAAAATTATACCTAACATTACGTTTTGATTCTGTTTTGGTCACCCATATTTAAAAAATGAAAAATGATGCTAACATGACATTTTTTAATTATGTTTGGATGTTGGACTAACATTTTTTAATTATGTTTGGATACTAGACTATGTAATTCGAAGTTTCGAACATTTAAATTTGTGTGTGTTTTTTAATTAATAATTTGAAAAAAAACCGAGTATCTAGGTACCCAAAATATGTGTACCCGCAAAATCCTGGTACCCGATTACTGGGTACTCGCAACATCTGGGTCAGGACACGGGCTGAGAAATCAATTACCCGAATATCTGGGTACCCGACACTTCGGGTACTGCAAAACCTAGGTACCCGGATTTGCACACCGCTATTTAAATCCCCTCAGCCACCCAACCCATATTTTATTTTTCAGCTGACCAGAAAAATGGGTTAATTCAGGGGTAAGTCCTTGGACTTCCCATATTTTTGAAACTAACCCAAAAGTTTTGAAAAGTTACAGTTTAGTCCAGAAAAATAAAAAAAATTAAATTTCTAATTTTTAAATTGACTTAAAATACATGTTTAGAATGACTTAGAGTGATTTTTGAGTATAACATGATTTTTTTGAGTTTGAGTTTGAGTTTGAGTTTGAGTTTGAGTTTGAGTTTGAGTTTGAGTTTGAGTTTGAGTTTGAGTTTGATTCTTGGAACTAGATGAACTAGTTGATAGCAATAATGCTCTAGGTCTATTATATGGATATAATATTTTGATTTGATTTATTAATTGCTATCATAATGAGCATTCTTTTGTGTATTAATATCCTTGAATATTATTGTTAACTATTCTAAATATTCTTGACTGATTATTATTGTGAGAATAATAATAAAATAAGATTGGAATGGGTTTTGATAAATATTCCTGGATGAATATGTGAATGAGATTCAAATCAAATTCATATGTATTTGTTGATAAAAAATATTAGATCAACTTATTTTGAGATTAATAAATGAATCAATGTCATATATTGATTTTAAATAATTATTAGATCCTTAGACCTAAAACTACTACGGTTCTCAATATAATAATTATTATATTTTGAAATAGTCAAATATTGTCTTTATTAGACAGTTATAATTGGCATGCTTAAACATGAAAAAAAACCATGCAATAAGATATGAGAAATTAAGATAATATTTATTTCTCTCATCATAAGAGAGATATCTCTGGTCCTTGGTGATTCAAAGTGAATAATACATGAACGTGCACAAATAAGTTGATGAATATCAATATCACTTGTTTAGTCAGTTCAATTGGGCATCGAGAAATTGAAGATAGAACGATGTAAGGTTTACATTTTCTGTGTCTTATATTATATCAATATTTCGTGAGATAAAAGGATTATGAAATGAGTTACATTAAGATTGTCTTGAATCATGAGCTTTTCATTTTACTTGGATAGTCATAGTGTTTTGTTATAGGCCACTTATAATTTGTAGGATCAAATATAATTTTATCCACTGTCACCACTAAGGATGAATAAGAATAGTTGTGAGTATTGCTCTCAATAATAATATAAGATAATAAGATTATTTTAATTTTTTTATAAAAGATTATTTATTATCTGAATTGAATTAAGTTAAATTTTTATTATTTTGATAGAATATTTATTTATTATATTTTTATTTGATTCAAAAATAATATTAATTAAATAATATGTAATTAAGGTTTGGTTGAATTTGAATTTTGTTGTAACAACCCTTCAAGTGGTCCAAGATTGAATCTTGGCTTAAGTGAACAGTTTTAACTTTTCGGAGTTGCCACCGGCCTTTAGGATTAGGCAAGGTCAGATATTTATAATTACATTCATATTGGATCTACGTCTTACTAGAGATTCATGTGGAATGATTTGAGAGTCGATTACGTGTGGTGTAGGATAAGCACCCCCACATCGCCCTTTCGGTACCAACACAATTACGAGTTATTTTAATAATGAAAATAGAAGTTTAGGCCAAAATTTTGTTAAAAAAAGGACCAAAATTACTTACCTTCGAGAAGTGTTTGCTATAAGTAAAAATAAATTAAGATTTAAGAAAAATAAAAAATAAAATAGAAATAATTTGAGTTTAATCTGAAAAAATAAAATAAAGGATTACGGGTACCAAAATAGAAGGGTCACACATAAAAAAATAGATGAAAATAATGAACATACGAAATTTAAAAACACACAATAAATATAGAGAAATAACATAACATACAAAAATATCAAAAAGTAAATAAATAAAAAAATTAATTTAAAATAAAAAATTATATTATATTATATTAAATGAAGAGAAAAGAAAATTCAAAAATCTAAAAATAAATTAATGAAATAGATCAAAATAAATTTAAAAGGTAGGTAAATGGAAATTAAGAAATAAATTAAATGAAATAAAAAGGGTATGCAACATGCTTCAAGCAAATTAGGAATAAAAAAAATAGATAAATGGAAAGAATCAAATTAAATGAAGAAAAAAAACAAAGAATCAAATTAAATGAAGAAAATTATTTAAATTAAAGAAACAAACGTTAGGATTAAAGATTATTATAACAAATATAGAAAACATTTTTCCATTTATCTAGATTACGTGCTAAAGCACTATCAGCCTTTATGCACCTATATTTTTCAAAATGTTTTGTACAGTAATACAAAATGACCTCTTATTTTCAAATTAAATGAGGTATTTATATTTAATTTAAATTTAGGATGCTAAAAAAATAGGCTATTAAAGAAAAGAAATATATTTTATTCATATAAGTGAAAAGAATTTTTAACAAGTACATGAAAAAAAATTAAAGGAAAACAAATGACCAAGAAAAATAAATAGGTGCTCAGGATACCAAGATTATGAACTCCTTTGAACTGATATGCCGTAGAATAACTCAAGTCTAGCTTCTGTTAAGGGGATATCGAAGGTTGTGACAACGTATGAAGGGTGTGAAATTCCTTCCGTATTACCAAGTCTCCCATGAATTCAGATGCCCTAATTAAATATCGATTGCATTCAATGTTCTTTCCCCAATTTCAAAGATACCACTGATGTTATCTTGACTCAAGAACTTGTCATGCATGAATCCTGAATTGTATGTTAAGTCACCCTTTTGGGATTTCAACTTAAGACCTCATTTGGTTTTAAGACGCCCTTTACAGATTTTCATCTTAAACTCCCTTAATTTTTTTTTATTTTTAGTCTCTTTTTTTTGTTTTCTATTATTTATAGTTAGATTACCCCTTTTGGGGTTTTGCCCTAGATATTTTAAAATGATTCTTCTCGAATCATCTTTTCAGGTTTTCACTTAGATTGCCTTTTTTGTTTCTCTTTTTTCCTTTTTTTATTCATTCAAACAAAATATCCCTTAATAGCATTTGAGTTTACTGGGTTGAAGAGTTCATGTCCATCCATCAAGAAAAAACTTTCTTCATGACATAAGGTCCTTTCTAATTTGACATATTTTTTTCTCGGAAATCTTTTTGAAAAAACAAGATCTATTTTAGCACTAGATCTTCCTCATGAAATTCTTTCGAGCAAACTTTATTTCTATGTGCTCGAATCATTCTTTTTTGGTACATCTGACCATGACAAATGACTTTCAACCTTTCCTCCTCAATGGATCATATTGAGCTCACATTTGTTATGCCTCATACAACTCTATTTTTTTATAAGACTCGACACTACAACAAAACATGTTTTTAGCGGCATTTTTTCAGTCATATAGCCACTAAAAACATTTATGGCGAAAAAAATGCCGCCAAATACGCCACTAAAACCAACGTCGCAAAAGGTAGCGGCACTTTTTATCTACAAACTCCGCTAAAGGTTATGAGTTTTAGCGGCGTTGTTTTCATAAATGCGGCTAAAGGTTATGATATTTAGCGGCATTGTTGAAAAACGCCGCTATATATCTTTCCCTGTAATGGAGTTTATAAAAACTGTTGCTAAATGTTATAACATATAGTTGCGTTTGTTCCCAAAAACGCCGGTAAAGGTCATGACATATAACGATGTTTGTAAATTAAAGCGCCACTATTGACTATGTCTATAATGGCATTTTTTGTATAAACGCCGCAAATGTTCTAAAACTTTAGTGGCTTTTTGTCTTTCTAAAATACCGGTATTGATTATTTATTTAGTGGCGTTTGTTATACAAACGCCGCTAATTAACATAGATTTTGCAAACGGTGTTTTCCGCTCTTCTCTTACCCAAATTTAAATTTTTAACTTGTAGCATTATCCAATAAACATGACATTCATAACAACAAACTTTAATTCCATAACAACCAACTTTAAATCCATTATAATAAATCAAACTTTACATTAATGTAATATATATAATGCAGTTCAACATTGTTAACTAGAATGAACAAAGCATATATCTCAAATAAGACCTAAGGTGGTGGACTCTGAGGTTGATTTTTTCGTATCATCTGCATCATATCTTCAAGTCGATTTTCAAATTCTTGACATTTTTACTGATATGCTGCTTCTCTCTCTGCTTCCCTCGCTTCATTTTCGACTTTCATGTTAGCCATTTTTTGATCCATTTCAAGCAACTGTTGTTTTAAACGACTAACTTCTAATTGGGAAGACTGACTCTCTGATGACATGTACTGAGATAAACTGGATCCAAAATATTTGGTGGGAGTAACGAATGATCCTTGATAGCGAACCTGACCATATCTTTCAGGACCCAAAACTTCATTAATAACTTGATTTTTGATGTCATCCGCATTAACAATACCATGACTTGAAGACGTAGCTTCATACTTCGCCCTTTTATCCCTCATTTTTTTTCATAATAATCAATTCAATAATTATTTTAAATAAGAATGTCATACAACATATATAAATATTACATAATTCAAATCTCGTGTCCAATAAATGTACCATAATTTCTGCAGCTTCAGCAGTCATAGGAGTGCCATCCTTTTTTTTGTATGTGTCATGTCGAAGAGTTTTATTCGTTCAACTTTACAACCAGACGCATATTGCTATAATGTAGAATAAAAATTAAGTCTTGCAAAAAATTAATTAATAATATAATTAATTTTCGTTAGTATGTGCTACCAACTATAAATCACTATGTGAATAATCTATAATACCTCATCATTAGCTATACAAGCAAAACTCTTCGATCCAGCTGTGTGAGTAAACTTTGTTGTTGTCTGCTAGCAACACCAACATGCTCTTGGTTACAATTTGAATTATTTACTTATAAAGTCAATATTATAATTATTTTATATTATTTTTTAAAAATACATGATACTTGTGCTTTCTTTGAACTCCAAAACCTAACTGCGTCTTCCCATTCATACATGAGCATTCTAGGTAGGACAGTTTGTAGCTTCTCTTCAAGGCTGAGATCATTCTTGAAATATTTCTTTTTTAATTAACTCTTGTGCTCTCTCTATCTCTTCCCTAACGTTTGTTTCAAATAATCGTCTGAGACCTTTAAAGAAAATTTCTCCTACAAATAACATAAATGTTCAAAGTATGTCTAAATTACTATTGAACTCTTATGGATTATCAATTGTAATGACATTATTACCTTAACAAAATCCAAAGCCTGATTTTTGTTACTGTTTGGCATTTCACACCATGACTCATAATTGACCGGTAAAAGGTTATCATTATGTGTAACCATGCCTAAGTAACCAGATAAAAGATGTGCTTCCGGGCCAATAGGTTGACCGACATCGTTTCTTGCAACTTTCACACGGTGCCTAGGAGGAAGTTGGTATAATTCTTTCAACGTTATACTCCTCTAGTCTTGCATGTTCCACCGTTTTCAACTATATAAGAAATAATTAAATGTAAGTTTTCAAAATAAACCAACAATTAAAGAAAGTGTCGAACATTACCTTCAATTTCTACAACTTCTTCAACAGTAATAGGAACTTTCGAAGAGTCAACAACAGTCAATTCCTCATTATTTGTTTGTTCCTCCTCTTGAGAAGCTCGAACAATTCGCAAATAACTTAATTTTCTCCTAGGCATGATGTCTGTAATAAACAAACAACAATTTTAGTAAGAAAATGGTTCAATTAATTAATATATTGAAGGACAACATGTTGTTATAAGTTACAATATTATAAATTAATAAATTAAGATATAAATCTTACTACATTCTTATGTCATATCAATTCTCATAAATATCTTCATCCACGTCCTCCCGAACCCATTGAAGTTGTGTAGTATTAGTGATAGTTTCATCTAATTTTTGTGCTAAAAAAGGTAAAGATTCTGATCTTGTTTCAATGTCATCTCTATTTCCATCCCCGATGTCTATCAAGTCTCTGGGGGTATTACGGAGCACAACAAACCAAGCCTCATCCATTGGATCGTGACAATAAAAAACTTGTTTGACTTGAGAAGAAAATACATATGACTATTCCATCAATCATTGACCAGTGTGAATTAATCGAAAGAAATTCACCATTGTAAAACCAAATTTATCTCTTTTTATGCCTCGAGTAGTGTTTACGTCAACCTGGTCACACCGAAACATCACAACCTTTCGTTTTCCATAATAATCCAACTCAATAATGTCTGTAAGAATTCCATAATATTCTACATCTCCCTCCAAAGAATGATTTTTCCTGACACTAGCATAACTTGTAGTTGAAGAAGTAACAACTACTCCACAATTTTGTATCCTCCTTAATCTTTCAGGAGATTTCGTGTGGAACATGAACCCATTAATAAGGAAGGCATTATATCTTTTAACAATTCTATTCAGACCTTGAGAAAGCCATTTAACATCTTCACTAACTTCTCTCCCACTCCAAACCTATTACACGTGAAAGGTGAATTAATTTGCATTTATGTCGATATAAACAAACAAGAGTTATATATTATTTACAACGATGTGCAATGATCTAGTTGTTTACTCTATGCCCTAACCATTCATGAAAAGTTTCTATGAATAATTTATGTATCTATCGCTGATGTACTCTTCAGGAGCGTGCACGAGATCTCAAAACTTATTTAAACTCATTATAAAGTATATTATATCGTTAAAGAATGAAAAATATAAAAGAAGTAAATACATTAGGATTTTGTGAGTAAAACTTACGTGCTAAAGGGATCTATTAAATCGTGATGGAAAAGAACATATCGGTGTGCTTGTACCTAAGACGTATCATCTAAGTGTGCAATTTCAACTTTGTCGAGTGGTTCACCATAACTTCCAAACAAATAAGTCTCAACTAAGTCATTAGTACTGAACACATCATTTTCATTTGGTTTATTCAGTCTTGTTTCAACATCTTCCAAATATCTAGAGCAAAATGTCATACATTCCTCTGTGAAATACCCTTCAGCAATTGATCTTTCTGGATAACGCTTATTACGACAGTAAGACTTCAACTTGCACAAGAATCTATACACTAAACAAAATACTATGTAAATAGTTTTGATGAAAATGTATAATCACTAGTCATTTAATACATATAATTTAATTAACACCTCTCTATAGGGTACATTCATCGATAGAAAACTGGTCCAATAACTTTTGCTTCGTGAGGAAGATGAATTAGCAGGTGCACCATAATTGTGAAGAATGAAGGTGGAAATAACTTCTCTAAGTTGCATAAAGTCAAGACGGCTCGATCTTGTAGTTTCTCAAGTTCTTCAACCATCATAACTTTCCCACACACAACTTTCATTATATTAGAAAGTTCAATGATACAAGACATCACCTTACTCGACATACAACCGCGTAAAGCTACTGGCATCAAATCTTTCATTAATATTTGATAATCATGTGAATAATCATGTGACAATCATGGTACAACTATGAATTTTCTCATAACTAAGACCCAAATCTTTTATCATTTTCTTCATATCTTTGCATGATTGAGGGATTTTTGCAAAAGGAAACATTTCTCCTAGAAACTCTAATAACTGTGTAAAAGAGTTACCAGTCCACCCTCCCAAGCATTTTAAGTGGAAAAGACAAATACATAAAGAGAGCTTTGAATATTTTGATCCATCATAAAGTTGTTCTTTCATTTCATTAAGCAACTTGTAAAACTTTCCCGCTTCTCCATTTGGCTTTTCAGCACATCCACTTCTTCTCATCTCAATGAAATCATTAACATCATTGTCACAATCATTTTATCTAACAGATTGATGATGATTGTGCATATTAAATGCATCTCACAACATACCTTCCATATCATATTCTCTAACAGATCGATTGTGAGAATTAGAAGGATAAGTCGAATAACTCATGGAAGAAGAGATATGAGATGTAAACTCTCCATGAAATATCCATTTTCTAGCCCCGAACAAAGCTAAAAACAACTAGATGCTAGTAGAAAACTTCACGAATGTGCCAATTAATGTTAGCACACTTCTTACAAGGGCAAATAATCATATTCTCTTTGCTTGCATTCACAAAAGCTAAATTTAGAAAAGTTTCGACTCCATTTCGATATTCGTCGCTTACCCTTGACAAATCCATCCAACTCTTATCCATTTTGTATTTCTGGAATATCAATTTCAAATGTTAATTGTTAATATTATACATAAATAGTGCAACTAAATATAATCATTACATTTTCTCCCTTATTACTAACATAGTACACTTAACTTATTGGTGATACTTAAGTACAAATGAGATAATTTACTTTTGTTTCCACGATTACTAATTAAAATATTTTCATTAATGAAAATGTTTAAGTAATTAAACCTCCCTAATTTATTGGGTTATTTTCATCAATGAACTACATTAATCTTATATTCATTATTTTTAACTATCTAGTCTTTCCATCTCAATTTGTCAATTTAAGATCTCAATAAAATCTTATTTTCAACACTTAAGTTTTCAGCATTCTATTTTTCAGTCGGTAAAAGAAGTCCATTAACTTGGGCTTCCAGAAAAATAGTTATTTTCAATTAAAGGGTGTATGTCAACCAAAAAAACTTGGTACTTCAGTTATACCCAAAGAAGTATAATTCTACAACCAAAAGACTTGATGATAAATAAAAATGATTCAGAATACTTAGACATTTGGGCATAAGCTAAACAAAGACTGTTTAAGGTACAAAGAAAGAGGAGGACGAGAATAGCAAGAACACCAGATTGTTTCACTTTCTTAATTCGTATATATTTTTATAGTATATAAAATCAAAATGAGAATTGAAATGGAAAGCCTACAAATGAAATGAACTGGCCTAATCAACAATGTATCTTCTTGCTTCGTTGTGTAAACAAACACCAGATTCTTTCACTTTCTTAATTCCCAAACAAAAAAAATTGGGTTATTCTACTGGGTTTTGTCTGATTTTAAAGGCTACATACACCTTCTTCAACTTCATTTACTATTAATTTTAATTTTATTTTATTCAGATTCTTTTTTTATTTGGTAAGGAATTAAGGATCAATCAACAGTGCATTTGTTTAGCTTTATGCAGCATAGGAGTATTTATACAATAGTGGAAGAACAACTTAAGTGCAAAAACATACGAATCTAACCCAACAGCTCTAGAACAGCAGCGACAACTTCACAATTTGCAACGATAGTTTTCAAAGACAATAGAATAAGAATTCATATTCGTTCTCTTTGAAACTAACACTCTTAAAGAAACTTTCACTGTAGATGACTGGTATAATAACAATAAAAGTTTTGAGTTGTAAATAGTGTAACCTCAGTGAATAGATTTCCAAGAGGCCGAAGTTGCATTATCGATGCAACATAATAGAGTGTAAACCTCTAGAAGAACGAACTCAATCTTAATAGTAAAGTTAGATAACATATAGGCTCTCAGAAAAAAACTGCTCAACAAGGTCTAGATTTCCTGTTCTATTACCCAAAAACTTGTTTGAGGTTTGATTCATTTTTCTTCTTCTTGTGCTTGCGTGAGATAGATAATGGTTTGTACATAATTGTTACCCATATAATATCCATTCTCAAACTACTTATCCTCACCTAATCCTGATATCTTATGCTCTATAACAACATAGGTGACATTCTACTGCTAATCCTAAGTCAAAGGGTTGACTAAGAATTTGAGCCATATATGCATGGTTTCACAAAACCATATCATTCTTCTGATCTGTGCACTTTTTTTTTTACTTATTTTAGACAAATTGGCAAACTAAGAAAGTCAATGCAAAATTGCTTATCTTAATCAAGATTGTTTATGAAAAAGCCTCACTCCAATTGGACATTAAACTGATATGTTAAAAGTAAACAACACAAACTGCGACCATTATTGAAAATATTTATCATATTGTTCACTATTCATTTTTTTACCTGTGCTTAGTAAAGTGAGAAGCGACTATGGCTCAGTCTTCACAAGGTCTTCCACAGAGCTTCAGTAATTGGCTATAAGATCCCTTGAACCGGAAGAATATCAAATGAACACATATTCAACAAGTAGAGAATTTGTAGAAAACACAATTTGATCAATAACTAACCTCCTTTGGTTTAGCAACTGTTCACTTTCCTCCAGCTTTTTCTTTTCTTCAACAGTCTGTATCCAGACATACCGAAAATTCTCAAGTTAAACAGAGAACGTTCAACAACAATAGTAGGAAAAACATTGATTTTAATAAGTCGACAAGTTTTAAGAATCTATCATCACTGATAAAGGATATACATTTTCTAAAACTGATAGAAAAAATGATTTTTTAATATATTTTGCAGAAGCTTGAATCACTTCCATGTTTATTTGAATTAGTTTTACAATTAAAAACTCTATATTTCTCCATGTACATAGCAACTAAATTTCACACGAACAGAATAATATTAAATCCAAGCTGAGATTTGAAATCATAAGAAAAAAATGAGATAGAGCACTACATGTTTTACCAGGTGAAGCAAAGTGACAGCTAAAACTGTTAGATTCAATGGTAGACTTGGGCTTTAGCGGGGAACGACTGCAACAGAGCAACAATCGAAAGACAAAGCAATAATGGCAATTTACAGGAAAAAGAGGGAAGATAGGGGAGAAGAGGTGCAAAAGAATTAGGGATCAGACAGGAGAAAGGGGGAGATATATTTATCCTTTCGTGACGTTTACAAGAAAAATGCCACTAATGTATGCGATTTTGCGTTGTTTTTATAATAAACGCCACTATAGATGAACCCTATTATGGTATTTGTATAAAAACATTGCTAATGTACTACTCTGTTGCGGCATTTGTTGAAAAAATGACACTATATATGAACCCTATTGCAGCATTTATATAAAAACACCGCTAGCATATTACTCTGTTGCGGCGTTTGTTGAAAAAATGCCACTATAGATAAACCCTATTGCAATATTTTTGTAAAAACACTGCTAAAGTACTACTCCTTTGCGGCGTTTGTTGAGAAAATACCACTATAGATGAACCCTATTACAACATTTGTATAAAAATGCCACAAATGTACTACTCTGTTGCGGCGTTTGTTGAAAAAATGCCACTATAAATTAACCCTATTATGGCATTTTTGTAAAGACACCGGTAAAGTACTACTCTATAGATGCGTTTGTTGAAAAAATGCCACTATAGATGAACCATATTATATTATTTATATAAAAACACCACTAAAGTTACCATATTGTGGCGTTTGGAATGTAAATGCCACTATATGTTTAAATTTAGTGTTGTTTTCTCTCAAAACGTCGCTAAAAATGCCGTTGTAGAACAATTTTGCTGTAGTGAGAAATGATGGATTTTCTATGCCCTAATTGTGGAATATCCACCTCTTCTTCATATTTGACCATGTTGGGTTGTAGACAAAATTCAATCTACTGATGAGTGGAAAATTACCTCCTTTGGGTGAGACCAAATTGCCCTAATTTTGTGACCAAAAACATTGGAGCACTTCACCATTCAACTTATAGTACTCCAAAGTGCAAGTGCTTGCTTCTTCTACTGATATGACATTTAGATTTTTATCTGAAAAAATTAAAGTTTAGTGATTCGTAGTCTTTGGAAGCTCTATTAGTCAAGAAGTTGGATATGGAAAAATTGGAGTGTGAGACAAATACTCTTAACTTTCTTAAATGTATCTTTGTAACTATCATCACATATCCTTGTATTATTCTTTCGAAGAAGACAAAAAGTTGGATCACATTTTTAGGTTAACTGTGAGATGAACCTAAGAATCCATGAAGTTCTTTTTGTGTATTTGGAGGTACTAAATTTCAATACACTTCTTGTTAAAGACGAGGCATGGTAGCTTCTCAAATTCTCAATGTGTTTTTTTTGTTCGAACCTTGACAATTATTTCATCAACATACACCTCAATCTCTTTATGCATCATATCATGGAACAAAGTTACCATGGCTCTTTGGTACGTTACCTCTCCATGCTTTAGTTTGAAGAATATCACTTTGTAATAAAGTGTGCCCCACATGATCACGAACATGGTTTTTTGTGTCTTCAGGGTGCTTTTTTATCTGGTTATATTTGGAGAAGCCAACCATGAATGAGAATAAAGAATTTCTAACCGTATTATCCACCAAAGTGTTTATTTGTAGTAAAGGGAAATTTTCCTTGGGGCTTGCTTTATCGAGGTCTCGATAATCGACTCACATGCACACCTTTTCATCATTCTTTCATCGGTATTATGTTAGCAACCCATTTTGAATATTTGCCTACTTGAATAAAACTGACATATAATTATTTCATAACTTCTTTCTTTTATCTTTAAGAGTATTTTTTGTCTCATCAGTCTTAATTATCGTTGTATTTGTTTACATTCTAGCTTGATTGGCAGCTTGTGGACTACTATATGTGGACTACTATATTTGTGTCTATTCTTGGTATATCCTGATATGATCATGCGAACACGTCCTTATATTCTTGGAGCTATTCATTCAGACTTTGTCGTGCTTAGGCAGAAAACATGGTGCCTATCTTTATTTCTCCATCCTCTCATTAGACCTCAGATTCAAAATCTACCATTCTCAATAATTCAGAATGTAAGTAACATTCTTCCTCGTTATAACACTTAATGATTTCCCCTAGATATATATACAACTTGAAATCAATCTACGGGTCATAATTATCATTATTCATACCATTAATATCTAGGGACCTAAAATAAAGATAGACAATAAAATATATACACATATATGCATGCGAGAGAAACTATTCCACATAAAAACAAAAAGAAATAATACTATATACACACAAAGAAATAAAAATTATGAATGAGAGATTTTTGCCAAATGAAACATGGAATACATCATTTATTGAAATCGAAAATAAATTGTTTATTCACCCTTACAAGGGATTACCTATTGCCCCGAACATGAGCGAATAGGAAAAGTGTGTGTATTACTATAAAGAAGCCTTAAAAATCACACGTAACTTTTCTACAGTCTAGTTATTAAGCACAAATCTATGTGAAAGTGGACGAATCTTAGCCCTATTATTCACTTCAGTACCTTCCTTCATTATGAAATTGATCCATGTTTCTCCATGATTGGGTAGTGGATTTTGTGCAACATTTTGTGGCTTCGAATCATTAAAATTAAATACATTTTTATCTCAAAGTCTTTGAAAAACACTTTTAAATATAAGGAAACTTTCAATAGTGTGTCTAGAAATACTAACATAGTAATGACACTGAGCATTTGTGTAGTACTATTTGGGCTAAGGTGGTTGTAAAGCATTTACATGAAATGGAGACACAACATGTTTATTGTAGAGCTGCTAGAAAAATTCTTTGTATGTCATGGGTATTGGATCAATTTGATCTCTGTTTCTACCATTGGCCCTCTTGAATATTGTCTTGACGGGTTTAGCGATGTTTCTACTTTTAGTGATAGATAGCAACACTTGTCCAGAACCATAGGTTCATACATTGTTGACTTCACCATCATTCTTCACTACAGTGGGTCATCTAGCAAAATTACTTCCTTTGATTTTTCCATGCTTGATGGCCATTTTTATCATCTCCATAGACATGATTCTGTCGGCAAAATTCCTAGAATGATTCCCAACCATGGTCATATAAACGTGGCCTTCAAGGTGCTAACAAAAAGCATCGTTCTCTTTTCTTCATCTAATAGAGGATGAATTTACAAGACTATATCTCTCCATCTTTGGGCATATTGTTTGAAACTCTCATATGATTTCTTTTCATGCTTTGGAACATGATCTAGTTAGGCCTTATATCTTTCACATGTTTATATTTTTCTAGGAAGTACTTAGATAAATCCTTCCAAGATTGGATATAAACTCTACTTAATTGATTGTACCAATAGACAGTCGAATCTTTCAAGGCCTCTTTAAAGTAATGGATTAACAATTGATGATTTCCCACATACCCCTTCATTTTGCAATAGAACATAGTGATTTCGAATGAAAGGCAATTGTTTCTGTCAACTTTTCAAATTTTGGGATTTTGAACTTTGGAGGCATGATTAAATCTGGGACCAAGCTTCAGGCATGATTAAATCTGGGACCAAGCTTAACTCTTTAGCATCGATTCCATAAAGATTGTCTTCAACTTTGACGGTTTTAAGTTGGTCCTTGAGTTGTTTCATTTTTTATTCCCATATCTTAGCTTTAGCTTCTTCATCAAAGTCTGGGACATCTTCAGATCGATTTCCCTCATAATTCGAACTAGTAAAATCATGCATATTTACTTCAGTGCCAAGCAAGTTAATATGCAATGTTTTTGCTTGAACTGACGCTTCTTCATGAACTTTGGTGTCAATCGAAGTTGATCTCGGCGGATATGAGAGATCTTCGTAAGTGTGCCTATAGTTGGATCCTTTCCATGTTCTTTATTTCTTCCTCCCAGTAAGAGGGTAAGCCTTTTGAACATATCCTCTTGAGATTCCAACATTTTTTTCTTGCAAATCCAGTTGAGATTTTGTTAACTACTCTTCAAGATCCTTCTCATAGTTGGTAAATTTCTCATTCATGGTCTTCTTACAAGTGTTGCATGGATGTGGTGTTTCTAGTTCTGTTCTCATTTTATCATAAAATATTCTTTAGTAGTTAATTATATTTTAATGATGAATGCATATTAAAAGATTATTTACAATTTTATTGCAACATGCAAAATGTATGAAAAATTCGAGGCATTGATCCTAAATGTGATTTTCACAGAATAATTTAATCGAACAAAATTTTAATACGAAGAAATTAAAAACATTTCAAAAATAAGTCTAGACTAGGTTCTCTAAAATCTCGACTGCCTTAGGTTGACAATTCTCCTATATATTATGCAATTCTTCAACATCATTTTGGAAAAATTAATAAATAATTGAATAAAATTGATGTCTTTTTATAATAGTTATGTCACTTAGTGAACAGACTTATTATTTGATATAAAATTGCATCAATTCAATTATACCTATTAGCTTTTCAATAAACCTCTTCATCAAAAGGTCATAACCATTTGATTAATTTCCTCTCCCCTATATATAGGTTAGTTGAGGCACAATCTTAGAGACAACTTTGATAGACAACTTTGAGACACAATTCACAAAGTTGAATTAGGAAATCACTTAGAAAATTCCTTTCAAATTCGTTCTTTCCTATGATAGAGAAAGGTGAGATTGTGTTCGACTGATCACTACGGTTGTGCTTACTGTTGTGATCGTTTGTTGTTGTATCCTGGGAGACCGACGTCCAACGTTACTCAAAGCATCAAGGAGAGGACGAATCTTTCTTAAGGAAACTGTTCATACATGCCTCAACAAAAATCCTTCTTCGATTTATCATACTCTACTCATCTGATTCCGTGTATACAAACCAGTAAACAAATCAAGTTCCTTTATTTTAATTCTTTATTTATTTTGCTTCGTTCGCTTATATAATAATATTTATTATTATTATTATTATTATTATTTTTATCTCGGATTAACCATTTTTTCTAACAATCTTAAGACAGATTCTATTTTTAATTTTACAATTCTAATCCGAGACGAAGTGTAATCTATATGTGTTGCTCAATACTTTTTTGTGGCAATTTGCTATCGACATATAATTGAAATTCTCAAGTGGAGCAAGGTACACAACCCTACTTGCATGAAAATCATAATTATTTTTCAAGAGCATTAACTTTGAACACAGTGATGCAAGTGCCATATATAATATTCGGTCACCGCATGAAATTTTCTTTTAACTAACGGTGACTTGGTGAATTTCGATCAAAGATAAAAATTGTTCTATCAAATGATTGTTCGAAACTTGGTGGCGTGGAACACAATGATTTGTTGTCCATCAAGTTTTGTATTTTGTGGTTGCACCCTATGTTGCGCAACTTGAACCACATCGGAGCACACCTTATTCCTTTATGGAGGCGCACCTTGAACCCACATGTTGATGGTTTGAGATTGGTCGGCAACGGATTTATAATATTGATCAAGAAATCGAAAAGAAATTGGTTTTGTTTTGGATTTTAATCCTGTTGTCCAACAGAAGTTGGTTTTGTTTTGGATTTTAGTTTTACTAAATCCTAACGTTTAACGAATTCAACAAAATATTGTTGATTCTGAATTTCTGTTTCGGGATTTTAATTTTACTAAATTTCCACCGTTTAACAGAAATTACTCAATTGTTGGATTTTAGTTTTGACTAAAATTTGTTGCGATAAATAAGGTACCGAACAAAATTATGATACGACTGTGAACAAAAATCGGGCCTATATTTCTGTTTCAGGATTTTAATCATGTTGTTCAACAAAATTTATTTGATTTACTATTGATAACAGAAATCGGTTGGAGGTAACAACATTGTTACAAATTATGTTTTAGAAATTTAATTTCTAATTAAATTTTGTTGTTTAACAGAAACAAATGGTAAAATAAATTGAATTTTGGAATATTTACAAGTTCTGGTTATGTGTTTTAAACGAAACAATGGTAACCCCACTGATTCACCTAACTCGTGATTTGAAATATTGATTCATATTCAGACTTTAAATAAAATTCAACGATGTCAGTGGTTGTGAGCCACAACGAGAAGCATGTTAAATTCATGGATAGAATTTCAAGACATAACAACATAAGATGTTATATTTAATCATGCTGAATATGGTCAAATATAGGATGATCCTCCTATTCATAGAGAGGATGAGATAGACATTATTGTCATTAAAGTTTGAAAGCATTCTAAGTTTCTATGTCAGAATTACATCTTGAATGAATTGTCAGATACACTATATGAAGTGCATAGTATCCATAAGATTGTTAAAGAATTATGAATGACATTTGACCATGTTCTGAGTTGTCACATAACATGCGGAGGAAGCTATTTTATTAGTAAATTACCTTTAAATAAGGTAACTTACAAGAAAATAGGCGAGACATCATATGAGTTATGGAAATGTAGAAAACTTTCCTACAACTACATCAAAGTGTGGGGGTGCCTTGTATAAGTATAATGGTAAGTCGAGACACATACGTCGACGACATAATATCATTAAACAACTGATCTCAACTAGAGTTATCTATATTGATTTTGTAAGATCAAAAGATAACATTGTGGATCCGCTAAACAATGAGTTGAATCGAGATCAAGTTGATAAACATTGAAAGGAATGTGACTAAAGCCCATTAATATTTATGACGCTATGTGAAGGAAAACCCAACTTAGTTGACTGGAGATCCCAAGATCTAAGTTCAATGGGACAACCTACTTGCATAGACCTTGTGAGGTCACTGTGGGGTTCTTATCCCCAAGTCCATTCCTATGATAAAAACAGTTACTAAAATGTGGAAAAGGTTAAACAATGCTTTTAATGACCACTATGTGTTTCGGTGAGCCAAACAACATAAGTCACCTATGTGAGAGTGAAGTGAAGCCGCTTCAAAGAGACTATTGGGGCATAGTACTCTAAACTCTTGCAGAACTATGAGATGTCCACGGCTATATGGACATAACCATGAGAACCAAATTCTTGTCAGTGAGATATTTGTGTGAGGTATGTCATCGCTTACACCAACAAAAGGATAGTTCAAGGATATCACGTCTACTGGACAGCCAATAAGGTAAACATATTTTCACAAAGGAAGGTTCAAAGGGGGACGCCTACATATCCTATGCAAATATTGAACGTAGAATCTATCACCATATCGAGTCAGTGTTTGAAATCATCAATTTCATTCATGTGGGGGATTGTTATAAAAATTAATAAATAATTGAATAAAATTGATGTCTTTTATAATAAGTTATGTCACTTAGTGAATAGACTTTTTTCTTGGTTTAAAGTTGCATCAATTCATTTATACCTATTTTCTTTTCAACAAACCTCTTCATCAAAAGGTCATAACCATTTGATTAATTTTCTCTCCCTATATAGGTTAGTTGAGGCACAATCTTAGAGAAAACTTTGATAGACATCTTTGAGACACAATTCACAAAGTTGAATTAGGATATCACTTAGAAATTTTTTTTTCAAATTCGTTCTTTCCGGTGATAGAGAAAGACAAGATTGTGTTCGACTGATCACTACGGTTGTGCTTACTGTTGTGATCGTTTGTTTTTATATCCTGGGAGACCGACGTCCACGTTACTCAAAGCACCGAGGAGAGGACAAATTTGTCTTAAGGAAACTGTTCATACAGGCCTCAACAAAAATCCTTCTTCGGTTTATCATACTCTACTCATCTGATTCTGTGTCTACAAACGAGTAAACAAATCACATTCCTCTGTTTTAATTCTTTATTTATTTTGCTTCGTTCGATTAAAATAATAATATTTATTTTTATTATTTTTATCTCGAATTAACCATTTTTTCTAACACATCATTATGCTTGGTACTAATCAGAGCATAATATGCCAATTCTAATGCATGGTCGTCCTTCAGGCTATCTTTTTTCTCTTTCTACATCATTTTTTACCAATATTCTACCTCTGCATTCTTAATTTCTTGAATTGTAAACCCTTTATGCATTAACGAAAGTTGTTTCAATTTGACAACCATATCATAAATCAACACCTCTATATCATGATGTTGCAAATAATGGAAAACAATGCAAAGAAACAAACAAAGGAAAAATAAGTTAGCAAGTTAAATTAATAAATAAAAATTTAAAATTACAATCGTTCCTATCTCACATGATATCTATCCTAGAAACTTTTAATCCTACCCGAACATGATTTTTATCCCGCTTACTTTTAATAAACCCTGAACACATATATTTCTAGTTCACATGCTTTGAACTGTAAATAAAAAGAAATGTTGGAAAATTCTAGCATCCTAGGGTTTCAACATGTCTTTGGGTGGTCTATGATTTATAGTAACACAATTTAGTTCTAAAAAAGGTACTCAAGTTCTCCTTGTTGCTGCCCCTTTAGGCTTATCAAACCCTCGATCCTCGCCCAACACATGCTCATATAGATCGAGCTAAACTCAAAAGGATGCATCCCCTTATGTTTGATCCATAGAATAAATTCTCTTGAAGACATAAGATATATAAACCCCGAAAGATACTTTATAGGCCTAACACATAAAATAAGTTCTCACAATACGATACTTTCACCCTCACTTAAATATGGACATAGCTCAGTTATAGAGCTTAAGAAATGTAATGGCATTTTTAAAAAAGATCTGAAAATCATTCAATCAAACATTGGTTCAACTAATTATTTGAGAATAATAAAAATAACCCAAAGATAGATAAAGAAGATCAAAAAAACTAATGCCTAAACTTACAACTTTTTTTAAAAAAGGTTACATGTAATGATTATTACATGACTCTCTTCATGTCCCTAGCAGAGACGTCATGCTTTTGCAACAGTTATTCGGGTGATCCAAGATCAAATCTCTACTTAAGATAACATTTTTATCTTTTCGGAGTTGCCACCAACCATTTAGATTAGGTAAGTTCAGATACCTACAATTACCTTTTACCTGATCTACGTTTGTAAACACTTATTTTCATTCGAGAATCATATTTATATAGTATTTATAACTTTAAATGGTATATAGTATAATATATAGTCTATATATATTATTAATATATATAATATCTATATTTTTATTATGTACAATATATATATATAATATTATATTATATATATTACTTTATTTAGTATAATTATACATATAGTATAGTATATATCATAGCATTTATAGTATATAAATATTATTAGTGTATTTATATTATATTATATTATTATTATACTATATAAGTATATATTATTATTTATGATGCTATTATTTTTAGAGAAAATCGCCTCAGTGACCAAAAATGTCTTATAATATACGATTTTAATCAACTTTTTTTGGATTTGCCAAAATGACCAACAAAATCGCAACGCGATATCAAAATCGCAACGCGATTTAAAAAATCGCAACGTTGAAAAGAAAATCGCAACGGTCAAAAGAAAATCGCAACGCGATCTTCCAAGAATCGCAATGCGATCCAAAGAATCGCAATGCGAGCCAAAGAATCGCAATGCGATTCAAAGAATCGCAACGCGATCGAGAAAATCGCAACGCGATTCCAATAATCGCAACGCGATTGAGAAAATCGCAACGCGATTCCAAGAATCGCAACGCGATTGAGAAAATCGCAATGCGATTCTAAGAATCGCAAAACGGCAAAAGAAAATCTCAAAAGCAGTAGAGTTGTTCGTATTGTGTTTCTTAAAAATTTTGTTTCTTAAAAATTTTCTCTAAAAAGATAGTATCCGCGCGGACGTGTCAAAGACACGTATTACCACGACCACGACCACGACCACGACCACGACCACGACCACGACCACGACCACGACCACGACCCGAGACGAGACGGCGGCGGCGGCGGCGCGCGAGAGTCCCCCTTGTTCTCTTTCACTCAACAAGGAAATGAGAAATCCAAGCCTTAAATACACTTCCCAATAGTGTTTCCAATACTATGTGGGATTGAACATTACCAACAACCTTCACATGTCAACCTATTTTGTGTGCTTAATTTGACTGTGCCATTCACTAAAATTGTTGGAGATTAGTTCATTTGAAGAAGTGTAACTAATAAACCATAAGCCAAGTAAATTGCTTTTATTTGTCGTGAAATGATGTCCCTGCAACCTTTGGTGGAACTTTGGACCTTGTAATAAACTTGAACTATGCTTCCAGTTCCATCCAGTAGAGAATTTAAAATCATAACTTGTAACTTTATCTCCAATATCACAAAGCAACAAAAAATCTACAAGAAATTGATCAGCTATGAGAGTCTTGAATGTAGAATTGTTGTGTATAATCCACATGTATGCATAACCGGGTAGAAATTATATTTGTATACGGCAACCCACCCTTTTTCACTAAACAAAACAATTTTGGCATACCAAATGAACTAATCTCTCTTATAGTCACACTCAAGCTCTTAGCAAAATAGGTTGACATGTGAAGATTGTTGGTAATGTTCAATCCCACATAGTATTGGAAACACTATTGGGAAGTGTATTTAAGGTTTGAATTTCTCATTTCCTTGTTGAGTGAAAGAGAACAAGGGGGACTCTCGCGCTCCGCCGCCGTCGCCGCCGTCTCGTCTCGGGTCGTGGTCGTGGTCGTGGTCGTGGTAATACGTGTCTTCGACACGTCCGCGCGGATACTATCTTTTTAGAGAAAATTCTTAAGAAACAAATGCAATACGAACAACTCTACTGCTTTTGAGATTTTCTTTTGCCGTTTTGCGATTCTTGGAATCGCGTTGCGATTTTCTCAATCGCATTGCGATTCCTGGAATCGCGTTGCGATTTTCTCAATCGCGTTGCGATTTTCTCAATCGCGTTGCGATTCTTTGAATCGCGTTGCGATTCTTGGAAGATCGCGTTGCGATTTTCTTTTGACCGTTGCGATTTTCTTTTCAACATTGCGATTTTCTAAATCGCGTTGCGATTTTTGTTTCGCATTGCGATTTTGTTGGTCATTTTGACAAATCCAAAAAAAGTTGATTAAAATCGTATATTATAAGGCATTTTTGATCACTGAGGCGATTTTCTCTTATTTTTATTTTTAGGTCTGGTTTATAAATAGTCTAATAGTTGAAGCTCAATGGAACAAGCTTGTATGACCCACCAAGCAAGCCCGTTTAGGAACCCAACAATGAGGGCCTATTCTAGTACCAAGAGATAAGGTTTTTTTGGATTAGGGTTCAGCATCACGTAGTATAGATCATTCGATTAGAGAAGAGATCAACGATCCACTTCCTCCATCAGTTAGGGATTTCAAAACCTAAAATATATCATTTGTGTAGCCGAACGATGGTCGTTAGAATGGCCCTTTGATCTACCAACAACCTCACCGTTTGATCTATGGCACGTGAAGACCATGCTCCCTAAAGTTACCATACGCGCTAATATGCACCGGTCAAAATGCAAAGAATCGTGCTTTCCACGATTTCGCTCTTTATGGAAATAAACCAATATAAAAATCAAATTGAATCTTTCCAAAACAAAAAAATGAAAAATAATAAACCAAATCAAAATAAAAATAAAAGGAAAAATAAAGCAAGATAACTTAGCTTTTATCACTAGAGAAATCAAAACGCCATCAGAGATTCGAAAGGTCGTAATCGAGAAAGGTAAAGGTTGAACCTTTTCGATGTAGATTTGGGATATTTGGGTTGTTTACGTGGAGTTGAAGGTCTTATTCGAGTTTGGGATTTTGAGAGGATTCAATGAGCTTGTTTTAAGAATCTCGAACCACCATGGGTTATGGCTAGAGTGGCGTCAAGCGGTGGTCTTGGGGAACTTTGGTCGGTTCAATGCTGGCTTGGGAAGAAGTTGAGAGGTTTTGAGAATTTTTTTAGAGGGATTGTGAAATGAAACAAAATATTGATTTTCATGGGTTAATATACTCCTACAATTTTTGGATTCAGGGGAAAACCATTCCATCGTGCTCTTGGTTTGCACAAATTACAATTTAGTCATTTATTTATTATATTTTCAATTATTTGTAATTTGATCACTGATTTGTAATTTGATCACTGATTTGTAATTTAATTTAAATTAAAATCGATGCTTATTACCTCTTTTAAATTTTATTTTTTTATCTAAATTGGTACATTGACCTATTTTATTATTTTGCAGTATTTTTTATTTCTTCAAGTTAATTATTAATTTTATTTTTAAGCTAAAGTTGTAAATTTAAGCCTTAATTATTTTTTTCGATCTTCTTACTTATCTTTAATTTTTTAATAAATAGTTTGACTAATGTGTTTTTTAATTATTTTAGATTTAAAAAACAATACATACTTTAAAATCTATACTCGACCTCCGTCTCTATTTAAGTGGGGTGAAAGCGACACTTCATGAGAATTTGTTCTCTGTGTTAGGCCTAGTGTGTAGCCTTCGGGGTTAATATCCCTTATGTATTCATGGGAGTTTATCCTCCATGTCAGACATAGTGGAATGTATCCTCTTAAGTTTAACTTGGTCTATATGAGCTTGCGATGGATTTAGGATCGAGGGTTTGGTAAAGCCCAAGGGAACACAAACAAGGAGAACTCGAATTCCCTTTTAGAACCAAACCGTTTTAGGCCTCATGAGAATTTGTTCTACATGTTAGGCCTAGTGAGTAGTCTTCGGTGTAATATCCCTTATGTATTCATGGGAGTTTATTCTCCATGTCAGACATAGTGGAATATATCCTCTCAAGTTTAACTTGGTCTATATAAGCCTGCGATTAGGATCGAAGGTTTGGTAAAGCCCAAGGGAACACAAACAAGGAGACCTTTCCCTTTTAGAACCAAACCGTGTTACCATGAAATTATATCCCACCCCAAAGCCATGTTAAAACCCTAGGATTATTTACCTTACCTCTTTATTTACTGTAAAAAGCATATGAATTAGAGATATATGCGGATAGTATTATTGTTTTTCCAGAAAGCAAGCGTGATAGAAATTATGTTCCGGTAGGAATAAAAGCACGTGAGATAAGAATTATTGTGATTTTGATTTTATTTATTAACTTACTATTACTAACTTGTTTTTTTTGTTTCTCTATTTTACTTATTTTCCATAATTTACATCATAACATAAAGGAATTGATTGACGAGGTTTTTGTCAACTTGGAACAACATTGATAAATAGACAAGGGGTTATAATACAAGAAATAAAGAACGTAGAGGTATGGAAGTTGTTAGAGAAGACAAAAAAAAAGGAGACAATTTGTAAGATGATTACGTGTCAGAACTAGTCAATTTTGCTTCAATTAACCTTAAACAAAATGATGTCTAGAAACTACAAAGCATCTGAGATAGTTGGAAACATGAAGTGAAGAAAAAGTTCTATAAACACTATGGTGACATTGCCTACCTACTCTATGAAAAATGGGTGACGCTTTACTTTGAGCTTGGTCCAATTTTAGAACCTAGGATATAGCTGCTTCACCTTTAACAAGAAGGATATGGTTCCCACGATAGATGAGCACACAACTCTACTGAATTATGAGAGAATCTAGATAGACCCGATCTTCTTCAAGTCAACCAAAATTTAACCATTCAAGAATATTAACAAAGATTGTAGGGGTAGACGAGAATTTGGTACCCGATTGGTTTCAAACACAACTATGAGGGAGAAGTAATTGCATGGAACCACATATGGGAATTGACGCTAGGTCATCCTGACATTTGGAAGATGATAGATCTTTTTGCATTAGGGATTTACGAATTAGTTATTTTCCTAAAGACGTTGAGATACATCAAAGCTGTCGTGTTAGAAATGTTTAAACAATTATTGAGGATGATAAATCCTACTCCAAAAATTCTAGTCGTTGAGCCACTATCGAAGGGTAGAAGGAGGTCGCTTCATAGAATGTGCACAACTAATATAAGTGTGGATCCATAGCCATTTGTGAAAGATCAAGGGGATCTCTTATCATCGGTTCAGCACAACATATTATTTTAGCTCTATGAAAGTACGGGACATGATAGTTTGTTCCATTTGCACATAAGCTTTGAGAGTATGTGTTTGTTTTCCAAGGGGATAATTATAAGACGGAGATCTGAGAAATATCATGTTCATGGAAGAAGGTATTTCAAACTAATGTTTTCATAGCTTCAGACATGTTCATTCCTAATTATGAGGAATTGAGGAAACAAAGAAAGAATGATAACATCTTGATACCCAATATTGAGGATCAATATCATCTTGATACCCAATATTGAGGATCAATATCATCTCGATACCCAATTGTGAGGATACATAGTCCATTAAAGAACATCTCAGGGTTGTCCTATTTGAATTGGAAGTGGTAAGAAAAAAGTTCGAAGAGGAAAGAAAATAATAGGAAGAAAATATATGGGAATTGGTGGCTGAAAGGTTTCATTAGAAACTGGAGCAGACATTAAAAAAGATTCTTAGAAAGAGCAAAAGAAGATTGGTGAAGAATTGGAGGATATGAAGAAAGGATACCAAGAACTGATCTAAAAAACCTATTTTGAAGAGATTTGCAAAAATATGGAAGGGTGAATGGTTAGTCTAAAGTGAAAATTTGCAGAACAAGGTGGTAGGGAGGTACTGAAAGACCATTTGAAAACTTCCCAAAAGTAACTATTAGAAAGCAAATACTTGAACAAATGGTTGAAGTCAAGGATAACCGAATTAGAAAATTCTCTCGAAAGCCAATGAGAGCAAGAAAATGGAGCCATGAAAATGGCATAGCTAATTTTGAAAAGTCAAGGAAGGATACAAAAAGAAGGTGAATGAGCTTCATATCGTATTTTATGATAGACCACTGCAATGGAAATTTCAATGGAAAGAGGACCAACATAAAGTTAAAGCAAGAGATACAATTATCTGAGAGTTCCTAGAACAAGTTAACAAGTCGGAACATCACTTGTATTATTTAAAAAGAGAAGCTAGAGCTGTAAGCTAGGGTGTTCAACCAATGACCAATTTAGCAAGAAAAATTGTCACCCTATTAGAAGCCATTAAGGGTTTAGAAGACCTAGCTAAAATTTACCTTGAAATGTTTTGATTCTCTTTGTAATAAAGCTTTTGTTCGACTAAAAGTTATTATATGATAGTCACTTTTGGGACCAATGCCTCAAAGTTTTAATGCATTTTGAATTTTAATTTTGCACTAATCTTTTAATATGCATTCATCCTTAAAATATGGTCGACTAATAAAGAATATTTTGTTAAAATAGAAAAATAGAAACACTACATTCTCATAACACTCGATTGAAGACAAGAAATATGAAATCAAGACTCGCTTAATTAGAAGATAACATGTTAAAGTTGGAAAAAAATTGGAAGATAACCTAAACCAAAACCAGAACACTTCTGTAGATTTATCGCAAAAATACGAAGTACTATAGTCGATCAAATTATGGAAAAATTGGCAAGACTAAATTTTGCAAACATCCAAGCAATGGGAATTTCTGAAGGTGCAGTTGTTCAACCCACTCCAAAGCTGGTAATCACACATGAGAATTTACAAGGATACCCAAAGACGTATTCTACCACTAAGGCTCAAGCTTCAACGATAAACCCTCAAAATAATGTCGAAGATTATAGCGTCCCAAATTTTTACGAGGAAGATAAGAGAAAAAGATAGAAGACAAGATAAAATATCTTGAAAACCAAATGAGAATCGTAAATGGAGAAGACAATCCTTACGAGGTTGACGTCTTGGAGTTAAGCTTGGTCTAGAACTTGATCCTGCCCCCTAAATTCAAAGTCTTAGACTATATATATATACTATACCATGCTATACTATATAAATATTATATAATATATTATATATATAAATATTATATATAATATAATATATATATATATATATATTAAATATATACAATATATAATATAAACTCTACATGATATATAAATACTATAGGTTAATAATATACTATATATTTTAATATGTATACTATATACTATAAAAAATAAATACTAAACAATATTTATAATATATAAGTAATATTTAATATGTAAATAATTCATAATAATATTAATTCGAAAAGACATTCAAAATGATCATCAAAAGAAAATATGTGTATATAGTTGCCCCTCTTTGCTCATTATTGTGGACTGATAATAGGGTAAAGATAAAAAAGACACAATTTTGTTCAGTATTTAAAATGAGTGGATTCTGAAAGTAAGTATGCTCTTGTGATGTTAAGGTATTAGCTCTTCCTCGAGAATCAGACCAAACTTCAGGTGCTTTCCCCTATGGTTTAAGTCAACTAAAGACTTGTTTATTGTTGCGAGTTGAGTTATGTTGTGAACGACTCCTTCATTGTGAGTTAAGTCAAAGATGTTCTTTGAGCTTGATATCTTTCTTCCTAAAAGTTTAAATTTGCTCAAAGATCTATCGACCCTCTGAAATCCAAATTAAATAAAAAAATAGCTCCTCGCTATTGAGTTAAGATATGTTGTAGATGACTCCTCATTACGAGTTAAGTCAATCTTTGGATGCTTTTTGAATATATATCCATCACATGAAGTTGAAATTTGACTTAAAATTGTAAACCCTATGTGATTTAAGTTGGATGAAGATAGAATTTTGTTGCTATGTTGCGGATAACTCCTCCACTACGAGTAAAGTCAATTCCAGATTACAATCCTTCATGGGTTAAGTCATATGGAAACTAGCTCCTTATTTTTGAATTAAGCTAGATTATAGACATTCTAGTCGCGAGAACATATTTTGATCCTCTCTCCCAACCTTCATACGGGGCGTTGTCATCAAAACTCAACAATTTTGGTACTTTATTTTTTGTGATTCCCTCCTTGGATTTGATGAAATTCTCAAATGGTTCCTCGGGGACCTACTTTTCCTACACAGGGCAGTTATCAAGTTAGGAAATAAGAGATTACCCCGGTTCCTTTTGGTGCATTCATGGATTTGTTCGAAAATGAGTTCTCCAACATTGATTTTTCTCCCGTGTATTATTGAGTGTAAAAACATCAGTCTTTCCACGAGCACGGTTGTGTTATGAGAGGTTGCATAAGTTTGCCTTTGAGAAAATGGTTCCAAAATTTTACAACAGTCTTGAGTGCTCGGCGATCGACCCTTTTCCTGGTTGGTGCATTCCCCTCGAACTTAGCCCACTCGAAACAAAGATCTTCGAGTACTCCGTCGCAAGTCTCTTGGTCTGCTTCAGCCACAAACCTTTTATGATGATCCTCCACTTTCTCCAACTTGAAATATCTAGTGAGTACTGAAGGGGACAATCGAATGAGTTTCTCTCTAACATACACACTGTGGTTGGAGGGGTCTTCTAGATGAGTGTAGAACTCTCTGACCATTACCGGTGCTATAACTTTGGGGTGGCGAGCAAACTTCTCCCATTTGTGGTTTCGAATCACATCCATGACCTCCAGTCGAAATGGCTCTTTGTTCTCTGATGGAAAAATGAAACCGTCTCCCAAATACACTTACCATTTTTGGAAGTTCTTAAAGCATACCTCGGCTGTCTGGAAACACTCAAAGCTTGGTGTTGGGGCTGGGCTTTTCTTTGATCTGGCCATGATACTTGTTTGGTAAAGTGAGTTAAGCGGCGGCGATGGGGGAAATTTTGTTGAAGAATTTTTTTTTTCTTGAAGTAGAGAAAGAGTGAAGCACGATGATGAAGATGGAGTTGAAGGTGGTTTTTCTGGAAAGTTAATGGGTGGTTTCTTTAGGGCAATTTGGTCAAAACAAGAGGGGAAAAGATTTTGAATTGATTAGTTGATATCTGATTGGATGTAAAGTAGGGGAAAAATACTTTCCCTCTTTAAATCTGCTGCCCAAATTTTCCTTGCCCTAGGGTTTCTCTTCCTTTCATGCGTGAACTTTCTCCCCCATGCTACCGCCTGTACTTTGCATGCCTACAATAAATAAAGAAAACTGAAATAAAGAAAAACATATAATGAGTTCATAAAATAACTTAATTTATTTATGTACAAAATTCAGATTTTCGTGTCCCGCATGACTAATGCTCCTTTGTATTCCTTTAGTCTCTGCCCGTTCACCTTGAAAATGGATCCATCATCTCGGTTCTTGATTTCTATATCTCCATTGTTATGAACTTGATGTACGATGAACGATCCCGACCATCCTGATTTTAGCTTGTCTGGGAATAATTTGAGTCACGAATTATAGAGCAGTACTTGTTGCCCAGAATAAAATTGCCTAGGCAATATGTTTTTGTCATGCCATCGTTTTGTTTTCTCTTTTTATATGCGGGCATTTTCGTAGATGTGTTCTCTGAATTCATCCATTTCGTTTAGTTCCAAGAGTATTCTTTCTCTAGCAAGCTGAGCATCCATGTTTAACTTCTTGATGGCCCAATAGGCTTTATGTTCAAGTTCCACATGCAAATGACATTCTTTACCATAGACTAGTTTCAACGGGGACATTCCTAGCGGTGTCTTGAATGCTGTGCGATAAGCCCATAGTGCTTCATCTAGCTTCGCGACCAGTCCTTTCGACTTGGGTTGACCACTTTCTGAAGGATCTATTTGATTTCCCAATTAGAGACTTCGGTTTATCCATTGTCTGAGGGTGATATGCCATAGTTATCCGATGTCGCACTCCATATCATTTTAATGCCTTGGCAATTAATTTATTATCAAAATGTGTACCTTCATCACTAATGATAACTTGTGGTGTTCCAAAACGTGTGAATATGTTATTGTGCAAAAAATTGAGCACAGTCTTGGAATCATTTTTAGGTGTTGCAATGGCTTCAACCCACTTGGATGCATAATCTACTGCCAAGAGGATGTACAAATCTCCAAAAGATGTGGGAAAGGGTCCCATGAAATCTATTCCCCATAAGTTGAAAAGTTTAACCTCCAGAATGTTTTGCCATGGCATCTCATGTCTTTTTTATATGTTTCCCGTTCGTTGGCATCTGTCACATGTCTTGTAGAATTCGTGCGTATCTTTGAACAAGGTTGGCTAATAGAATTCGGATTGAAGAACTTTCACCGTTGATCTCATACCGCCAAAATGTCCTTCATACGGTGACGAGTGACATTAGAGCAAGATTTCTTGGTGCTCTTCTTCTGGGACGCATCTTCGGATTATTTGGTCTCCACATTACTTGAATAGGAACGATTCATCCTAGTAGTAATATTGCACATCATGTCAAAACTTTTTCGGCCTTGGCTAGATAAATCATGAGGAACAATTCCACTAACAAGAAAGTTAACTATGTCATCATACCATGACACAGCCGTGACAAATAAAATATTCTCATCAGGGAAATCGTATTGTATTTCTGCTATGTCATGACAATCAATCTTGTTATCTAGTCTAGACAAATGATCTGCTACTTGATTTTCTGTACCCTTTCTATCCTTGATGTCTAAATCGAACTCTTATAGTAATAATATCCATCTGATTAGCCTAGGCTTCGCATTTTTTTATTGATAAATATTTAATGGCAGAATGATCTGTTTGCATAATTACTTTAGTTTCTATGAGATATGGCCTAAACTTATCGAATGCAAATACTATTGCTAAAAGTTCTTTTTCAGTGGTTGTATAGCTTACTTGTGCATCATTAAGAGTACGACTAGCATAGTAGATAACATGAAATATTTTACTTCTCCGTTGTCCTAGCATTGCCCCGATTGCGTAATCACTAGCATCGTACATGAGCTCGAAAGGTTCGTTCCAGTCAGGTGGCACAAAGATTGGTGTTGCTGAAAGTTTTTTCTTCAAATCTGTAAAAGCATTCAAACAATCATTAGTAAACACAAATGGTTGATTTTGTTGAAGTAAAAGACACAAGGGTTTTGATATTTGAGAAAAATCTTTTATGAACCGCCTATAGAAGCTTGTATGTCCAATAAAGCTACCTACACCTCTCACGTTGGTGGATGGAGGTAGGTTTGTGATTACTTCCACCTTGGTTTTATCAATTTCGATGACTTGACAAGAAATTTTGTGACCTAACACTATTCCCTCGGTTACCATAAAATGGCATTTCTCCCAATTTAGTACTAGGTTGATTTTTTCACATCATTTTAGGACTTAGGATAAATTACCGAGACATTGGTTGAAATCGTCACCTGAGACAGAGAAATCATCCATAAATATTTCCACGCACTCTTCTACCAGGTCTGAAAAAATGGCCATCATGCATCTTTGAAATGTAGCTGGGGCGTTACACAGCCGAAACGACATTCGTCTAAATTCGTCGGTACCATATGGACATGTGAAGGTAGTATTCTATTGGTCCTCTGGTGCTATGACTATTGGATTGTATCCTGAATATCCATCAAGGAAGCAATAATATGTTTTTCCTGCTAGCCTATCTAGCATTTGGTCAATAAAAAGAAGGGGAAATGGTCTTTTTTTTATAGCTTTATTGAGCTTCCTGTAATCCATACATATACGCCATCCCGTGACTGTTCTAGTAGTTAGGAGCTCATCATGTTCGCTTTTAACCACTGTCACACCACCCTTCTTTGGCACACGCTGCACCGGATTGACCTATGAACTATCGGATATAGGATAAATCACTCCCGCATCCAGCCATTTTATGATTTCTTTCATGTCTACCTTTTTCATGATCGGGTTGAGTCTTCTTTGTGGTTCTACCAAAGTACTATGGCTATCTTCTAAATTGATCTTGTGCATGCATATGGTAGGGCGGATTCCCTTCAAGTCTGCCATTGTCCATCAGATAGCCTTTTTGTGTTGTGACAAAACATTTAACAAACTATTCTCATGTTCGGAGGTTAGATTGGCAGAAATTATCACTGGTAAAGTTTCATTACAACCAAGGTAGGCATATTTCAAATGTGATGGCAAGGTTTTAAGCTCCAATTTAGGTTCATATTGTAAAGATAATTATAGGGATTAACTTCATTAAAATCTAAGGGTTCCAATTTTGTACTTGATCTAGTATGAAGGAGACTAGATTGTTCATCTGACTTTGTTTTATACTCTGCCTTGGTATCGTTAGCAGGAAACCCGTTTTGTGCTTTATTCAAACTGCTATTATCAGGGCCATAATTCTCATAATCATCTTCTAAAAATAATTCGCCTGGGCCATGATTTTCTTGTTCATGCGTCATGGTTATTGAGTCGTGGCACAAAGCATTGTATTTATCTAGCTTTAAAAATTCATCGTGGTCAAGAATTGCCTTTTTTTCATTTTCTATTGAGTCCACTTCTCTAATGCATTGGCATTCTTCTGAGTCATCCACATATTTCATGGAGTTGAATACATTGATTATGATGCTTTGCTCTCCTACCTGTATTGTGAACTCACCTTTTTCGCAATCTATTAGGATTCTTTTAGTGGCTAAAAAGGGTCATCCCAGGATGATAGGTGCGTTTTCACCGGCTTCGCAATCCAAGATGAGGAAATCAACTGGAAATACGAATTTGTCCACCTTCACTATAATGTCTTCTATTCTTCCCTCTGGTCGCACATAAGATCGATCAGCCAACTGTAGGATGACTGTGGTTGGACAAGCGTGATACCTTTCTAATTTCATAAACATGGAATTTGGTATCAACTTTACACTTGATCCTAAATCAATGAGAGCTCGTTCTTCAAAGTTATTACCAATTGAACATGGTATTATAAAACTGCCAGGGTCTTTTTATTTTGGTGGGAGTTTGCTTACTGCAGATTAGATTTCTGTTATCGTGGAAACATTTTCTACTTTCCTCTTCTTCGATGTCTTTTAGAAACTTAGCATAAGAAGGCATTTGATCGATGGATTCAAGTAAGGGCACGTTGATATACAACTGGTCCAGAACATTAACAAATTTCTTGAACTGGATATCATCATTATTCTTCTTGAATCGTTGAGGGAATGGTGGTGGAGGTCTCACATTATCTGCTATTGGTGCTGAGGAATTTTTGGCCTTGGCCATGAATTTCATTATCTGGATAATGTTTTTTTGAGCCTCCATCCTTTTCTTTCTCTTCGGGCGATTCATCCAGTTCCTCTTCTTCAGCTTGATCATCTAGTTGTGTTGTGCCTTGGTGAGAACTATTCAGTTGTTATCTCCTAAACTTGTTATTTTGGTTAACCTGTGTTCCACTCCTTAGTGTAAGTACACTGCATTTCTCATTTCCATGATGCTTAGTGATTTCAGTATCACTAGGGAGATTTCCTTGTGGGCGAGAATGCAATGACGTGGTGATTTGACCCACTTGGTTCTTCAATTCTCTTAGGGATGAACTATGGCTTTGCAAAAGTACAGCTTGGCTTTGCAACAAATTTTCTTGATTTTTTATTGTTGAAGAATGCTCGTGCATCAAGGTTTTTGTTGAAGCTATAAAATCTTTTGTCGAGACCATAAATTCCTGCAATGAAACCTCCAAGGAGTTTGTATTGGAATTAATATTAGAGGAAGAAACTATACCTTTAGTGTTTTATCAGGGCAGCTGATGATGCTGATTATGGAAATGTCGATGGTCTGAGTTACTCTGTTGTGGCTTATTGTAGTTTGCTGCTTTATTTTTATGGTTTCCTTGATTGCCCCTTAAAAAATTCGGATGTTGTCTCTAGCCAGGAATGCATGTATTTTAATAGGGGTTATTGTTGCTTCGGTTGTAGTTGCCTACAAAATTGGTAGACTCATGGTTTTCTAGACATTCACTCTCATGATGGTTGTTGTGACAAAATATGAATGAGTTATTGGTTTCCTTGACTTCTCTTACCTCATTAGGACGCTGCAAATTTTTTAACATATTAGTTATGGCAGAAAGTTGAGCAACTATTGAATCTTTACCCTCTGATTCATATGCTCTAGATGTTTTTTTCCAGTTCCTAATCTTGTATTCGGAAATTGATAGTCATTATTTGCTATCCTATCGAGGATATCAAAGGCTTCCTCGAGTGATTTGTCAAGTAAAGTGTCATTTGTTGAGGCCTCTAACATCATTCGAGTTGGTGCATTAACTCCGTTGTAAAACTTCACTACTTCCAGTCATGAAATCCATGGTTGACACGTTTACGAAGTAAGCTTTTATACCTATCCCAATATTCATATATTGATTCATCATCTCCTTGGCGAAAACTTGCAATATCATTGTGAAGCTGTGTATTCATATTAGGTGGATTGTATCGAAGTAGGAAACTCTTGCATAAATCTGCCCAAGACCATTGAGCCTAAAGGAATTCCAATGAGCCAAGCTCTCACTCTATCGCGTAGGGAATAATGGAAAAGTTTTAGTTTAAGCACATCTTCATGCACTATTTGTTATGAGAATGAATCACATACTTCAAGGATGACAGAAATATGTTGTCTTGCATCCTCATTAGGTGAACCAACAAATTAACCGATAGAATTTAACATGTTAAACATCACCAGTTTAAGCTCAAAATGAGTTGCTTGTATTTCAGGTGCCACGATACCCGAATTGAGATCATCAAGAATTGGATTCAAATGATCTTGTATTGCTCGTGGTCTTGCAATGTGAAGATTAATTACTGCATCATGATCTCCCATGTTGTTGCCTTGTAATTGTAGTTGATTTATATACTATATGGTTCTTTGGTTACGTCGTCTCTGTCTGAATGACTGTTCAATTTCAGGGTCGATTTGGTTCCAATGGTTTACCAGAAAATCTCAGATCATGAAATAATAAAAATCTACAAAATAAAATAATACAATACGTTAAACTAAGTAAATATAAGGTGACAAGAAAAACTTGTTATGGCGAAAAATAAAAATTTCATCAATTGTCAATCCCCGACAACGGTGCCAAAAACTTGAATGCTTGTAAATGTATATGTTAAAGCAAGCAATTATGTGCAAGTATACACAATCGGATCAAGTAATATAGGGTGAGTGAGTTATCGTCTCCTCAGGGATTAGTCAAAAGTTCTAAAGCTTCACCACAACCAGAACTAGTTGTCACAAGCTAATTCCTATTATCTTGTCAAACTAGAAAACTATCATTAGTATAATAAGAAAATACTGTAAAGTATGATTGCAAAAGAGTTTGGTCGAGACAAAATGAATATGCAAACTATCGAAATAAAATAAACAAAACATGGACAAGCGTTGATTCAAATATATTCAAAACAACCTCACATATTCAGACTTATCACAGAGCGCTCATGCTAATCTTTTGTATTGACAAGCAATTTGTCTAAGTCTAGATTGAATTGTTATGACATGCTTAAACTGCCCGACAAGATTACTAAGTATTCTTAGACGGTTGCTATGGCAATACTCCTCAGCGTTAACTACAACCCTTGGTTTGTCAGACTATTTTTGTAGCAATACCTCTCAGCGTAAACTTTAGTCATTGTCTATCCAACTTTAGCGTCTATCCCTTTTAGTCGATTGAAACCAGCTCCTCAACTTAAGGTAGACAAGTTAGAACAACACCATCCTGGATCCATTCCATTATTCACGTACATCTATCTTAATTCTCTCGAATATAAGAATCAATATCTAGACAAAAGGTAATCTCTCGATACTCTTACATTGCCAAGACATGTTTCACCCCAGGCAATCTCTCGAAGATCTTACAGTGTCAAGGTAAAATATTCAAACAATGAACAAAACAATCATGGGCATAATCATAATTCATAATTCATAAACCATAAAATAGTTTTTTAGGCAAAACAAAGATTAATACCAAGTAAGACAGTTCATTGTGCTATAAAAAAGTCATTCAAGTATCATCATTTTAAAACAACCCCAATACGTAAAGAAATTAAGAACAAAGGAAGAACGACTCCCAAAATCGGGGGCTCTGTCATGACAATTTTGATTAACACTGAGCCTGTCGTGGCGATCAGTCTCTCTCGAGACCTGACCACCGCTCTACTATAGTCTGCCTATGGAGAACACCAAAGAAGGTCAGTTGGTAAATGGTGGGGAAGTATTGCAGTTGCTTGCTTTCACTTCCAGTAATGCTCTTCTAACTTCCTTACCTCATTTATTTGGCGGCTATGGCTAGGTATTTATAGAGGGATATCTCATAGGGTTTCACATAAGTGAAGATTCCCTAGATACCCGTTATTGTCTTGTCCAGGCTAAAAATGGAAAGACGGCTGGCGGTTGTCAGAATCTTGAGGGCTTGCTTGCACGTGAAGGAAGTAATCCAGCTGGCATGTGACATAGGCGATTTCATCATATCCGCTTCAGACTTTCCAGATAAACCTTGCCTTGGCGAGATAAATCTACTCATCACGTTCTTTAACTTTTCAGTTCCATTGGTCCTTACAAATTACGTTGTCGTGACTGAAATGTTCTACCTCGGTAAATTTCTTGCACATGCACAATCCACACAAACCCTTTCTCCTCATCAGCATCAGTCAAACCACATAAATTTTACAGAAGCAAAACTTATCCACCACAAACAAATATAACTAAATGCAACTAAAGTTCCGTAAATGAAACTAAAATATCGTGCATACTTTGTTTAGACGAGCAATAACTTAAGTGAAAAGACTATAAATCGAGTCTTTTTATGGAGTTATCAAACTGCTTCTTGATTTTTTTTATCTTCAAGAGCATTTTGGGTCTCATTTGCCTCAATTTCTGGTAGACTGACTTGCATTTTGGCTTGATTGATAATATATGGACTACCATATACATTTCTAGTCGTGGCATATCATGTTATGACCATCGAAAACATCTTTATATTCACAAAGCAATTAAATCAAACTGTTTCGTGCTTCATTAAAAAGTGTTATAATGATCTTAATCTTTTTCTTTTCTTCCTCAAACCTCAAATTCAAGACTTCAATCCTTTCTTCATGAGGCATAATTTGTTTATCCTCACTTTCCACTATTTTAAATAACTCGAAAGGCAAGTTGTATTCTTTCTCTTTGTCATACTCATTAATTTCTCCAAGATATATAGGTCACTCAAAATTGACCTCCGGGTCAAAGTCATCATTATACATATCATTGATATCTAGAGACCTAAAAGAAAAGAGAAAGGAAGGATATATATATACCAATATATATACGAGAGAAACTATCTCACATAAAAACTAGAAACAAGTAATATATATATGTATACAAAAAAATAAAAATAAAACATGAAATGAATATGAAAGTTGTTTTCCAAATACAAAATAGAATGCATCCTTTATTGAAAGTAAATAAAAATAGTTTATTCACCATTAAAAGAGATCATATATTGCCTCGAGTATGAGCATATAGGGAAAGTTTGAGTATTACTCTGAAAAAGATTGGAAAACTACATGTAGTTATTAACCATGAACCTGGTAGTCATGGATGGATCCTAGATCTATCAATCTCTCATGTATCATCCTCTATTATGATGTTAATACTCAGGTCCTTCAAGGAATCTTTTAAGGAGGGTTGAGCAATCAATGGCTTTTCTTTGAGCATATATCCTCATAAGAAGGGAATACCATCAGTTCCCATTGAACTTCTTCATTGGTATATCTAGCCCTCTTTCTCTCTCAGCTTTTATAGATTTCTTTCCTCATTTGTTGATAGCAAGACCAGAATGATCCAACTTGGTAGTGGGGTATATGGGGTCAATCTTTTCTTATAAGCTTTTTAAACCCTCTTTTTATCCTGACACCTCTTCCAAAGGTCAATATTATTCCCATATTGGTACACTTGGATAGTTAGGGCCTAGGTATTTTATTTCCTTCTTCCATAAGGTGGAATTGAAAAATTTTAGCGAACGAAATGAATACCCCATAATTTCCTTGTCTACAGCGATATATGGGGCATCAGTGGAAACAATTTCCATTATATCTTTCTCCACATTGATAGTTATGGGGGTTTCATCAATGAAATACTTTATTTTCTAATGGAACATTGATGGCACTACTCCAGCTTGATGTGTCCAAGGCCTCCCTAAGAGATATTTGTATGAAGGAATGTAATCCATGAAATGGAACTCTATATTGTATGTGGCAGATCCAATAGTCAACGAGATTTCAATATTATCTAGCATCTCCTTTTTAATTCAATCGAATTCTCGTACAATACTCTAGCATGCTCTCATATGTGGGCTACCCACAAGCAGCCTGTTGAGAGTGACAAAGGACATCACATTAAGTGCATAACCATTATCAATCAATACATTAAGTAATCATGTCACTTTTAATGAGTTGTGATGTTTAAGGTCTTAGCTTTGCCTCTACATCTGGATGGAATTTCATCATCAGAGAACTAGATGAAGTTATTGGCCTAAGTATTATTAACCAATCGACCTAGCTTATTGACTGGTATGTCTTTTCGTATGACTTTCTGATTTAAGACTTAGAAATGCCTCCATATGTGACTTTGAATCCAATAATAATACTGGTATTAAAATACGAGCATGCAATTTGTGTAGCTTCTACACAATGCTATACTCATTTTGCTTTAGAAATTTCAAAAATTATATAGCTTTTTCTTTCTTTACGGGCTCATTAACAACATGTCATCCTCTTTAAATGGATCGACTATTCTCTACAATGGATTAAAGTTTTGGGAATAACACCTCTCACTTCTAGTGAAATGCCCCACTTCATTGATAGCTTCTACCTTTCATTCATATTTCCAGGGCACTTTCTTCTTGTCATTGTAGAAAAAATGACTTAGCCCAATTATTACCACTTTTGCTGGTGCCTTATCCTCCATTCTCACCTTGGGAATGATCAGGGTTGTCCTGTCAAAATTAGAAATTCTCTAAAGAGGTTTGAACCAAAGAGAACTAGATGGGGAAAAAAGAGAAACTAGAAGTTGAAAAATACCAGTTAAATCTAGAAGTTGACTTTCATGAGGGACAAATTAAAGAAATATGAAAGGGAAATGAAAAGTTGACATTGATCTGGCTAGTCTATATGAGGATTAGCACAAGTTACATCGGGATGACCAGATTAGGTAAGACCTCAACACAATGGGCTAAAGAGCTCGAAGCCGAGAAGGAACAAAGGATATGGGATCTCAAAGCTAAAAAAGAGAAAAGAATTAGAGAGCTTGAAAGTGAGAAAGAATCTTAGACCGAACACTTGAGGGAGAAAGAAAAGAGGTCAAAAGTTTGAGACAAATGTATAGACTTAGTGAGAGGCGAGTAGAAGAAATTACTCAAGAAATGCAAAGATTGTAAGCTGAAAATGAAGAATTAGCCGAGAATCGAACCATAAATAGAAAATTAAGATACTAAATTGTATAATTAGAAGAGTCTCTAATTTGATAGCGAACTCTGGTAGGGTCAGTAGATCTAAGGATAAGTCCAGAAGAGAATGCTTTGCTAAGGTGTCGAGTGCAAATTATTGAATTAAGCAGAATGATTCGTGAAACTAATCGACATTGGTAAGCTTCCACAAACAACTTTCAGAGTGATATTAGAAATATAGATCATGTGATGAGCGAATCCATAAAAAATGAACGAGGTTGCTAGATACATGAAGGAGTTGGTTAGCAAAGCAGAAGTCATCCGATGTTACACTGATCGAATTTTTGACTATTGGAAGAAAGTGACATGGTTAATCGATGAAGTTGTAAAACTTAATAGAAAAGCAGAGTCGTATCTATAGGCATGAATTATTTGTAACAAAAACTTTTGTTTCCGTTGGAAACTATTCTATGATAATTAACTTTTGGATTAATACCTTTTTCAGTCATGTATTTACATTTATTTTCATTTCAATGTGTATTAATTAAATTAATTAACGAAAGATTGTAAGAAAATATAATGAACACTTCCAAGCACCCATCTAAAATTAGGCAAAGGGAAATGGAAAAAAATGCCTAAATTGAGAGAAATCAATTAGAAATATAAGAGAATTTGAAGAAGACTCAAGAAGAGAAATGAGAGCAAATATTGGAAGCTCACAAGGATTTGCTTGCAAAGTTTCTCTATCTTCTTGAAGGAAAAAAACCTTGAACATGAAAAGGGTCCATCATTGGGTACTACCACTGGAGAACCTCTATAGCCTCATGATTTCACACCACGTCGTGTTAGAGAATAATAAGAAACAATCAACTTGATAGGGAGATTGCACATCAATCCACATGTTACTTCTAGAAACGTGCATCAATCTGAAAGTGTCTCAAACCTTTATCAAGAGGTTAGAATTGAACAAAACAAAATGTTAAAAGATTAATGTAAGCAACTAGAAGAAAAATTAAGGCAATTAGAGATGATGATGATCTTTATGGTATCGATATAAGGAATTGAGCCTAATTCCAAATGTAATAATGTAGCCCAAATTAAAAGTTCAAAACTTTGAAAAGTTTGATGAGGCCACATTTCCTTCTTCGTATATCACCATGTTTTGTGGAAAGATGATAAGTTACGTGGAAATGACCAACTTATAATTTATTGTTTCCAAGAGAGTTTGGCAGGGTCAACTACTCGGTGGTATAATCATTTGAGTAGAGCTCACATTAGATCATAGAAAGACTTAATAAGGCATTCCTAGAGTAATATAAGCATATGAAAGATATAATTCCCAATCGTCTCATGCTACAAAATATAGAATAGAAGGTCGATGAATGTTTTAAAAAATATGTCCAAAGGTGGAGCGATATAACGATTCAAGTTTATCCTCACTAGATGAAGTGGAAACAACAATTATCTTTCTGAATACTCTGAAGTCTACTTTCATAGGAAATATAATAGGAATTCTTTCAAAAGCTTTGTCGACCTGGTCATATAAGGAGAAATGATTGAGATAACTATTAATGTAACATCCCAAATCCTGTGTTAGGAGTTTCAAGTTAACACGAGAATAAATCCCCTTAATGACAGATGATCTCATATTATAAGGAAGCCTTAGTCCAAGATTTTTTGGATTGGGCTTGGCCTTGGCCCAACATGAGTAAAAAAGTGTGTTTTTAATCTTAACAAGAATATGGAAGGACCAAATACGCAATTAGATGAACATTCGAAACAAAAGCTAAATCCCCTTAATGGGAGATGATCTCACGTTCTGCCTTATATTTTTCTTCATCACATTTGTCTTATTTCTTATCCCAGAAGCTCTCATCTTCCTCCTTGGTAAGTTAGGCAAAGGTTGAAGCTTTATAATCTTTCAACTTTATTTCTGGAATTCTAAGTTAAGAATTAAAGTCTCCATCTTCAAAGCGTTCTTTTAAGCTATTAAAATCAAGTTTGGCCATAGAAAACCAAAAGTGGGTTTTAGTGGGGATTTTTGAAATCCAATGGTCTAGCCCATTTTTAGTAGATATATGTGTTATAAAGTATACAAGACTTCAATTAAATCTCCTAGACTGAGTTAATAACTCATTTACATTGTTTTGAATAGTGAAAGAAGTGGGAGAAGGTTCCAAGGCTAAAGGGAAGGAGAAGTTACACCTTGTGTGACCTTGAAGAGTTTCCAACAACTGAGAAGTCAATGTAACACATTTACAATTTCCTCATATCAAATGTAAGTCAATAGGATGCATCTAGCTTGGAAATAGAAGTTGTTGAGCATGAATAAACTTTCAAGGTATATTCTCGTATTTGATGTTATTAGCATGTTTAAAGACCTTTTATGACCCCTAATAATTCACATAAGACTTTAAGTACACTTGAGAACCTCATTAGGGCTTTTGGAGTAGTTTAGAGAGCCAAATTTGTTCCTAAATAAGGCATTTTAGGCCCGAGTATCAGTACTGGTACTGTAACACCCCCAACCATTACCCGACCCAAATACAAGTTTGAGATGTTACATTGACTTTTCAAACCAATATACTTGCACAAAATGGTAGAAAATTTAAACTTATATTAATAAACCAAATAATTTACACAAGTTTAATACAAAAGCTCACAAAATAATCAGAGCATATACAACTTAAACTTTTGATTACATGCCAACATTGATTTTCATAACAAAATAACCTACTGTTTAAGTTGCTTTTGATATGATATCTGAAAGAGTGATCCTATCCCAGCTGCGTATCCTTGCTCGTCTAACTTCTCGGATCCTACGTGTGAAACACTCACATTCTAAGTCATCGAGTTAGTGAGGCACAATATATATAATGATACTATAATGAAATGTAGTATCATGTAATCATATATTCATTCAATGCAATCTACATAATCATGGACCCGGTATGTTCACTAGGAATTCCTAGTAATGCATTTTGGTCTCACCAATGCCCCAACTGCGTTCATGGATTTGAAGAATTGGATTTTCTATCTGTATCTAGACTAATTCGTGGTGTTTTCATTGATAACATCTTGGTGCATTCATGTTCGGAAGAGGAGTATGACTTTCATCTTCGTATTGTGCTTCAGACCTTAAGGGATCGTCAATTATTCACCAAGTTTAGTAAGTGCGAGTTCTAGTTTTCAGATGTACCATTTTTGGGCTATATGGTGTCAACGGTTGGAATTCATCTTGATCCTCTAAATATTTGAGTCGTAGTCGAGTGGGAGCCACTGTGGAATGTGTCTGAGATGCGCAATTTAATAAGGCTTACCAGTACTGACACTACTTCGTAAAAGGGTTATATGCAGTTGTCGCCCCGATAACTAAGTTATTGCAAAAATGAGTGTCATTCATGTGGATGATAAGCGTCAGTAAAGTTTCAAGAGGCTAAATGATATTTTGACTTAGACACCAGTGTTAACTCAGTAGGAGTCGGGAAAGGATTGTATCATGTTTAACAATGCTTCACTGAAAGGCTTGGGTTACGTTATGATACAAGAGGGAGGAGTGGTTTCATATACATCTCGAAAGCTTAAATCATATGAGCATAACTACCCCACTCACGATTTGGAGCTAGCCATCGTGGTCTATGCTCTAAGATTTAGAGGCACTACCTCTTCAGAGAAAAATGCTACATCTTCACCGACCATAAGAGTTTGAAGTATTTGTCATGTAAAAGCAGTTAAATTTGAGGCAGTGGTGTTGGGTGGAGTTTCTTAATGATTATGATTGTTTGATCGATTACCACCAGGTAAAGCGGATGTAGTGGCAGACACCTTGAGTCGAAAGATAGTGCCCGAACTTTGAGCCTTTCTTGCATGTTTGAGTTTGATTGCCATGGTGGTTTTCTAGCATAATTACAAGTTAAACCCGACTTGGTTAAGGAGATGAAAGGACTTTAGAGGACCAACCTCTATTTTTTAGCTAAGGTTGAACACACACATCGTGGTGAGGTTCCTGGTTTTGAGCTGAAGAATGGCGATGTATTGTATTTTCGGGACGTTTGTGTGTTCAATTAAATGAAGAGTTGCGAACTAAAATCCTTGGTGAGGTACATTGTAGTCCATTTTTAGTCCATCTTGGAGGGAACAAGATGTACCAAGACATTAGTCAATTGTATTGGTGGCCAGATATGAAAAAAGAAATATTTGAGTTCGTGTTTATGTGCTTGGCTTTTCAGCAAGTTAAAGAGAAACATCAGGTTCTATCGGGATTACTTCAGCCTATCCAGATCCTACATTGGAAGTGGGATAGAGTGACCATAGATTTTGTAAGTAGGTTACTGATGACTCAAAGGAAACACAATACAATCTAGGTAGTGGTCGAAGGTTAACCAAGTTTACTCATTTTCTACTTGATCGCATGATTTTACCCTTGAGAGGTTGGCTAGACTATATGTCCAAGAGATAGTGAGATTGTATGGGGCACCGACATCGATAATCTCCGATCAAGACCCATGGTTCACACTGAGGTTTTAGAAATCATTTCACGAGGGCTTAGGTACCTGATTTCATTTCAATACCGCCATTCACCCGCAGACTAATGGTCAATCCGAGCGTGTGATTGAGATCTTGGAAGATATGTTTATATTTTACATGATATACCTCGACAGAAATTGGGAGGATCATATACTATTAGTCATGTTTGCATACAATAACAACAACTGCCAATCAGGTATTCAGATGGCTCTCTATGAAGCCTTATATGGGAGGAAAAATAAAACGCCTTTGTGGCGGTCAAAGCTTAATGAAAGGGAGTTAATTGGTCCTGACCTAATCAAGGAATTCAAAGATAAGGTTCAAGTGATTTAGGTCCATTTAAAGGAATCTTTTAACCAAAAAAAATAAGATGCAAACTTGAAGCGTAAGGGCATAAAGTTTGAACTTCAAGTTTGAAGTGGGAAAAAATTGTTCTTAAATGTGTCACCTTGGAAGAGGGTGCTTAGATTTGGTCGCAATGGGAAGCTAATCCGGGGATTTATTGGACCCTATGAGATTTTTGAGAGAGTCGGACCCATAGCTTATTGACCATCCTTGTCGTCATAGATATAGCACATCCATAATGTGTTTCATGTGTCGATGCTTATGAGGTATCTTTATTACCCTTCCCATGTCATTTTATTAGAGCATATCGAAGTCAGATAAGATATGACCTATTAGGAGAAACCAATAAGGATCTTGGATCGATAGGTCAAGAAATTGAGAAACAAGCAAATTATGTTAGTAAAGGTTTTATGGAGGAACCATGGGACTGAGGAAACAACTTGGGAGGCCGAGGAAGATAAGAAACTCTATTATTCGTATATGTTCTACTCAGGTAAATTTTGGTGAAAAAATTTATTTTTGGAGGGGAGAGTTGTAATGTCTCGATTCTCAGGTTTGTAGATTTGGGCTAAATTGAGATAGAATTATAAAAACCTTTTAGTCTTGTAAAGAGCCCTTGTCCAAGTATTGAGTGGTTTAGGCTTGGATTGAGCCTATTATGGAGTAAAAATGACATTTTTGAATTTGGGATAATTAAGGAATGATTAGAGTTATAAATTGCCCCAAAAATCTTTTAAAGGCTGGAAACCTTTAAATAGGCTTATGTCACTGTAGGAGTCACCCCCTTCCTTCTTGTCTTCTTCCTTCATTAAAAAACTCTTCTTCTACACTTTTGTATGTACCAAAGGTGATAACTTTCTTACTCCTCAACCTTAGTTTGAAATCGTTAAGGTAAGAAAGCTAATCTCCACATCTAGAGCTTCATTTCAAACCCATTTTCCCATGTTTTAGTTATGGTGGCCAACATGGGGTTATAAAATGGTTTTGGAATTTAGAGCTCTTGGGTGTCCCAAATCCGTCCCTAAGAGTTTAGAATCATGTTTATACTTTTTATAAGTCTTCAAGTAAGTTAGTAACCCATTTAATTGTTTTTGGTTAATAAGAGAAGTGGTGAAAGCTCAAAGGTGAAAGGTAAAGAGAACAAAGTGTTTGGGTGAGGTTGAGGTGGTTTCTACAACTTCTAGGTGTAAGGTAACACACTTCTAGCTCTTCCTTACTGCTTGTAGATCAACATATGTAGTTTTGATGCTTGTATGAATGCATGAGTCTTTTGGGTGCTTTTGGGGGTTTAAAGGATGAAAAAGGGAATTTTTTGTTGTTTATGCATAAAGTGATGACTCGTGAGCTTTTCGAATTGAGTATCAAGTAGCATTTTCAGCTTGTTATGAACTTGAGTAGAGCTAGAGCTCGAGCTGAGTATTCATTGAGCTTTGGTTGATTCGATCTCGAGTAGCTCACGATCTGTCTCGTCTCATTTACAACCCTAGTCATAAATAGACAACGAGCTATAATTTTTGGCCCGACGGATACCCAATTCATTTTTTCTTATATTAGAATTTTCATTTTCAATTCACCAATTATTTCATCATAAAATCTTAAATTTTAAATTTCTTAAATTATTTAACTCTAATATCTTAAATTATTTTATAAATTATTCTTCCTTACTCAAAACATTTTAAATTTAATTATATATTTTAATTCTATTATTTTTCTGAATTTTAATTTTTTATATTTGTATTATATAATTTGAATTTTTAAGTTCTATGTGAGGATTATGATGTATCAAATTTTCAACTTTAAGTTTTTTTTCTTCATGTGATTTTTTAAAAAAATATGTATAAACTACATATATGTAATTAAAAAATGTGAATATCCAGAATTTGCGGTACTTAATATGTATACTTATTATGTATAAGATAGTATTTATTCATAATTTTTTAATCATTGAAAATACATAATTACAAATGCAGCTGCTTGAACTCGTGATTTTTAAGGATAACAACAATATTTTTTTATTAATATGGGTAAGTACAAGGTAATATCTATTTAAAGATAACTCTCAACCATTTGACATTAAACGCTCACACCCCTGATATTTCTGTTGCTCGAACCCGAGACCTCAAGGAATAACAACAATTCATTTACTACTTAAGTCACTTGGTTTGTGCTAATGAGAACAACATTACTTTTTACTAGTAAGGTCACTTAATATATAGGGGTGTACAAAAAGATCTGATCTAATCAATCGATCCGGTGAATCGGTCCAAAAATTTGAATATCCAATCTATTTTTTTCTGGATAATTTGGATTGGAAATCCATTTTTTTTGGATAATCAGATCTAATATGAATCGATAAATTCCAATTTCGGATTATCCGAAAATCTAAAAAAGTAATAGGCTTTTTAAATTTTAGATACCTTTAGCCCAATAAGTGAGTAACACACTAATCCATTAAAGCTCTAACCTAATAAAAATTAGAATATTTAATTATTTATTGTATGTGAGTAATTATATATATATATATAATGTAGTAGAAATATCGTATAAGTTGCATTAAATCACAAAATATAAAATATAAAATACAAAATTATTTTTATCAAATTAAATTTTATATTCTGATATCCAATCCGAAATTTCATATATCTAATTTTTTGGATCAGATACATATCACTATTTTAATTTTAGGTTGTTGGATGTTGATGGCTCCGACTTCGGCAGGCGAAATCCACCTCAAGCCCGGTTGGTTCCATTGGTATCATAATGATTATAATATAATATATTTATATCTATTTAAAATTTTATCATTAATAATGCAAACATCATACATACATAATTATTTGAACTTAAGACATCTATTAAAAACAACATTTTTCTTTAACTACTCATACGAATTGATTTTGAAAGTTGCATATGAAAAAATAGGTTCTTTTATGGTTTACTTTTTGTATGGTTAACTTTTTGGTTGTGAAGTTGTGTGATGAGAAACAGATGGAAGGAAAAGCTGAAAATGTTGACAAGGCAATCATATACGTGTGTGTAGGGCTGTAAAATGTTGACCGACTTGTAAACTGACTTAAACCGATTTGAGTCAAAACTGTTCTTAATATGTGTTGTAGTGATCCGAAACTGACTCGGAATTGGTGTTTACCTGAACCCGAGTTGCACCTAGAAATTGTGGATCTGAACCCGACCTGCACCTGACCTGAGAACGATCTGAACCCGAGTTGAACAAAAAAATGATACCCGAACCCGACTTGCATCCGACTGATATGAACCCGGATTGAGTGGTAAATAACTGGTATTACCCGACCTTTTTTCAACCTGTCATGTGATGAATCTAACCTGTAAATGATTCGACTTGTTATTAACATAATATGATATTTACCTGATTTGACATTTACCTAACTTATATATTACCATGGATGAAATTATAATATTTTAATAAAATTGTGAGTTTTTAAGTTTATAATATAATTAATATTATTAATTTTTAAATGTTAAAATAAAATATTTATTATGATAATTAAATTAATAAATATACTTATTATATAAAATTATTTAAATGTAAATGATATAAAACATGATTAATAAAATTATTGGCATTGAACAATGATTAAATGTAAATTAATATAGTTTAATTTATATAAATGATATAGTTTAATTTATGTAAAGAAAAATAATATTAATAATGTAAGCATTTATTATGTAATTTATATTGGCGTTTAACATGATTAATACAAATAATTTTGACATTGAAATGATAATTAATTTGATAATAAATGAATATTGGTATTGAATGTGATTAATTCTCCAAAATATAAATATAAACTATACAGTTTAATTTTTGTAAAGAAAAATTATCTAACAATTATAACATACCTAAAACATAATATAAAAGATAAATTTAATTGATATTGATAATTTAAATAACATTTGATCTAAAATAACATTTGAGTTATTACAGTTGAATACAATAAAATGAACAAAAACGATGTTTTTATAAGCTTATAACAAAAGTTTTATAAGGCTAAAAGCTTAACTTTCCTACAATAAATTTCTTTATTGAGCTTTTGTATCGAAATAGTTGCTAACATTGTTAAATTACGGGCAACTTTTAAAGTCACTATTAGGTATGGCTCATAAATATACCGAGAAAGTCTCACAGTGGGGGTTACGATTATGTGAGTTGGGGGTGCGGGGGTTGCGGCCTCACGGTATGGTATAGGGTTATTTTTATAAATATGTACCAGGGTTTATTTATTATAAAAGGAGATGTAACCTAAACCTATGAGACAATTGAATTGAATAAAAATTCTAGCGCCGCCTAAGGCACCGAGGACGTAAGCACATTGCTGAACCTCGTTAAAATTCTTGTGTTATTTATATTTTCTTTACCCGATTATTCAACAATTGGTATAAGATGTTATGAGCCAAATTCGAAGTTGTGAAATTCGATGGTTAGGGTAACTTCGGATTATGGTAAACAAGGGTGTAGGATCTGTTGGCGCAGTAAGGGATCCTGAAGGCTTTGCGACCTACAAAGCCACATCGATGGAGGAGGAAGATTGGGAAGAATTGTAGCAGTGAGCGACAGGAACCATACGATTATGTTTGACGGATGAGGTCATGTATCACGTCATGCATCTATCATCTCTAGATGAAATTTGGAAGAAATTGGAAAGTCAGTTTATGTTCAAATCCTTAACGACTAAATTGTATCTAAAGCAGTGGATGTATGGGCTGAAGATGCAAGATGATCATGATTTGGCACAACACGTGAATGTCTTCAATTAAATTGTTTCTGATTTGGCTCAGCTTGATGTGAAAATTGAGAATGAAGACAAAGCGATGATTCTGTTGTGTTCCTTGCCTCCCTCTTACGAACACATGGTGACTACTCTTATATATGGGAAAGAGACTATCAAAATTGAGGAGATTATTGTAGCCTTGTTGGCTCACAACCAGCGAAGCAGAATGCAAGAGAAAGCTCTCAACCTGATAGCTTATATGTCAAGGGTAATCGAGATCGTGGATGGAAGCCAGAGAAGACAGGGTCTGGGAAGCAAAATTTTATATCCAAATCTAGGGATAAGAAGACAATTCACTGTTACAAGTGCAAGGAGGCGGGACATATGAAGCGAGACTGTCCGAAGTTGAAAAAACAGACTGATGAGAAGCGTGATAACTCATCCAAGTCTGTGAATATGGTCGAGGATGACAATTCTGATTGTAGTGAGGGTGATATGCTCTCTATTTCAACGACTCAATTGACGGATGCTTGGATTCTTGATTTTGGATGTTCTTATCACATCACGCCAAATAGGGAATGGTTTTCGAAATACAGGTCGGTTAATTCTGGTTCTGTCTATTTGGGTGATGATCGATGTTGCAATATTGTTGGTATTGGTGATGTCAGAATTAAGATGTATGATGGTTCTGTTCAGACGTTGTGTGGTGTTCGACATATCCCAGATTTGAAGAAGAATTTGATTTCTTTGGGCACTTTGCACAAGAATGGTTTTATCCCTAAGGCTGATGAGGATAGGGAAACCATTCGGATTGTTAAAGGAGTTTTGACTGTGATGAAAGGAAAGATGACTGCAGGGAATATTTACATATTGTTAGGGAATACCGTTATAGGTGGAGTTCATTTTGTTGAGTCCTGTGATGATACTACCAAACTGTGGCATATGCGTTTTGCTCATCTTAGTGAACGTGGTATGGCTGAATTACATAAAAGAAATCGGTTGCATGGTGTTAAAAGCTATAAGCTCGATTTTTGCAAGTATTGTGTTCTTGGTAAACAGACTAAAGTTCGTTTCAAGACTGGGAATCACACAACTGAAGGGATTCTTGATTATGTGCATTCTAATGCATGAGGGCCTTCCACGAATCGTCTTTGGGTGGATCTAGGTATTATGTTACTTTTATTGACGATTTTTCACGGAAAGTTTGGGTGTATTTTTTAAAACAAAAGTCTGACATTTTTAAGAAGTTCAAGCTGTGGAAAACTGAGGTAGAAAACCAAACATGATGAAAAATCAAGTGTTTGAGGTCTGACAATGGTACGGAGTACACAGATTCACAGTTTCTAAACTTCTATAAGGAGCATGGGATTAAGAGGAATTTTACAGTGCGCAAGACACCATAACAGAATGGTGTTGTGAAACGGATGAACAGGTCATTGAATGAAAGAGCCAGATGTTTACGGTTGAATGCGAAGATTCCAAAATACTTCTGGGCTGAGGCTGTTAACATGGCGTGTTATCTTATCAATAGATCGCCAAGGGCATCATTGGTTGGAAATGTTACAGAAGAGGTATGGACTGGTCATGATGTTACTTTTGATCACTTATGGATTTTTGGTTGTCCTGCTTATGTGCATGTACCTGTTGATGAGAGATCCAAACTTGATGCAAAATCGAAGGAGTGCATTTTTCTGGGTTACAAGAAAGGTATCAAAGGATTCAAGTTCTGGGATCCAGTTGCGAAGAAAATTGTGATCAGTAGAGATGTTGTTTTTAATGAACAACCCATGTTGTAGCAGAAGAAAGACACGACAGTGGTGGATTTCGAGCAGTTTCCAGTTGAGAAAACATAAACTTCTCAACTGACTTCTGGTGGTTCCCCTACGTTTGATTTGCAGGATTACAGTCTCGCCAGAGACAAGGTGAGACGGACGAATATAAAGCCTTCGAACATATTGGGTTTTGAAGACTTGGTCTTTTTTGCACTTACTGTTTGCAGTGATGATCCAGTTACTTTTCATGATGCTATTACTAGTAAGGAACAAGTGGATGGCTGACATGGTTGAGGAGATAGAGTCTTTGAATCACAATCATACATGGGAGTTAGTTCGCCTTCCTGAGGGTAAGAAGCCTATTGGTTGCAAATGGGTGTATAAGAAGAAACCAGTAGTAAAAGAAAAAGAAGGGGAGAAGTTCAAGGCTCGTTTGGTAGAAAAGGTTTTTTCACAACAGAAAGGAGTTGATTATGATGAAATGTTTTCTCCTGTGGTCAGGCACACTTCAATCTGAGTAGTACTTACATTGGTGGATAGTTGAGATTTGCATTTAGAACAGATGGATGTGAAAACTGTTTTTTGCATGGTGATTTAGAGGAGCAGATCTACATGCAGCAGCCTGAAGGTTTCACTCAACTTGGAAATGAGCATTTAGTTTGCAGATTGAAGAAATCTTTGTACGGGTTGAAGCAGTCTCCGAGATAATGGTACAAATGATTTGACTCCTATATGATCAAAATTGGCTACAAGTGATGTGAATATGATTGTTGTGTCTATGTTAAGAGCCTTGATGATGGTTCTTTTATTTTTCTGTTATTGTATGTTGATGATATATTAATTGCTGCGAAGAACATAGATGATATTATCAGTTTGAAAACTTTATTGAGTCAAGAATTTGATATGAAATATTTAGGTGCTGTAAAGAAAATTCTTGGAATGGAAATTTGCAGGGATAAAGACTCAAGAAAACTGTGACTATCTCAACGGGGTTATGTTGAGAAAATGCTAGAAAGGTTTGCGATGAGTAGCGCAAAACCAGTGAGCACTCCATTGGTGAATCACTTTGAGCTCTCATCAGAACAGTGCCCTAAGACAGATAAGGAAGCTGAAGATATGGCAAAAGTTTTATATTCTAATGTTGTTGGCTGCTTGATGTATGCAATGGTATGTACTCGTCCTGATTTAGCTTATGTTGTTAGTCAAGTTTGTAAGTACATGTCTAAACCTGTAAGCAACATTGGGAAGCAGTCAAGTGGATCTTTAGGTACTTAAAGGGTATTGTGGGACATGGAATTATTTTTGGTAGTCAGCGGGATAATCCTTTGGTTGTAGGATATGTGGATTCAAACTATACGGGTGATTTGGATAATAGAAGATCTACAACAGGTATGTCTTTACTCTTGGTGGAGGGCCTATTTCTTGGAAGTCTACTATTCAATCTATTGTGGCATTATCTACAACTGAAGCTGAATACATGACAGCGGCTGAAGCTGCAAAAGAAGCTTTTTGGCTTACTGGTTTAGTGAAGGAGTTGGGTGTTCAGCAAGGTGGAGTTCAATTGTTTTGTGACAATCAAAGTACTATTCACTTGGCTAAGAATCAGGTATATCATGCTAGAACTAAGCATATTGATGTAAGGTTTCACAAGATCAGAGAGTTGGTTATATCTGGATAGATTTTGTTTTAGAAGGTACATACTGATGAGAATACCGCTGATATGTTCACCAAGCCAGTTACGACAGACAAGTTCATGCATTGCTTGGAATTGTTGAATATTTCGAGTTGTTAAAGAAGTATGGTAACCCAACCCACATTGAATGTTTTCTAAGGGGCATGATATTCGCCAAGGTGGAGATTTGTTAGGTATGACTCATAAATATACCGAGAAAGTCTCGTAATGGGGGTTACGATTATGTGGTTTGGGGGTGTGGGGGATGCGGCCCTGCAGTATGGTACAGGGTTATTTTTGTAAATATGTATCAGGGTTTATTTATTATAAAAGGAGATGTAACCTAAACCTATGAGATAATTGAATTGAATAAAAATTCTAGTGCCGCCTAAGGCACCGAGGACGTAAGCACATTGCTGAACCTCGTTAAAATTCTTGTGTTCTTTCTTTTTTCTTTCCCGATTATTCAACAGCCACCAACATAATTTAACATGGCGAGATCCAACGGTGAACAGCTGCCCAAAAGAAAAATCGCCTAGAAGTCCGAGGAGTAGCTATTTAGAAAAAAATGACAAGTTACAACAATCTATTTAAGTCAGACCTACAAAATAAATTACAAGGCAACAACTGGCAGCAAACAACAAGAAGTATTAATAAAATTAACATTAGTTTTATACATCATTAAAAATTTCAAAAATTAAATTCATATAATTTAATTTTGAATAATAAATCATTTCCTTATTTATTATATTAAATATTACTTTTTAATATATATCATATTATAATAATATAATTAGAATGTTATCAACAATGATGGAACTAAAACCGTCAGATCACTTTGATGTGTAAAAGACAGATAGAACTAATCACCTCTCATTATTCCCAAATCACGTGACTCAGGGACATTTAAGTCATTCACAATTTCCAAGTCCTAATTGAAAAAGAATGTACCCAAAGATAGGAGCCAATCTTATTGGTTATCCAAAATGCAAACCACAGCCAAACGACGCCGCATTTCCTCCTCTCCTTCCTTCGGTCCTACCAGATATCATCCTCTTCTTCACAATTGCAAACACTCGATTTATCATCGATCAACTAAAATAAAAACTTTCTTTTTTAAATTCAGTAACCGACTTGTTTAAAAGCATAACGTTGTCCCCTTGTTTTGATTTTATTCAATTTAGTCAAACTTTAATGATTTAATTTAATCTTTATATTTTAAATTCTTTCAATTTCATCTCTATATAATTTATATTAATAAACTATAATTTATATTAACAAATTATTTAATTAATAGAGTTAATATAAACTATCATTTATAATTAATATTAATATAATTAATATTAATATTAACTTATATTAATATAATATAGTTTATAATTTGTAATTAATATTAATATAAAATATAGTCTATAAAATTAATATTAATATTAATTATATTTTATAAATTATATAGTATAGTTTATAAACTATAGTTAATATAATTAATATTAATATAGTATATGGTTTATAGACTATAATTAATATTAATACTATATTAATATAAACTATAGTTAATATGTTAATATTAATGTAAACTATAGTTTTTAAACTATATACTACATTAATACAAATTATAGTTTATAAACAATATGCTATATTAATATAAATTATAGTTAAGATTATTAACATCAATATAAACTATATAGTACATTAATATAAACTATAGTTTATAAATTATATACTATAGGTTATAAACTATTGTTTATAAACTATAGGTTATATATATAGTTTATATAAACTATATATAGATTGTATATATACATAATGCATATATTATATGTTATATATATAGTTTATATATACTATACATAGTTTATAACTTTATACATACATGTACTATAAGTTACATATATACATATACTATATGTCGACAGTAGTTTTCGTCTGAGTGACGTTTAGTTTTTTTATATACATATTATAATAAATATTATTATATTATAATTATATTATTATTCTTAATAGTTACAATTTTACAGGTCCAAATTACAACTCGAAGGCCCAAGTTATAAAACAGACCCCGAAGCCAGTTACAACTAAGACCAGACTTGGTTCAGGCCTAGACTTGACCCAAACAGCCTAGCAGGCCCAAAAGAAAACCCAAGTGCTGTTAGGGTTTCACACATGTTCTAGTGCCGCAAGTTTCCTCAGCCATTCGATCAAGATGGAAATGGAAGGCCCAGATCTTTTATCAGTTAGGGTTTTTACCCTAGCAGTAGCCGTCAGCTGCATAGCCGCTCAATCAGAAGCAAATAAACAGTCGTCAGTTTAGCCAGCAAAACCCTAGGGTTCTCATTACAACCCTAGGGCTATTCCAGCGCCGTCATAGGGATGATGATGATTTCGCTAACGAGCGTTCCAACCAACAGACGCCACGATGGTGCCACATCATCACCGAATTCGCAAGATCTGGGTGCGTTTAATGCACCAGTCTCTCCACCGCACAGCTCACCACCTCTAGGGTGAGTCACCACCGTAGCTCCGATGACTCACCGGGGTACAGTCTCTTAACCGGACCAAAGGGTGCACTAAAAAACTGTATAAATAGGGCAAACCTGCAAGAGAACAAGAACAACGAAGCAAACAAGCACAACCACCCCAATACACAACAAGCCAACAATCCAAATAGTGAGAAAATAAAGAGAAGGAATCGTTACCTTCATCGGAGAGCACAGTAGTCACCGGAGAAGACGAAACATCGAAGGTAATCAGTCAGATTTATGTTGTTGGGTGTTTTTTTAGAAAAACTAGGACCAAATATAATTTTATGGAGAAGAGAGGAACATTTTTAGGTAATTTAGTGTTTTCTAGCTACTGTGAGTGGTGGCTGGCGACGGCGGTTGATGACGGCGTGCGGCTGTCGGCCGGGGACGAATTTCCTCTGGTGACTACTGGGCTCTCCGATGAATTATGGTAATGAATTTTAATATTTCTATTTTAATCATTAATTATTATTATAGAATTAATTATTAATATTTACATTTATATTAAGATTATTATTAATTTATAATTTTATAAGTTAATTTATATAGTTCTAATGTTCAATATTATAATAGTATTAATATTATTATTATTAAATACTATTAAGTAGTAATTAATAGTAATTATTTGTAAATTAGTGTAATTACAAATTTATCATTTACTGTAAAGACACTAATTAATAAATATCGATACCAATTTTGGGCGTTATGGGGGTGCTAATCCTTCCCCATACGTAACTGACTCTCGAAATCATTTTTCTGGTAAGCAGACCCGAGTTGTATTATTTAATATTATTCTTAAGAATTTTATTAAAATAATATGACATTTTGGTGACCAATCTCACCAAATAAAAGATTGGTGGTGACTCTACAACTTGGTGTTTCATCTGATTCAAGGAGGATAAACACTTACTTTTTCGAGACTAGTTACACCGTTTGGGGTGTACTATTTGCACTCTCCGTCGCCGGACAGAGAAACGTCTCAACAGCTTGGCGACTCCACTGGGGAATTTTTTAAAATGAGAGTCCAACCACCAATTTTTTTAATTATTTGTCTTTGCAGTAAATAATAAATTTGTTTTAATTTTGTTTTAATTAAGTTTTATTACTTTACTAACTTTTTTTTATGTGTACAGATTTAATTTTGGGTCATTAGAATAGAATAATAGGCTGTATATTATTTATTTTATGTTTTTCCTTACCTACTATACACTTCATTCATGAAATGAGCTAAAACCCCGATCTTATCCTGTTTAAGCGAATGAAAAACTATTCCCTCGTGTGGTTTTCATTCTTTAAGCTCACACCTTATGTTCCTCGTGTGGTTTTCACCTCCGTATGGACATAAGGAGGTGTGTTCCTTCAAATTGAACTTAATCCAAAAGTCTGTAAAGGACCAAGATTGAGGGCTTGGCAGTCCAAGGGGACACCAACAAAGGACAATTCGTTGACCCTTTTACCCTAGAGCCAAAACCCAACATATAGTACTTAGAACTTAATTTCAAGCAGAACCTAGCCTGATTAAGTCTTTTAAGATGAACACACAAGGAAAAGCATGTTGTGTCTTTTATTTATTTAGTATTATTTTTGAATAAACACATGTGAACTAGAAATCATGTGGTTAGGATTGTTATTTTAAATAAAAGCATGAAACTAGATTGTATGAAATTAGGGTTTAATTATTTTTGATTAATTTTATGCTTTATTTTTATTTTTGCATTTTTCATTTTGCATTTTCATATCATGGTGTTGATTCATGACTGATTTCATATAGAGAGTTGGAAATATTGAACAAAGAGTCCAATAAGAAGTATAAGACAATGCAGTTATTTTAAGATGGTCTGAGCAGTCTCAACTTATCAAGGGAAATAGTCTATCACCTTGATACGTGTCAGATTTGGCCAAATATACACATATCAACGTTTGCCAAAATAATATGGGTGAGTTGAAATAAATTTGTTTGAAATGGGAAGTAGCAGACAAGCAGTTATTTTATCAGTTATATAGTGACTTTGCTTATCTTTTGGACATTCCTAATGACCAACATCTGTTTAGAGCTCTATCACAGTTTTGGAAACCTGCCTACAATTGTTTCACCTTTGCCAAGGTAGATTTGACACCCACTATAGAAGAATATCAAGCTCTTATATGTTGTCCAAGAATCTACGAATATAGGATATATATCAAGTCACCTAATACTACTCCTTTTAAGAAGAAAGTACTTTTATTGAATGGGATGAGTGAAGAATGGGCTACAAGACATATCAAGAAAAAGGGTGATAATGAATGCATTACTTGGATTGCCTTGAAAGAAGTAATATACCGCCATCCAGACAGAAGAAAACAGATTGATATGTTGGCTTTAGGAATTTATGGATTAATCATTTTCCCAAAGATTCTGGGGCATGTGGATATATCAACTGTAGACCTGTTTGAAAGATTGACCAAGAATGCAGGTCTTGTTCTTGCTATATTAGCTAAAACATTATGTTCCTTGAATTCCTGCATATGCGATGGAGAGGGACGTTTTATAGGTTGAGCACCCCTATTATTGGTATGGATTTTGAACCATTTTAAACATGAAGAAAGCGCTCATGGACGGGTATTTCTAGAAGGTTTCTCACCTCTACAAGATTTCCTTTCTAGCAAATGGCCTGGAGGTTATGATGAAAAAAAATAGAGGAACATCTTTCGATATCTTGAAAATAATGACATATTATGGAGAGCTTCATGGAATACTTCTTCAAACATAATGTATAAGTGTGGAGAACATGATTGGGTTCCCTTACCTGGCATATGGGTTGCGTAGGATATGCACATTTGATGGTCTCCCGATAATATGGATCAAGGTAGTTTATTCATGCGATATCTGGTTTATCCGAATTATAATTTGCATTCAGAAGTGATCAGTACAAGGAAAAGATCAGAAATATTGTTGAGGCCTGGAAATGGATTCATCGAGTAAATTTATTTACTTTCAGTCAAAAGCTCTCACCCAAATACGAACAATGAAGAATCAACCGGATCAACAAAAATATTCCAGTGGTTAATTTCGAGAATGTTCAACCCATTAAAGAACATTTGAGAAATATACCATCTCCATTGGAGCTGGCAAAGTAAGATTTTGAGATTGAAAGAAAGCAATGGAGAAAAACTCTGCAAAAGCTGGAAGAAAAAGTATACCACAAAGAAATTGAGATAGATATCCATAAAGGGTGAGCAGATCAAGTTAGAAGGGTTGAAAAAAAGTTCAAGATAGATTTCAACGATCTCCAGTCAACCTATCAACGGGTGGTAAAGAATCAGATTACCAAAGAATCAAGCAAACAAGAGTCAACGGGTCTGAAGAGAAAAGATGAAGAAGGTAAAGAGGAGCTCAAACAAAGTAAACATCAGGCCAAGATGCTTGCCAAAGAAAAGGAGGCATTAGAGCAAAGACTATTGGAAAATCAAGCTCAAAACCAAAGACTAAAAAGCAAGATTGAAAGATTGGAAATTGCACTTCGAAGTCAAGAAAATAACTCGGAAGCCAAGAATCTAAGGAAACAATTGAATGAGCTGGAAACCAAAGTCCAAGATCTTCAAAGAAAGGCGAATCAACTCCCTATTGTCCCGTATGAAGGAATCTTACAATTGCGCTATCGTTGGGAACGTGTTCAATGGAAAGTCAAACAAAGAGATGGCCTCATTGCAAAGTATCTGGAGCAAGTTTAGGGAGTGGCACAATATTTAGTGGACTTGGCATATGAAGTTAATAATTTGAGTGAAGAATTGGAACCAGGAACCGAAGAAGCTCATAAGGTCTTTGAGTTACTTGAACATATACAACAGTTAGGAGAAGCTGCTCAGATGTACATGTGATGTTGTATCTGTACTATGTTTTAAAGCTTTGTTTTAATATAAAAGTTGTTCTAAAGAAATCATCTTGTTATAAACACCTTGCATTTACATATTGAGCATAAATAATTTGACATCATCCATATTCATTAAAAAAGTTTTTTCTTCTTTTTCGAAGAATACTGGACCCCCTAAGAATCCATATAATGCTAGAAAAGAGAAATGGATGATAAGATTGATCAAATTGAAAGGAATCAACTCGAGATGCAAGAGAATTTCAAGAAAATTTAGGAAGAAATGCATGAACAGTTAATGAAATCCCAGAATGAGATGATGGAAAAATTTGCAAGTATGTTACAAAGGAGAAGTACGGATCAAACAAATGCCCCAGCTATTGGTACTTTCACTGAAGATCCTTTATATCCTCTAGGCTTTACACCAAGAGCAAATTGTCTAAAGGCTAAAGTAATTGAGGAGCCTTTATACCCTTCAGATCATACAACCTCTCATGTTAAAGCCCAGTCCGGGGCATTTACTCAGACAGGAGGGTAAACATAAAATTACCTAGTGCTTCTATAAGCCAACAACAAGTTGAGACTGTTCCATATTTTGATCAAGAAAAAAAAAGAAAGAGTCAAACAAACAATTGGAACAACTAATGGAATAAGTTAGGGTAATAAAGGAAGGCTCTAATGTATATGGAATGGAAGCCAAGGAATTGAGTTTGGTACATGATTTAATATTACCACCCAAGTTAAAAATTTCAGATTTTGAAAAATTTGATGGCATGAAGTGTCCTTTTACCCATATCACGATGTTTTATTGGAAAATGATGGGTTTTACAGGGAATGATCAACTACTGATCCATTATTTCCAAGAAAGCTTAACTGGTTTGGCTATCCAATGGTATAACCAATTAACTAGAGCTCATATTAAATCCTGGAAAGATTTGGCTAAATCCTTTTTTGAACAATATAAGCATGTGAATGATATAAGGCCTAATCAAATGGTACTGTAGAACATGGAAAAGAAATTCAATGAAAGTTTCAGGGAATATGCCCAGAGATGGAGGGACATAGCTATACAGGTACATCCACCCATGGAAGAAGAAGAAATAAATGTGCTCTTTGTGAAGACTTTGAAAGCTCCTTTCTTTACTCACCTCATAGGGAATTCTTTCAAAAGCTTTGCTGACATAGTTACAACAGGTGAGATGATTGAAATAGAGGTTAAGAGTGGGAAACTTGAAAGTGGTGAATCTAGTAAGAAGCCATTTATGAAAAAGAAAGAAAGTGAGGCAAATGATGCGAGGAAATATGAGTCCAATAATATTAGAGTGTCTCGACCTCAGGATATTGGATCTTCTACACAAAACTTCGCCAAACAAGGGACAAGGGAACCTAGGGCGGAAAGAGAGAAATTTCAGTTTGACTCAATTCAATGACCTACAAAGAGTTATATCAGATATTATATGACAAGCATATAATATCACCTTATTATGTATCACCCATACAACCCCCATATCCTAAGTGGTACAATGATAACTTGCAATGCGAATATAATGCAGAAGCTCGTGGACATTCTATCGAAAATTGCATTGCATTCAAAAGAATTGTTCAAAGCCTGAGAACAAAGAATATCATAAATTTTGGTGATAAAGAGCAACCAAATATGGCTCAAAATATACTACAAAATCATGTAGGAACATGAATCAATACAGTTCTAGAGGAAAAAGGAAAGCAGGTGATAATACAAGTCAGTGAAGTAAAATCACCTATGTTATGGGTATGGACTCAAATGATCAAAGTTGGTTTGCAAAAATCTGATCTGTCAGCATAGCAATTAAGCTGTGGAAATATATTTCATTATCATGGTTATTAAGGACATGTTATACAACAATGCTCAGGTTTTTGAGTTTTTGTACAAAAAATTATAGATAAAAAAGAGATGGAATTTTTCAAGGAAATATCAGAAGAAGAAATGGATATTTGCGCATTTGAGGGTCATATAAAGAGTTTTATAACTCTAATCATCCTCTAATTATCACACCAAGGACTCAAATGTCGGATAAGAAAGCTCTAAAAGTGGTTATCACTTCACCATCCCCGTTTCCTTATAAAGATTACAAGCAGGTTCCATGGAATTATGAATGTCAGATGAAGGAAACAATGGGAGGAAATGAAGAGGTAAATGAAGTTGTACATTTTACCAGAAGTGGGAGATGTTATTCTAAGGAATCTGAAAAGCAAGGTCCAGTTGATAAAGGAAAAAAGGTCGAGCTATAGTTAAAAGAGGATGAAATTGTCATCAATGAACCTATAACTGAAAATGAAGCTATAGAATTCTTGAAGTTTCTCAAGCATAGCGAATACAGTATTGTTGAACAGTTGCACAAATTATCGGCTCGTATATCAGTTTTAACACTTTTATTAAGCTCTGAAGCACATCGTAATGCTTTGTTAAAAGTGTTAAATCAAACTTTTGTGCCAAAGGAATTTCCTGTAAACAAATTGGATAGGTTGATTGTAAATATACAAGAAGATAATTTTCTTTCTTTTTCCGAAGATGAAATTCCTTCTGAAATGAATGGTAGCCCTAAAGCTCTGCATATTACAGTAAAGTGCAAGGGACATATTTTATCTCGAGTATTAGTAGATAATGGCTCAGCTTTGAATGTAATGCCATTAGTGACTCTGAAGAAATTACCAATTGATAGCACACTCATGAGAAGTAGCCAGAGTATTGTCCGAACTTTTGACGGCACCAAGAAGGAGGTATTAGGAAAAATCGATATTCCTTTAACTATCGGTCCGACTACATATGAGATAGAGTTCATTGTAATGGATATTATACCCACTTACAATTGTTTGTTGGGAAGACCCTGGATTCATCAAGCAGGGGCAATTCCATCTATGTTACACCAAAAGGTGAAATTTGTAATAGATGGTAGGCTAATATGTCTTAATGCTGAAGAAGACATCACCACTTCAGTCTCTACCATTGCTCCATATATTGAATTGGATGAAGAAGCTATTGAATGCTATTTCAGATCCTTGGAATTTGTTAACGCAACATTTGTGGCTGAAGGGAAAAATATGCCTAAACCCAAAATTTCCAAATGCACAAAAATGGGACTTATATTGACCCTAGGAAAATGGGAAAAATTGGAAAAGGGTTAGGAAGTTATTTACAAGGAATAGTAATCCAGTTTTTACTATTTCCAAGAAAGATCGATTTGGTTTGGGACATCAGCTGACAATAAAAGAGAGACAGAAGGGCATTAGAAAGAATCAAGAACTGAGAAGAGAAAAGTTAGCTGAAAAAGATTTCACATGGGAACCAATGACCTTTCCACCATTAAATGACACTTTTGTGTCTAGGGGACATGTTTCCCCAAAAGATCAGCAAAACGAAAGGGTGATCGTTGAAAATGGCTTGAAAGAAATGAGTATCACTTTCATATCAGATGATGAACCTAAAAAAGAAGCTATGGGCATTTACCCCGCATCATCAGACTTTGAGTTAAATAATTAGACTGTGGAATAATTACCTGTAGTTTTCAAATCTTTTTCAGAGTAATACACCAAAGCTTTCATTGTTGCCTATACCCTAGGGCAATAGTTTGATTTTGTGTAAATGGTTAAACTATATGTTTTTCGTTTTCAATAAAAGATACATTAGTTCTAAATGGAAATCATTTTTTAAATGCATTTTCATAATTATATGTATATACTATTGTTTATTTTTCTTTCAGGAACTCAAATATCTATGACATAGATGCTAATGACGCTGGCCTCGAAATTGATTTTGAGCAGTCTATGTGTCCTGAAGAAGTTTAAGGTTGTGGTGAAGGGTGTGATTTACCCTCTGAACTATTAAAAATGGTGGAAAAAGAGGATAAAAATTTTTACCTCATAAGGAATCTATTGAGATATTAAATTTAGGGTCTAATATGGATGAGAATGAGGTAAAAATTGGTACCACTTTATCTGATAAAGGGCGACAGGATTTGATTCAATTATTGCAAGAATACAATGATGTATTTGCTTGGTCATATGAAGACATGCCAGGATTGGATACAGAATTGGTAGTACATAAGTTACCAATAAGATCATAATGTAATCCTGTGTAACAAAAGCTAGAAGAATGAAACCCGAAATTCTACTCAAGATCAAGGAAGAAGTAAAGAAGCAATTTGATGTTGGATTTCTTAAGGTAGCCAAGTAACCTGAATGGGTAGAAAATATTGTCCCTGTAACAAAAAAGGATGGTAAAGTCTGAATGTGCGTTGATTATAGAGATCTTAATAGAGCCAGTCCAAAGGATAATTTTCCTTTGCCACACATACATTAGTGGATAATATTGCTAAGAATTCTTTATTCTTGTTTATGGATGGTTTCTCTGGCTATAATCGAATCAAAATGTACCCTGATGATATGGAGAAAACAACGTTTGTCACCTTATGGGGAACGTTTTGTTATATAGTGATGCCATTTGGACTTAAAAATACATGAGCAACATATCAAAGGGCTATGGTAACATTATTTCATGACATGATGCATAAAGAAATAGAAGTTTATGTCGATGATATGATTTTTAAAGCCAAGTCCGAAGAAGAGCATGTTGAGAATTTGAGGAAGCTTTTCCAGAGAATAAGGGAATGTTAGTTAAAGCTCAACCCAAATAAGTGTACATTTAGGGTGACCTCTGGTAAACTTTTGGGATTTGCTGTAAGTAAAAAAGGAATTGAAATAGAACCAGATAAAGTCAAAGCTATTCAAGATTTTCCACCCCCACAAATGCAAAAGGAGGTTCGAGGATTTTTAGGAAGGCTTAATTATATAGCTCGATTCATTTCACAACTAACTAAGAAATGTGATCTTATTTTTCGCCTCATTAGAAAGAATGGTTCTGGGACATGGAATGAAGAATGTCAATAAGCCTTTGAGACAATTAAGAAATAACTATCAAGTACTCCAATATTGGTATCACCTATCCCAGATAAACCTTTAATTCTTTATTTGTCGATTTGGGAAAATTCAATGGGATGTGTATTAGGACAGCATGATCAAACTGAGAAGAAAGAAAGAGCTATTTATTATCTCAGTAAGAAGTTCACTGAATGTGAAACTAGATATTCTTTAATTGAGAAATTATGTTGTGCTTTGGTATGGACCACTCGAAGGCTTAGGCAATATATGTTATATCATACTACATGGTTAATATCCAGATTTGATCCTTTGAAGTATCTAATGAATATACCTGCATTATCTGGAAGATTAGCTCGGTGGAAAATTTTGTTTTCAGAATTCGACATCTAATATGTGAGTCGAAAAACAGTAAAAGGGAGTGCAATAGCTGAATTTATTGCAAGTAGAACTTCTCAAGAATATGAGCCAATAGATTTTGATTTTCCTGATGAGGATTTGATGGTAATATCAGTAAGAAAATCAATTACATCCACTAATGAATATTGTAAGTTGACTTTTGATGGTGCTTTAAATGCTTTGGGAAATGGAATTAGGGCAATACTAGTTTCACCAGATGAAGAGCATTATTCGTTTACTAGCCGACTTAATTTTGATTGTACAAACAATATGGCAGAGTATAAGGCATGTATTTTGGGTCTTAGAGTTGCCATTGAACTTAAAGTAAGAATGCTTAGGGTTTATGGGGATTCAGCTCTAGTAATTTACCAAATCAGAGGAGAATGGGAGACAAAAGATTTCAAGCTAATAAAATATCAGAAACTGGTTCTGAAACTCATCAAATAATTTGAAGAAGTGACTTTTGATTACATCCCCAGAGAAGAAAATCAAATGGCAGATGCCTCGGCAACTTTGGCAGCTGTATTTAAGGTAAATGAACATGCAAGCATGATGCCTATTGAAATGCTGGCTTATGAATATCCAACTCATTGTTTTAACATTGAGGAAGAAGAAGAAGAGAAACCTTGGTATTATGATATTTTGCAATATATCAAATATCAGAGTTATCCTGAACAAGCTACTGAAAATGATAAAAAAAAACTATCTGAAGAACGGCATCAGGGTATGTACTCGATGGGAAGTCTTGTACAAAAAGATCTTGGATCAAGTCATGTTGAGATATGTGGATACCAAAGAAGTTAAATCAATTCTTGAAGAAGTACACGAGGGAGTTTGTGGTACTCATGCTAAGGGGCATACAATGGTTAGACAAATTATGAGATTTGGATACTACTAGTCAACTATGAAACATATTGTGTTAATTATGCCCGAAAGTGTCATAAGTTTCAAATCTATGGAGATAGGAAGCATACTCCTCCACATCCATTGCATGTAATGATAACTCCTTGGCCATTCTCTATGTGGGGCATAGATGTTATTGGATAAATTTTTCCCAAAGCTTCAAATGATAATCGCTTTATTTGGGTAGTAATAGATTGTTTTACCAAATGGGTAGCAGCTTCTTATACGAACATTACTCAGTCCATAGTTTTGTAAATTTTTGGAAAAAAGAGATCATTTGTCGATATGGTCTGCCAGAGAAAATTATTACTGACAATGCTTTTAATCAGAATAACAAAATGATGAAATCAATTTGTGAACAATTCCAGATAAAGCATCATAAATCCAACACTTATCGCCCAAAGATGAATGGAGCGGTTGAGGCAGCTAATAAGAATATCAAGAGGTTTATAGAGAAGATGACTGAAACTTATAAGGATTTGCATGAAAAACTACCATTTGCTCTGTTAGCCTATCAAACTTCAGTACGAACATTAACTGGGGAAACTCTATTTTCATTAACCTGTGGGATAGAAGCAGTCTTACCAATTGAGGTAGAAATTCTTTCATTACGGGTTCTATCAGAAGTAAAGCTAGACGAGGTAGACTGGGTACAGACCATATATGACCAGTTAAATTTAATTGAAGAAAAAAGAATGAAAGCAATTTGTCATGGTCAGATGTACCAAAAGAGGATGATATGAGCACATGATAAGAAAGTTCACCTCCAAGAATTTTATGAAGGAGATCTTGTGCTCATAAGGATTTTACCTTTTCAAAAGAATCACCGAGGAAAGTGGATGCCAAATTGAGAAGGACCTTATGTTGTAAAAAAGGTTTTTCTGGAGGAGCTTTTGTCCTTACTGAAATGGATGGACCTGAATTACCTTACCCAGTATATTCAGACGCAGTTAAAATATATTTTGCATAAAGGAATAAGGATTTGAAGAATTCCATACCTTCATCATAATGTCAATATCCTTTTGCCAGAAGCTACATTCAAATCACTTTGAAGTGTGCCAGTTCAAGAGCATTTATGCTATTGGTGTTTGAAGATGCCTACTTTGTCTTTATAAGTAAAATTTTTCCATGAAAATTCTTTGCATAAATAAAATATTTTCTTTTTGCAAAGCATCTTGATTTGAAATTTTAAAACATGTAGTTTAATTTGAAGTATATAAAATCATGGTGTATTACTGTACAAATAGTCTTTGAAGAATACTGATATTCTAAGGCTAACAATGATTTTAACATATGATGACATGATACATGAAACATTGAAGTACATAGGAGGTTTCAGATACTTATTTGAAATATTTGTAATTAATCGAATGGGTAGTCAATTGGAATTCAAGAAGACAAAGACAAGTTTAGGTTCAACCAAAAAGGATCAAGATGGTTGGTTGAGATAAAAATGATTATGTTTGTTGCACCTATGATGAGACTAAGTCAAGAATGGACAACAAAAAAGGGGTCCTTATTCGAAGAAGAAGAAGAAAATACTTTGAAACTTTGTCATTGCACACATTTTAGCCTAAAGATGATCATGACATTCATAAATGCATGATATCAAACACGATGTCACATCTGTAGGTTTTTTTTTAAAAGAAATTTGAAAGTTCAAAATCCTGAGATTGGAGTGATCATCTCAAAATTCCTAAAAATAGGGATATCCAAAGATTGTATGATTTTGGTGTCCACGAAAGAGTAGTGGAACAAGTTTCTTCAATGTTGTAAATTTGGTCTCCACGGAAGAGTAGTGGAAGCAAATCAACCTTGAATCTGATCTTCACGGAAGAGTAGTGAAACAGATTCTTTTCAAGTCAATTCAATCTCCACGAAAGAGTAGTGGAAGCAAGTTATTTAAACCAAGCCTTCACAAAAGAGTAGTGAAGTAATGCAATCAAGCCTTCACAAAAAGAGTAGTGAAGCAAGATCAAAGTTCGATCTCCACGGAATAGTAGTGGAACAAATTTTTATCAAATAAAAAAACCACTCGGTGAAAACTTCTTGTCTTTTATCTTTTCTTTATTCTTGTTTACACAAAAATAAGTAAAGAGGGGCAACTGTCGACAGTAATTTTCGTCCGAGTGACGTTTAGGTTTTTTATATACATATTATAATAAATATTATTATATTATAATTATATTATTATTCTTAAAAGTTACAATTTTACATGTCCAAATTACAACCTGAAGGCCCAAGTTATAAAACATACCCCGAAGCCTGATTACAACCAAGACCCAGACTCGGTTCAGGCCTATACTTGACCCGAACAACCCAGTAGGCCCAGAAGCAAACTCAAGTGCTGCTAGGGTTTCACACATGTTCCAGCGTCGCAAGCTTCCTCAGCCATTCGATCAAGATGGAAATGGAAGGCCCAGATCTTCCATCAGCTAGGGTTTTTACCCTAGCAGTAGCCACCAGCTCCACAGCATCTCGATCAGAAGTAAATCAACCGTCGTCAGTTTAGCCAGAAAAACCCTAGGGTTCTCATTACAACCCTAGTCTATTCCGACACTGTCATAGGGATGATGATGCTTTCACCGACGAACGTTCCAACCAACAGAGGCCACGATGGTGCCACATCATCACCGAATTCGCAAGATATGGGTGCATTTAATGCATCCAGTCTCTCCAACGCACAACTCACCACCCTTAGGGTGAGTCACCACCGTAGCTCTGGTGACTCACCGGGGTATAGCCTCTTAACCGGACCAAAGGGTGCACCAAAAAACCTTATAAATAGGGCAAACCTGCAAGAGAACAAGAACAACGAAGCAAGCAAACACAACCATCCCAATACACATCAAGCCAACCATCAAAATAATGAGAGAAGAAAGGGAAGGAAACATTACCTTCATCGGAGAGCCCTTGAGTCACCGGAGAAGAAAAAACATCGAAGGTAATCAGTCATATTTAGGTTGTTGGGTGTTTTTTAAGAAAAACTAGGAAGAGTGGAACATTTTTAGGTAATTTAGTGTTTTTCGGCCACCGTGGGTGGTGGCCGACGATGACGGTTGACGACAGTGTGTGGCTGCCGGCCGGGGACGAGTTCCCTTCGGTGAGGGAATTCTAGAGAGAAGCAGATGAAGGAAATTAGGTTTTCAACCTTTTTTAGGCCTAATGAGGCCTATTTATACTGCTCCCTGAATGGCGTTGTTTTGGGGAGGGGCCTGCCTGTAATTTGGGTATGGGGAAATTAAGCCCGAGGTCATTGTAACTTGATAACTTTGCAATTTAGTCATTAAAAGCATATTTTATGTATTTTAATTTTGTCTTTTAATTTTATTTATTTATGTTTCGATCACTACTGCACATATATATATACTTTAGGATAAATATTAAGTATAGTCCTTAATATTTTAATAATTTACATTTCGACCTTTCTAATAATTTAGGGTAAATTACATTATTAGTACACTATTTTAATATTATTTTGAATTATGGTAATGAATTTTAATATTTTCTATTTTAATCATTAATTATTACTATAGAATTAATTATTAATATTTACATCTTATATTAAGATTATTATTAATTTATAATTTTATAAGTTAATCTATATAGTTCTAATTTTCAATATTATAATAGTATTAATATTATTAATATTAAATACTATTAAGTAGTAATTTATAGTAATTATTTGTAAATTAGTATAATTACAAATTTATCATTTATTACAAATACACTAATTAATAAATATCGGTACCAATTTTGGAGTTATGGGGGTGCTAATCCTTCCCCATACGTAACCGACTCCCGAACTCATTTTTTTGGTAAACAGACCCGAGTTGTATTATTTTAGTATTATTCTTAAGAATTTTATTAAAATAATATGATATTTTGGTGACCAATCACACCGAATAAAAGATTGGTGGCGACTCTACAACTTGGTGTTTCATCTGATTCAAGGAGGATAAACGCTTACTTTTTCGAGACTAGTTACACCGTTTGGGGTGTACTATTTGCACTCTCCGTCGCCTGGCAGAGAAACTTCTCGACACTATAGGTTACATATATTAACTATTGTTTATAGACTATAGGTTAAGGTTACATATATAATTTATATAAACTATTGTTTATATGAACTATATATATATCAATCTATATAGTTTATATAGTTTAGGGTTTATATTATATATATATATATATATAATGTATAGATTACATATATTACTTATGCATACATATATATATACTATATTAATATAAATTATAGTTTATAAATTATATACTTTTTATAGTTTATACATATATAGTTTATATACATAGTTTATATATATAGTTCATATAAACATAGTTTATATATGTAGCTCATAAAATTATATAGTTTATAATATAAATATAGTTTATATATAAACTTATATTATATTAATATAAATTATATACTTTAATACTTTATATAGTTTATATATTGTTAACACATAGTTCATTAATAAATTTTACAGTTTATATAAACTATAAATTATTTATGTAGTAATATATATGTACTTAATATATATTATATATATGTAATTTATATATATAAATTACATAATTTATTAATAAACTACATGTAAACTATATATATTATATATTTTTCTTTATATACTTTATATATATATATATATATATATATTATAAATTATTTTATATAAAATTCGATTCAACCGCGGTTGAACCCGGTTGAACCAGTGAACCAGTACCTTCACCGGTTCAATGTCCGGCCCGGTTTTAAAAACATTGCCTAAAACATTATTTTTTTACCGGAAATGTTAATTTCGCTAACTAATTTCCGGTAGAACCCAATATTAACATTTCAGGCAGAAAAAATAATGTTTTAGGTACCACTTTACCGAAAATGTTAAACATTTTAGGTAGCGCACAATATTAACATTTTCGATAGGAAAAATAATATTTTAGGTAGCACTTTACCGGAAATGTTAAAAAATATTAACATTTCCGGTAACGTATTTCTTTAACCGTATATTAAGATTGTCGTACCTGATATATCTCCATAGATGAGACAGTAGCAGCCCACTTAATCAAATTTCTGTTGAGATATAGATTTGAATTACGTATTTTCGGTAATGTCATGTTTATTTTGATTATGTCGTAATATATATCATTGTGTTCACTTTGGGATATTACGATCATAATTTTTTTCTATAATTCATAAAACTTATTGTAAAACAAAATAATTAAATTATTACGATAGACTATTGATTTTTTTTTCTAGCTTTACCGTAATAAAATAATAATGAGAATAACAATTTATTATTATCACAATCGACTACTACTCGTTAAAATGCAATTGTAACCCATCATTCATTATTATTATTGGTGTGATTTCTCTTCACATCATTATTTTTTAAAATAATATTTTCGGATGATATTGTTATTATTATATAACGGCCACTATTTAAATCTCTAATAATATATGTTAGAAAATTTTCTTAATCAATGACCACACATCTTACAAGTTCAATTATTCGAACCCATATCTTTTTAGAGAATAAATATTTCTTTTTATTACAAAGACCATTTGATGAGTTAAAAAACATGGCTACATTTATCCTTAAACCAAGATGAGAAGATCATCAAATGAGAAGAAAGGGTTGGACGGAGTGGGTTGAGAAAGGGTGCTTTGGGCTTACAAAATGAGAAAGAAAAAGAGAGAAAACAAAATAGTCTGCGCACATTTTTAATTGGTGGTGGGTCGACTAAAGGAAATGTACCACTAAAGCAAAATCTAGGATTTAAGTCTTAATTCAGGACCTCATATGAAATGTGATTTGTGACAACATAGGAAATAGGTGAAAGGTACCTTTCCTAAAACAAGAGAACCTATTGAATGATTTCTACGGTAAAAAAGAAATATCATTCGTCCTAGAATACCCAAGTTCAAAAAATTACGTTTACAGAGTGTATATTGTATTGTCAATAAATTAAGAAAATTTTGAACAAATACTTATTCAAATATGTATGAGTACCCTCCAAAAGGCACTAATTTGATATCCCTTTAATTCTATTATTCTCTCCCCTCCCAGCAAAACCAAAGGGGGATAAGATGCAAATTGACCACGGGGTATATAAAGTTATGTATCTATCTATGCAAAAGAAAACCGACAGTTGCATACAAAATATTGAAAATTACCACCTCTTCTGCATTTCTTTCAAGCTATATATTACAATCTGTTGTCAACCTATACAAAAAAGAAACCCACTTCTAATTCTTCTCTTAGCATTCTGATTTTGGAAAGGTCATGCAACCATCAAACCTCATTAAGACTTCAGTGTTTGGCATGCAAAATATGTCAACCCCACTCATTGGATCTAGCAGTAGCATACCTTTATGTTTTGCTCGTAAAACGCCAATGCTAAGGATGAATAGGATGTGAGTGTGCTGAGCTACTACTAGTTCTTGCCTGTTGCCCAAAACTTAAATCAGGATGAAGTAGCTCTGCCTGTAGGAATGAGCCATTGGGCAGCACATCCAGCAGCAAATCTTGGTCGGAGTTTTCATCTACAAAATGAAGGGAATTCAACACGATAGAGCGACCATCAAGAAGCATCGGACTAAAGCAAGAACCATCATTGTCTATGAGTTCTTTGTTTTCGCAAGAAGCCTTCATGATCACCCTTTTGGGGCTCTTTAAAGATTCTGAAAATCGAAAAACCATGTTTTTGTTGGGCAAAATGCCAGTGTAACCCAAAACAATCACAAAAGCTCTCAATGTTAACAATCGACTTGAAGGGTGAAATTTATTTAGTCACAAAGAAATTTTCTTCATATTCCTTCACGTTATTAATTTATTTCATACAATGCAGTAAAAGCAGAGAAATTTTTTGAACCTGGAAAATGTTGAATTAGGTTGTCACGTGATCTCTTCATAATTGCCAAACTATTCGAAGCAATAGCATTTTGTCCTCTAGCAGTGATAGATCCTTGAATACTTTTACATTTCTACAGCCAAATAAATGCTACTATGTACAGTAAACCAATGAGCAAAATATGTTCACGTCAAGATGTTCGAGAAACCAATTCATTCATACCTTAAGCCTGTGAAGGCGTTCCACCCAATGGGATTTCGTCAAGTTGCACAATGCAAGTCTTTTCAGTGTCTTACAGTCTTCGGCTTTCACTCCATGGACAGAGATATTAAAAACCCCTTCCTCAAGTAATTGCTGAAAGTAACAGAAGTTTTCCTTGAATTGAGGGCTTTCAAACATGCTTTCGAGGCTGCAGGTGCAAGGACAACTATCAGAGATTCACTATTGTGTTTTCGGCTATTGACCATCTCTATATGTAACTAATAGCCATTATTAGTTTCCTTAAATATTTAACTTTCATTTTATGTGCATCAGACACTTCAAAATAAAAACGGGATTATTATCGGTAAATGCATGCCACCATACACAACATTAAATATATAGACGTTATGTTCGACCTCTTGATAATAGATTAAAAGGGATACCTATCAGGTAGTTTGGCAATGTCTAGTGGAGGTAGATACTGCAATAACTGTTGCTGCTCCTCCTTTGTTAAATATTTCACAAATTCCTCGAAGTTGAGAATATCCTGTACCATACAAAAATATCATCGTACAACGGACAATGAACATGTTTTATGGAGTGAATTGTTTATGGCAACTCTTTTTGCTATATATGGAGGATTTATGTGAAAGATTTATGAAACATTTAGTCACTAAACATATAAAAAATTACAGGTTTGATAATATTGCAGCTTCAGAATTCAGTTCTAAAGGTTGTTCCCAGGAAAAAGAAAGAATAAATAAGAGAACTTACATTCAAATCTATGTTACACAGTGGCGAATCATGACTTTCCAGCAGTAGTGATTTTTCATGCTGAGCTTTGTCCCTAACAATTTAAAAAAAATGTTATCACCATTGCCAATTTCACCTCCCATTGCACAGCAAGCTTTATATTAAGGCCTGTGACTTGAGAGTAATGATGACAGTAGATGCCAAAAGTTTTCCTTAAAAAATGGAGACATTACTACTTGGAAGCTTTTGAGATTAATGACATGCCTTGCAGTGAGGAAATGTATCTTCTCTTAACTTTTCTAAGTGGCATTGGAAAATTAATATCTTCAGTAAAAAAACACAAGGTCTACATAATTCTAGTTTCGTAATTGGTAGACTCTGTTGCAACTTGTAAAATATTATTGTGAAAAGGTTTACCTATTAAGTTGCTCATGCTGCATGCCTTGCCCAGCAAGGTTCATAGCCCTTTCAATTCCATGTCCTGAAAACTTGATGCTTTTGCTATCATTATATGCAGGGAAGCTTGAAGAATGTGAATAAGCCTCATTTCTTGAGTACTGTCTGTTTTCAACTGAGAGGGAACTAGCTTCCGATTCCTCTTCCCGAGCTATTGAGTTTGGATGTCTAATTAAAACACTCCCATGTCCAAACTCAACAGAATCCATGGGTGTCTCACATTCAAGAAGCAAATCCTCCTCAGAAGATCCAGAAAAGTATGAAGACTGTTGTTCATGTAAAATAGTATACAAATCTTTTGTGAGTTTCTCGATTGGAGATGGCTTTGAACGATTTACACAGGTTCTTTTCTTAGAAGGTACCATTGAGTCCCACACGTTAGATTGAGCAGGCCCTGGAAAAAGCAAGAAAAGGAAACAACTTAAATCAGTATATTCCATTGCATGAAGTACACGATCACTAGGTCTTTTCTTTGATGACCCAGAAAAAAAAATGCAATATACTACAATACAGTCAAAAACAATAATGAGGAACACGATGGATTTATGTCCAACCTATCAAGTCACTAGCATCAGTATACCCAAATTTGGCACAGCTTTCAGAATTAGATATGGCAGATCCAGAACTCGATCTATTACTAGTATCATCATCCACAAATTTACGGTTACGCTGATTGTAATCAGGGAAAACAACTACTTTATCATGATTTACTTTTCTTTTCAGCAGTTTCACTTCTTTGTTCTTATTTATAGATATGATCTTCAATCTGGAAGCCCTATGATCCTCATAATCATCAGGTTCAACCCTGGCATGAAGTGGGGTATAATTTGTAAGTGTCCCTTTAGTCCTCCACCGTGATCCACATGCATTGCACAATACTGGTTTCTCAATAGGTCCATTACGCCAAAGAGGAGTGCCTATCACAATGCATTGTTATTAGTAAGTATAGACTAATTAAGGACAAAGATAGTTTATAATCAAGATATGCTTATACAATAAGAGTCATTAGCCAATTTTTATTCAGGTTTAGAGCCAACATAATAGAAATTAGATAAAACCGAAGTCATTCTATCTTGGTTTTAAAAGGCGCGCCTAGGCGCGAGGCGCAGCCAGGCACTGAAGATGGTGCACGCCTGGAATGAGGCGAGGTGAGATACAAGATGTGCACGCCTATGGGTTTTAGGCGCCGGGCGCGGCACCTTTGCGCCTTTCGGATTTTTTTTAAAAGATATTAATAGGAAGTAGAACAGATTAAAGAAGAAAGAAAAAGATAAAAAAAAAAAAAGAATTGCAGTGGTAAGAGAGGAAGAAGACGGCTGAAGAAGTCTAAAAAACTCTTTCTTTTATCACATTTTCTCATTTCTTAATCCTAATATTTGACCTATTAACAAGCTCAACTCTATAGCCCAAATTTACAGTCCAAATTTATGTTTATTTATTTATAACAAACCATTATAACTTCTTCCGCCCTTTGTCTACTTTTAACCTAAAGTATATGCCTTTTTTAGAAATTTAGTTATTTAATAATACATAATTAATTTTAATTTTTAAAATAATAAAATATTTAAATTAAATATTAATTACTTAATAAATTTTATTAAATATAAAAATTGTTTTTTATAATAATTACAAATTTTAAATTGATAATAAAATAAATTTGTATCATTTAAAAATAAATAAAATAATAGTTTTAAATATTAAAAACATTAAGTATAAATTAATAACAGTGTAGATTTTGGTAAAAGGAGATTAAAATATGTTTATAAAAATAAATAAAATAATAGTTTTAAATATTAAAAAATTTAAGTATAAATCAATACATGGTAGAAAAGTATTTTAGGAGTTAATCGGTGGGTAATGAGTATAAATATACTCGTACAATTAATTTATAAACTTTTTAGCATATATATGTTTATAATATTGTTTTAAGTGTAAAATATGTTTCATAACTAATTTATAGGTTTTTTTTAGTATAAAAGTGTGCCTCGACTACGAAAGGCACGCGCATGCGCCTTGCGCCTTGTGCCTAGGCTCCAGGGACCTTTTGAGCCTAGGTGCGCCTCGCGTTTAGTATAAAAGTGTGTCTCGCCTACGAAAGGCGTGTACCTGCGCCTAGGCTCCAGTGACCTTTTGAGCCTAGGTGCGCCTTGCGCCTTTTAAAACCAAGCATTCTATAGACTTCTTCAAATTATGGTCGATAGGATAAACATTGTCAAGGCTGACTTGAGTAAAAGCCAAAGGCAAGAGGGACTTGCATTTGTCCTCACATTCGACATCATTAGCTTTTAAGGATTAATGTTGGAACAATTCCTAAAACAATTTAGAATTTACGCTCTTGCTTCAACCAAGGTAACAAGGACAAATGAAGCTTCCACTAACACTTCTAATTGAAAAAACAAAATTCAGCATTCATTCAGTGAACAGAAACAATGGAATACTGTAAGTTCCAAACGCTTAAATGTTTGAAGAATGCTACAAAGAATTTAACATTAACCAGTAATTCAGAGTGTTTAAACACAGTGATACTTTGAGGTTGAAATGTTTCAAGGCTTTAGAGGCAAAACAATGAACTTCAAAATAGAATTGAATGTTATCAAGAAAGGAAAGAGTAAAACAGTGGTTCACATTAGAATTCCAGTCCAACCTAGGTCGACAACTCTTATCAACAAAGGGTAAAAAAGCTTTTTAGCATTTGATATTAAACAATAGCTTATTTATGAGAAAGTGAGCAAGAAATCTATCAATAACTCAATGGTAATTGCATCTATATAGGTGTCCAAGAGGACTGAGGTTTGACTTGAAATTCATGCTTATGAACACATTGGAGCAATAGGAAAGCAATGCCAATTTCATGTTGAACATGAAACTGGCCAGCATTGAACAAACATAGACTCTGCAATTCTCCTGTATCCAGTAGAATTCAGTCACTTTTATGAGATATGCTGCAACTTTAAACAAGATTTAAAGAAAACCAACCCCAAGGGAGAATATGTAATGAAGTTGAAAGAAACAATTCAATTCAGTAACAAACTCAACTTTAAAGCCTTCCATGGATTGAGAAAGAAGGACAACTGTTGTTCTAGATACATAAGCAACCAGAATAACACAAAGAACAGCAGAAATTCAATAATTTATTTCCCCAATTCCAATGATGGAATTATTTATCCAAGCATATAAAATCATACACCAAACCACTATTTATATAAAAAGGTTGAACACTCAACATATATCCAAGGACTTCCAACATTTTTCAGACTTCATATTCAAACAATTAACTGGTGAAACAAGAACTCACTTGTAACTCCACAGTGATAGCAAGGTCCTTCCTTGCGCATGCTTTTCTCTTTCGCTCAGGGGAAGAAAAACAAATTAAAAAAATATAAAATTTGAAAAGAAAAAAAAAACAAAGGAGAGGAAAAATTAAAAATATATATATTATTGGTAAAAATTTGATCGGTTTCTTCAATCTTTATATGAAATATTCAACTGGGTATTAAAGCTTTTGTTCAAAACCCCAGTAATCTAGTTTTCGTTTGCAGAACAAAACAGAGGTCATAAAAATGAAAACTACCCAGAAATGTTTTATGTCTTTTTTTATCAGTCCAATAAACACAAATTTTAAAAAAAAATAGCAACAAAAAACAAGCCAAGAAAATCAAGAAGAACTTAAGGATTTTACAAATGGGTATTTGAGCTTGGAAAACACTCCAATGAAGAAGAAACAAATTGAAAAAGAAAGACTAACGGAGAGGAATCTAATAAATGGCTGTGAAAAAGAGGAAGGTGAAATGAGAGGAGAAGAAAAAAACACAATAGTAAATTTGTTCAACTTTCTTTTGCCTTATTTATTTATTCATAAATATACTATGTCAAATATTTAAAAAAATAATATGGTAATAATAATCAGAAATTGGAAATTGTTCAATGAAGGATAAAAAATTAAAAAATTCTCACAAAAATATAATGTTGAAAAATAAATTATGATTAAAGAAAAGGAAAGGCCGCCACAAGAAAATTAAAAAAAAAAAACTAATATTAAAAATTATCTTCCAACGTTATGAAAATAATTATTTTAATATATAACTTTTTAAATATTGAAGTCTCAATGATTTATTTTAAGGTAAAAAATCTCTTATATTTGATAAAATAGTTATTTAACCCTAGATATTTTATTTTAGGGTAAAAAATCTCTATTGTGGAGCATTAATATTTGTGTTAACTGCATGAACTGAGCGACTTCAGTGGTAAATGAATTGTTATTATTTTTTGAAATTCGGGTTCGATGACCAAGAATGTTAGGGTGTGAGCGTTAAATGTCAAATAGTTGATCGCTTTAATAAATATTGAAGTTAATTTTAATATTACATAATGCCAAAAATAGGCCTCAATATTGATCAAAATGGTCATTTTGTCTTATTTTCTAAGAATATATTGACTACAACGTTATACTTTGAGATAAAAAACTCTATCTATAGGTAAAAATAATTAGTTAACATATAATTAACGTTCCAAATAAGAGTTTTTTTTAACTTAAAATGAAATATTAATGATAAAATGCTCTAAAAAAGAGATAAAGTGATTAATCTGTCAAATGTTAGAAATTTTTTTCATAAAATAAAATTTATAACCAAAATGCTCAAAAAAATAGAATAGGGGCAAATGACCATTTTAATAAATATTAGGGGATAAGTTTAACATTATGGCTTTTAATATTATGCCAAAAATCAAATCAAAACACCTTTTACCAAGTACATTGTGTTAATAAAATAAATTATCTCGTTTTGTTTATAATTGTTTACAGCTTTAGAAACAAATTAGCTAAATGATACACATATAGTTTTAAAAAAGTAATTAAAAAGTATAATGAATGAAAATTATATTATATACGGAAGTACTACTAATATGTATAGACATATTTTAATGAATGGATGAATATTTTTGTTGGTGTGTGATGACATGATGTTGATAATTTAGTTTTTGTTCAAAAGAAAAAAAGCTAATTTCCACCGTCCACGTGATGATCTCTGTCACTACTCATTATACTCCGTCTGATTTAACTAAAAGCTTTGTCAAATCGGGTCCCACAACATGAGTTTCCCCCCTTTTCTTTAACTTTGTGTTTTAGGTAGATCTAATGGACTTCGTAAAACCAAAAAGTCCAAATACAAAAATTATTTAAAAACATAGACTTGAACTTTCTTAAATAGTTTTAAAATCTAATATTAATAATTATATTAATCAAATTAAATTTTAGTGAACTTTTAATATACACTTTTAATCAAGAGATAGCCCATAAATCCATATGCTATGAAATATATGCCCCAAATATGATGGCTGGAAATTGTTAATTAATATTTAGAACTTAATCAAAGGGATGCGTCAAGTTGTCAAAAAAAGTCATACCTATGGCTAGCTATGGACGAACGATCACTTTAAAAAAAAACAATCTAAATTACTACTTAAGAAAAATAACATTTAATTTTATAATTGAGATCACTCCAAAAATTTACAAACGATCACTTTAAATATAAATTAACTTTTTAATGTTTTGAACCAATGATATTTTTTATTTAGGAATGTTTTATAAAAATTAGGCTAAAGTACACAAATAGTCCTCTGATTATATAATGATGTTTTGTTGTGTCCACAACTATTAAAAATTATAAAATGTCATCCGATCATTCAATATGTTCAAACTCTTCATTTTCTGTTAAAAATCGACAAGCGGTTAAGCTAGACGTTAACATGCTGACTGAGATATGATAGTCGTTTGAAATTCAAATCGAATTTTATCATATATTCGTCAGCAAGTTAACGTCTAACTTAGATTGTCGTCAATTTTTTTAACAGAAAATGACGAGTTTGGAACATATGAATAGTCAGGTGAACATTTTGTAACTTTTAACAGTCGGTGGACTCAACAAAGCAACATCGTATAGTTAGAGGACCATTTTGTAACTTTCAATAATAGGAGACTCAACAAAGAAACTCCATATAGTAAGGGGACCATTTGTGTACTTTACCCAAAAATCATTTTAACTTTAAAGTTTTCTTTGTTTCTTTCTATTTTTAAATTTGTAATATTTTACTAAATTAAATTAAATAATAGATAATAAATTATATAAAAAAATAGTTTTCATAGTTTTCATATATAATTTTAATAATAGAGATATTGATTTATTTAAAATCATAATTTTTTATTATTTTTTTAATTTTACTTTTTGTATATAAGAAAAATAATTGACTTCAGTCTTAAGAGAAAAAATAATTGATATCAATTTAATATATTTTTAAATTTTCTTCAATTAATTTAATTTGATAAAAAAAATTAAAGATAAAAAAATTAAAAATTAAATAACTTTTTAGAAAAATTAAAGATAAAAAAGTTCTTAAACTTTTTTAAAAATATTTTATATACACAAACATTACCATTTATAATGTAGGTCATTACATTTGCTGTAAGTGTACATTACAAACATGTTTGGATCTCATCTCATAAAATCCTTGGATTTTTTTCACTTTTAAGATTGTGGCTCCTTTTTTCAATAAAATAACTACAAAAAATTAATTGAAAATTGCTTGTGATTGTCATGTATTTAATTCTCATTTGCTTATTTTAAAAAGAAATGAAATCTTTGTTAATCGGGAATAACACTAATTTTAATATTAGTTGTTGATTTATTTTATTATTTTTACATGATATCTTTTTTTTATTTGTTTTAATTTTCAATAAATTGCACTTATGACACGTTTTCATCCCTTTATAACACGTTTTTCATTATCTTTTGGCATATTTTTGAACGTTTGACTATTACTTTTCATTTATTTTTAAGGGTTGATTCGACATCGCCACAACTAATCAAGATTATATTTTTCTATTATCATGTTGATATTCCCTACTTTTGACCATAATATTGGATTTGGATACTTGATTTGCGTTCGTGTATAGTTTTTCACGTCGTCTAACTTTGATTTACGAATTTGTCGGTTGTTTTTCAATAGTTTTATCTCCTTTTGTGTTTCATTTGCCGATTTGATCATATCTGTTTGTATCTACCCTTGTTCGAGTTTTTGTTAGGTTTTTTAATCTTTCCTTATATGTAGAGGTGGCAAATGGATCATTCGAATCAGGTTTGGGTTGAGTTATTTCGGGTCGGGTCATTTCGGGTCTAGATTATATTCGATTTAATTTTGTTCGGGTTAGATCGGATATGGTTAGGATCTAGTTCGAGTGTATGGTAACTCAACTTAGGTAGGGTTAATTCTCGGGTCGAATGATTATCGGATCAGTTGTTTTTCGGTTCAGATCAATATTTGATCGGTTGATTTTTGGGTCGGATCAATATCAGATCAGTTAATTTTAAGTTTGGGTCAACCTTTAGATCAAGTTAATTCGGGTTGAATTGGTTATGAGTCTAATCAATTATATATAGAATTATTGATATATTCTTGTAAAAAATGTCTTCTTGTTTGTTAATCTTATCATTTAGGTCTAATTTCAAATTAAACCATTATTTAGAGATGATAAATCGATAATTTGGCATAAATACGATCATATAACGTGTCTTAGAGCTTGTTATCAAAATTTTATATTGATCTTGTATGGAAAGTTAATCTCATTGATAAAGAAATATTTTTTTTTATTTCTAATTATAAATTTAATATTTTTATTAAACTTTAAAAAATAATACATAACTTTATTTGTTAAGTTTTAGTCGAAACGTAAGTAAACTTTATATTATTTTTATTAGAAATCTAATATTATTTCCTTTGTTTTAGTTTTTTTTTATTTTTTATTATAAATATAATATTTTTATTATAAGTAATATAAGTAAACTTTATTTGTTATTGTTTTCAATCTGACAATAAGAATCTTACTTTTTGTGATCACCATTTTTCAACCAAAGCCCAAAATAAAAAACGGGAGCCCAACTCAAACATAACACCCAAAAAGGACCCACAACGAACCAGCCTCAAGCCCTAGACCCTTTACAAAATAAAACCAAGACCCAAAGACCCGATCCGAGACCCAACCTGAATACCCGGCATGGGTTTAAACCTAAACTTTAGGATAGCAACCGCCCCAATCCCCAATCAAAGGCCATCGTTCTCTGTCTCAATACCGGTAAACACCATCCATGCACGCCACCAAGCCTCCAGCACTCCGCGCAACCTGTAGAAGACATCAAACAAGAAAACAAAACAGAATCATTTTCTTTTTTCTGTAATGGGTATAAAACCTGAACAAGCACTGTAATATCTCTGGTTTTGTTTGGGGGAGACAATCAAGAAGCAATAAAATCAATTGCAAGGTTATTTTATTCTCTTTTTTTTAGTTCGATTATTAATTTTTTTCTTTTAAGTTTTGAATCTCATCAGAAAAAAACCTTTTAGTTTCGATATAAACAATAAAAAATGTTTTAGTTTCTAAAAAAGAGCAAGCAACAAGAGTAAAAAACCTTTCTTTTTCGAGTAACATAAAACAAAAATAAAAAAAACCATTTTTATTTAGATTCTTGCATGAAACCAAAACCGAAAATAGAGGGGAGTCGAGTGGCTTACCTTAGTTAGGGAAGAGTCGAACCGGGGTCGATCTGTCGTCGCGGAGCTCGTAAGGAAGCCCAAAAGCTGAATGTTTGAGGTTTGTTTTTTGGGGCGTTTAGGTGGTTTTTAGGCTTAGATTTAGGGCTAGGGTGTTAGATATGGACTCAGGGGAAATTTTGGTTCGATTTAGGAATTTCGTCCACGTGTTCGGCAGCCGGACAGCGCCAGGGGCGTTTTGCGGTGGTCGGTAGTGGCCGACCGGAGAGGAAAGAAGAGAAGAAGAGAGCATTTCTTTTTTTTAGGAATCGGTGACAAATGAAAAAAAGATTAAGTTGTATATATAAAACAAATTTCGGGGGAAATTATATTTAGATCCCCCGAACTTAGCTGTATTTTTGCAAAGTAGTCACTGGAAGAGACCATTTTTATAATTTTCTAATTTTTGTTTATACTATGTAATTTTTGGTATATTTACTGTTAGGCCCCTTACTTTACGCGCTTTTTTGCATGTTAGTCACCTATAGGGACTACTTTTGTGATTTGCTCATTTTTATGCATGTTATATTTTTTAGTAAAATTATTGTTTTGTCCCTATAAGTAGGCATATTTTTACACTTTAGTCATGTAGTACCATTTTAATTTTATTTTAATTTTTGTGTATTGATTTTGTGTTTTTCGTTTTTATTTTAATATTTTATTTTAACATGTTATTTTTAGGCTTAAGTAAAGTGTATAATTAGCTTTAGGTCCCTGTAACTTTTGCGTGTTTTTGCATTTTAATCCCTAAAACTTTTTTTATTTTGTTTAGATTTAGCCATTAAATTTTGAGTTGTTTTAATTTATCCCTTGTTACGTTTAATTTATTTCCTTTAATCATTATAATTTTGTAATTATGTGATTTAATCCTCGTTTTTTTTTATTTCTTTGAGGTGTGCTCGTTTATTTAATATATTTAATCGTGTTTATTATAACTAGTATTTCTTAGATTTTGGTAATTAGTTTTTTTAGAGTTTGTTCTTATATTAGGTTAATAAATCAAATCGGACCTAGAAATTAGGACGGTATCCTAGTTTTAATTAGGGAGCAATTTGAGTCGAATTTTTGCATAAGATGTTGTATTACTCGAATCAATTGCTTGACTTTTTAAAATTTATTAATTATCAATAATAAAAAAAACACTTTAGGCTTAGTTCCTTTTAATAGATTAATTTAGATAACATTTAGGATTTTGGTTTATTAATTAGTCCTTAACTTTAGAAATTATTGATTTAGGTCCTTAAACTTTTAGTCTTTTAGAACTCAATATTTTAGATCTTTGACCTTTTAGTCCACGAACTTCAATTAGACCTTTAAGATTGACATAATTGAATAGGTTAATATTTTAAAGCCTTTATTTTATGATTAATTTTAAACTTAGTCCCTTAATTTAGGGAATAATTCGAGTATGCCCTCACATAAATGCTCGAGGGACCATCTCGGTTGTTCGATTCAATAATTGGTTTAAAAATCAAATAGGGTTAATATTAGAACCTACATTTCTAGATTTGTTCCTTTAGGTTCTTTAATTTTCATAACTCGACACTTTAAGCTAGAAAAATCCTTAATTTACCCTTAGTTTAATTAGGACGAAAAAATTTGTCTGATTACATTTTTAAAACCCAAGGTAATGTTCACTTATTAGGAAATTAATGGTATATCTCCCGCAAGTATGCTAAGGGGATGACTACTGGTGAATCTCGAAATAGATCGACATCCTTTTCAAAACTACGTCATGATTTCTGAAATTAAGGCTGGTTATTAGGCACAATAAACGAACTTCTGCATTTATGCTAGGGGCGAATGCTATCGACCTTAATAAACGAATACCTTTTTAACTTTGCATTCGTAATGATTTTCAAATTAAATAAAGATCGAACTCAAAATTTCCAATTTTAAATATAGTGTAATCAAGTAAGTACCTTTTTTGGGCTCTTGTGGGGGTGTTAATCATTCCTAATGCGTAACTGACTCCTGAACCTAATTTCTGGATTTTTACAGACCTTAAAACTCAATATTTTGATAAAAATAAAACAGTTTATTAAAATCACCCGATTTTTATAGTGTCCCAATCGCACCATAAATGATTGGTGGCGAATCCTCACATTTCAAAATTCTTTTCAAAGAATAACCCCTAAGTCGGTGCTGGTCTTGCCCCGCCTAGACGAAAAATGTATTGACAGCTTGGCGACTCCACTTGGGACTTTTGTTTTTTTAAAACAACTTGAGAGTTAAGCCACGAGTTGGTTACCCTACATTTAGGTTCTAGAAATTATGAGTTAGATATTATTTAATTTAGGGTTCATTATGTTATTTCAAAAGAAAAATAGATTTTCTATCTGGTTAATGCTTACTTTTCCATGAAATTATTTAAGATTGTTGCATATCATAGCTCTAAACCCGATCTCAATCCCGATTTACTTAAGTAGGGGAAACGTCACACCTCATGGGGAGCATTAGGCTTCTCGTGGGGACTAATTACCTCTAGAAAACACCTAAGTTGCCTATCCGGATATCAGTTCCAAGATACACTTTTAACGATGTGATCCCCTAACCAGAATCTGATTCGTAAGTCTATAATGAGCAAGAATCGGAGTCAACCTTAGCAGGTTGTAAAGATGGCTTGGGAACCTTCTTAGAACCAAACCTCATCTAGAGAATTTAATAAACCTACCCGCTAAAACCATGTGGATAGCCTAGGAGAATTAGAACGCATGTGATTAGGACTATTATTTCCTTTGTATACTTTATTTTTCAGTCTCAACTTTGAGCCGTATTATTTTTGCTAAGATTACATTTCTTTGACTAATCATTTCAACTAACTTGACTCTTTTTGCCTTGTTTCTACTAACATTGATTATCTTTTGTCTGGTTGTGTTTGTTGCATTTTTGCATGAACATGACATATCATTCAGAGGTATTGATCCTTAAATAACTGATCTTTTAAAAGGTTCTTGAAAAACAATGCCACATCAATGCCTTTCGTTGGGCTAGGTAGAATTTCAAAGATTCTCTACGTAGATGAAGTAGCTTCAAGAGAGAATCTACCTACTAAAGAGACAAGCCAGACGTCGGCCAGCTGAGGTAATAAGTCAGACTCAAGAAGATTCGACGCTGAAACTAACAGTTGAATATCACGAACCAGCTCAAAAAAACTTCTGAAAGTAGAAGACGAAGTAGAAATTTCAATATGCCTAAATCTGACGAAGGATGATGCGATACCTAGACGCTCGCAGGAGTTGGAAGATGGACCAGATTTGCACTTCCCCATTATACCGAGACATTCCAGTTTTTCAAGAATTGTTCAAGGAATAATTATTTTGGGATCAATCTTTTCGTTGCATTTGCATTTGCATTTGTATTTACCTTTGCACCTTACCTGTTGTTATATGTCCTAACTTGTTTTCTTTTTTCCTTTCTTTTTCTTGCATCATATGGTCATGACATATACAAAAGGGTATCGATTATGAGTAGACGTCAATTAAAAGGTTTTCACAATGGACATTCAAAAGAAGGTCCAAGAAGAATAGAGAGTCATACGTCCGAGATTGCATGTCTGACGGGGAACAAAGTGAACTGCAACAAATAAGAGGCAAATGTATGAGATGATGTACAGAATAGTTGTGTAGGCCAAAGGAAGAGAGGCTTCAACAAAGGGAGAAAGAACTCAACAAAAATAAAGCTATAACACAAGAGGTTACTTTTGAACAAGGTAACCCAAACAAACTTAAGGAGCTCGTATAATCATTGCCGTATCAACAAGTTGTCGGAAAGTACAAAAGAAATATAACAATGGTAAAATTTAAGTAAAGATAGATGAAGAGAAGCCACATGATCATTTCAAATAGGATAAATTGGTGTTCCCTGAAGGTCCAAAAGCCAAAAGGTACTGAGAATTTGAAGATAAGGGATAACAGGAAACCAACTACATCGGCTCAGCGTCTGACGACATCTTCGAAAACTTTTGTTCACTCAACAAAGGCACACTTCATGAATGGCCGAAAGTTAGGAGGAATTGAACCTAACTTTGATCTTGGTCCTATCACATATGGAGATTTATACAGTAAGTTGTTAGAATATGAGAAGTGACCCTACAGTATGTGAAGCCTTTCTAACCTCAGTATCTGGAGTGGTACGATGCAAATACCAACTGTGAATATCACGCAGAGCTCAAAGACATTATATTGATACCTGTGTTACCTTAAAGTGTCAAATTTTCTTCTAGAGCATGGAATACTGGAATTTAAAGAGTAGGGTCAGCCTGGTTCAGTAGCTGAACATGTGGTTGAGGTGAAGTCGATAGAGTCCAAAGACAAAAGCATCAGTGAGGGCATCCAAAACAAAGAATGTTTATGGGAATATGAAGCTCAAATACATCAATTACAGAATGAAAAGGACATTTTGAACGAAGAATTGGAAGCCATGCAAGATGGTTTTCAAAGAATCAGTCAAGCCTTTCAAAGTGGGTTTAGACAATACTCAAGAAGAGTGGGCAAAAGAAGCCTCTAAATTGAAGAGTGATGTCGAACGATGGAAAAGGAATTGCCAAATGCATGAAAAACGAGCTAAGAGGTGCTCTTGATATCTGCAGATTGTAGAAGGTGAACGTAGAGTAACCTTACAATAATTGGGGCTTTGGCAAGAGAATAATGAAATGTTGAAAATATCCTTTGCAGACGTAAAAGCCTCGTACCAAAACCATAATTTGAGAAAAATATCGAGCTAGAAGCTAGTATAGCCGACAATAAAACATTGATAGGCTGATACATGACTGTAGGAATCTTGCACGAGAATTTTATGACCGTGTCGAGTTTTTTACAAGAGAGAATGATCAATACTGCCTACAACTTCAAAAGTTGAAATGTAAAATGGAGAAAAAAGACAGAACAATGAATGAGGCAGTTGCTCAAGCAAGCAACGTGGCTCAAGAGTTGATAAACTTAGTTGCTTTTGCAAGAGATTTGAAGAAGATTGATGGCTCAGCACCATACATGCCTGAAAGATAACCTGGCTCCTGAATGAGATAGAAAAGCTAGGAGCTAAAACTATTCATTATCTGTAGTTTGGCTATTCGATGTACTGAAACCTTTTGTGATCAATGAAAATCATTTAAGATGGTTACTTAGATTGACACCTCTTTTTGCATGAATTGCATTTTTTAATTTTTATACATTTCTAATAAAAATCATCAATTAATTTTTGGAAGGTTATATGACAGTAATACCAAGATCACCCATTCATATTTCTCTTACACTCTCGATAGATAAGAGGTTAAAAGTAACAGAGTAGTCCCAATGAGAGTTACGAGATCAGATGGCCACTGTGCAACAGAGTACGAGAAATCATACATTAATTTCTCAAGAAGAAGTATTAGGTCAGATGAATGGAATATTGGCTATAATGGATGTCAACCGAGAAAGAACATCGTTGAAGGACGTCAACAAATTGATACATCGAGGTTGGTTGACCACCCTGGGGCATCCTATTTAGATAAGGGAGGAATATCGCAGTCACAAGCATTTCAAAGGAAAATAATAAGTAGTTAAAAGGGTTTATTGAGGCAATAAAAGCTGGTGAGGCATCCCATGAAAACTTAGACGCAATAGAGCTAAGCTTAGTCCTTACCTTGGTCATTCCCCACAAGTTTTGGCTACCTGAGTTTGAAGAATATAATGGTACCAGTTTCCTTTTAATCCATTTGAATATGTTTTGTAGAAAAATGAAATGGTACTTGAATGACGATAATTTATTAATTCATTGCTTCCACGACAATCTTAATGGAAAAACTATGGAGTGGTATAAACTTGAGCAAAGAGCAAATTAAGTTATGGATTGATTTGGCCAACGCCTTCCTTGAGCAATTGTAACACCCACAGACCGATGTGGGTGACCCGATCCGATCTGAGGTGTTACATTAGGGCCACCAATGCGACCCACAATAAAAATCCTGAAAAATTTAACATTTTTGTTAAAATGTGTAAAATCATAAAACAATTTATAATTAAAATAAAAGTTTGAAAAACCATTCATATATTATAGACAGAGTTAAAATCATACACATTTCAGACTAATAGAATACCACCTACATACCCCTAAACACATGCACCGTACACCGCAAGTAACGCCAGTGAAACTCCTTTACTAAGGTCAATAGTTGCACTGGTTCTATCATTTTAACCTGAAATAATGAGTAACAGAGTGAGCTTTGAAAATCTCAGTAGTATAGAACTACCAAGTGATGCTGAAGGACATGCAGATAATAGGAAAACATAAGTTTCCTTATTGATTTAGACATCTACAGGTCTTTATGATGAGCTGAGGTCCTACTGATATCTCAGATAGTAAAAGACAGGAAGCTTCCAGTTCAAGGAAATGTTTCGGAGGACTAGGTTTAGGAGATCAAATAGGTTGTCTATTGTGTTTCCAAAAAGCAGTGAAAATATAGATCTTTTTAAAACAATAGTAGTTTAAATCTTATTTTTCAAAAAAACCATAGTAAAACCCTCCAACCTAACGACAATATGCAGTTCCATAATCGCATAACCTAAGGGAGCACCTTTGGGCCTGAGTGCTTACCCAAGAAAGTTATTGGGGCCTTAGAGCCTACCCAAGGGTCGCCTTAGGTCCATAAGGGATTACCAGCAGGTGCTAAACATATACAAGGAATTACCTGCAACGACTGAACTTGTCAGAGTCTTCAGTCATACCAAAGTCCCAAAGTACCCTGTATAAAAATAATTTCAGTCAGTAAACAAAGATATTAGAAATCAGATCAGAGATCAGAATAGAAATCAGAGAAAACATTCGTGTGATCAAGGAACACACTAGAGGTTCCAGATATTATTTAGAGGTGATTGGTATTTATCAGATAGAGAGTTATGAAACTTATGTAAAATGATTAAATTTAGAAAGGAGATCCCCATAATAAGGTTTAATAGCTGACGGATTCATCAGTTATTCAAAACGTGATTTATCAGGATCATATAGTATTCGAACATTTTTCGGAGGCATTATGTAATCAGAAATGTATTCAGAATCCTTTGATCTGAGTTACTTGTGTTTTCATATATGACAGGAGTGATACCATTATTCTGGAAATGAGAAGTATTTTGGGCATTAAGTTCTTAGAGAATTCTTAATGATTTGATCTAATAAGGGAGAAATGAAGATTCAGGGTATTTACGATTTGTGTCAATATATTGGAAAATATCGAGTTAACTTGAACTGTACAAGTCCAATCAATTATACATGTCAACTGGTCAAATCGTTGCACTTCCAAAGTATTCACTTTTTAATATAGACAATTCTTGTCGAATTGATCATCTTCAGAATCATCGTGGAATGGATCTTAGGGAGACGACATATATTCCAATAGTTCTTTATTTCATTTCTATATTGAAATGATATCAGGGAATGTCGACGTGCTTGATTCATGATTCAAAACCCTTATAGACGGTAAAATATGTATAAGATCATCGGTGTTTCCAGATTTATCCAAGTTATTCACTTAATTCAAGTCATTGAGGTTACTTAGGTCATTTAGTAGTCAAGTCTATCATGGTCACTTCAAAGTTTCCAGAGTAATTCTATCGTTTCTGAAATTCAATACATATAATACTTCCATTCCATTTAACTTGGTCATATAATATAGTCATATTGATATACGATGTTGATTTGTTCATTTCAGAGCTGAGGGTATTTAGTTATTCCAGAGCTTGGACGTGCTTCAAATCATATTACACTTCAGGGCATTCCAACTAAATCAGAATTTAATCGGTGATTCCAAGATTCAAGTGGATCATAATTTAAGTTCTCAAGGCGTCTTCATTATCATATTCATCCATAGTCCTTTTTACTCTTTAAGGGTATTATTATCATTTCATTCAATTCTGTCAGTGGCATTACTTCAGATAACTTAGGCTTGAAAGTATTCTAGTTACTTTAGAGTTCAGAGTACTTTGTTCATTTGATCACTGGAGGTTATTTTCACTACTAGAGAATGTCTTAGTCCTTTTACAGTACAAAGGCACTTTCGTAATTTTACCCCATAATGCTATTTTTGTTAATTTCTTATCCAAATATTTTCAACATTTAACCTTTAACGAGATTAATCAGAATTTACATGTTCTGAGATTAATTAATTTACTGATTAAATCATTGAGCTGAAATTTGTTTTTGATCAGTCTACCAATTTTTTTGAGCCGTTAGAGTCTTATATAGTGTTTCGTCTTTAATTCAATTTCCATTTAAGTCCAAAGATAGTTAAGTACGCCTAATGGACCAATCATTTCTATTCATGCATTTACCATTTATCAGTAAGTCTCGAAAAGCATACATAAGGTAGTAAAGTATTACCTTGATTTTTCATTCCATAATGATCGACCATTTAAACTCCATTCGATCACCCTTGAACTTGAATCCAACGTCCAATAATTCCTTGGATACATAGCAAACGATTTTACGTCAGAAAATGAACTTTATTGAGAAACCATATTGAATCCGAAGGCAAATCACTGAAAACTGACTTAATGGGTGTGAATTTGACAAAACAAACTTCGAATTTGGACTCAGGACATCGAAAAACATAAAATAGGACTTTTTGGAAAATTTGACTTTTTTGTCAAAGTCAAACGGTTAACGGTTAGACCGACCAAAGTCAGCGATCAACAAGTTGACTTGGTCAAAGTCAACAAGTTGACTTAGTGAGTTGACTCAATGACTGGACCAGACCAGAAGGGTTGAGGTTGAAAATATCGGATCTTCCCGGTGGTTTTTACGATGAATGACGTTGATTTACGATGAGATAAGAGTCATGTTTTGATCGAAGTAAGGTGATCATTTTGGGGGTAGCAACGCCAACTAAGGTGGTCGGACAGCGGCTAAATTGGGGTGATGACTGATGGGTGGAGGGATTGGGTTTTTATAATTTTAGGGGAAATTAGGGTTAATCGATTGGGGAAATTTATTTCACTGGGTAATAAAAATGGTAAAATTTGGGTTCAAGACCCTGAACTTTTCACAAGTTTCAAAACCGAGCTAAACTTTTAGAAATTTTTAATTTGATCCACAACCTTTCCCTTGTTATTACTTTAATTCGATACTTTAAAATTAAAAAAAAATTATCCCCTAAATTAGGGTGTGACAACAATACAAATATGTTAAAGACTTGGCTCCAAATCGTTAAGATCTCCAGAAATTGAAGATGAAAGCTACTAAAAGCTTTAGAGAATACGCTTTGTTATGGAGAAGCATGGCAGCTCAAGTTGAACCTCTTATGCTAAGAAAGGAAATGTCACGCATGTTTCATAGCACCCTTCCGGACCTTTTCTTCGAATTGCTGCTTGCAGATTCAAAAAATGATTTTGAAGATCTTGTGTCAAGTGGAGAGCAAGTAGAATATATAATCAACGAGGGGAACTTGAAGAATGCCTCTGAAAGATCATCCATTCAAAAATCAAAAGATAATGAGGTGAATGAATGTCAGGTCCAGAGCCCCTACAGCTGCAAAAGAGGGAGGACAACTAGTCACTCGGGTCGACCAAAAAAGATTCCTAAGTTAGAAAAGCTTTGGAGGTATTCCAAACACCCATATAAGAATTGTTCCCTCATCTTTTTAGAGGCCAACATATCACTCTGTGACCAATGAAAGTAATCCCAGACCCTTCTCGTCATAGCTATGACTAAGATAATGTATGTGATTTCCAGTTAGGGGGATCTGGGCATTCTACGGGGAATTATATGCCACTGTTAAAAGAGATAGAAATGCTTATTGAAAATGGAACGTTGACGTAATAATTGGTGGAACAATGGATGACGAACTCGGGTGGGGCATCAAAGCACATTATGTAGCATTCGATCGAGTCCAGTGCCAATGCATTAGATGAACAATATGGGGCATCCTAATTATGCAGAGAACATTTCGTCCATCATGAAGCTTTATTTCATTTGCGATATCTTGTTTGAACTTGTTTTTCATTTTTCTCAGCTTTTTTGTAAGGATATTTAAATGAGCTTATGCTGCTTTAAAGATGGTGAACATTGAATCAAATTTGCAATATTGCAGTTTTTGGATATCAATTGAATTAAAAAATCTTTAAATGATTAAAGTTATGGATCTTTGACAAAGTGACAAGACTGAACCCAGATAAAACAAGGACCCTTGACCTTACCCCAAAAGATACACTCGAATACCATACCCCTCTTTTACAGTGACTGATATAACCTTATCCTCTCATGAGGAAATGATCAAGATGCTTGGTATTCAGGTATGCATAGGAGCGGACAACATGGGGCATCTCTTGTGTATGATTTACAAAACTAACTAGACTACACTTCTATTAAGGACGTTCAGTGATGATCCTTCTTTACAAATGGAATGGTAGAGTGGATGAATTTAATATAGGTCAGTTTTTTTGGGAACTATACTCTAAATATAGGATTTTCTTAGCATTAAGGACACATAGACAATAACATGTTCTTCTTGATGATCTTAAGAAATTCTAAATCTGAATACTCAAAAGGTTAATAAATTATTACTATATATTATACAATAAAGCTGAGTTATTCCACTAAAGCAATTGATTATAGAGGAAACTCAAAAACCCTGGCTTTATGAATAGATTGCATTAAAACCATGACATTGCTCGGATACTTGATAGTTCGGTGTTTGCTCCACTATGATTGTCAAGTCAAAGATTTTGTAATGAGATGAACCCTTCAGCTAGCCCAATAAAGGCAATTATAATATATAAAGTTGAATTCAGCTAGCCAAACAATGGAAAAGTAAATTAAATTGATCTAATAACGAGTTTCAGTAAAATAGACTAAGGGAGTTGAGGAACACCTATTATAGTCGACCTCACACAAGCACGCAGTAATTTTATATTTAGGCTGATGTCCCTGCACTGCCTTTGCTAAGGAAGTCTATGAAGCTTGAACAAATGGAAGATTTCAAAGAACCAAAATAAAAGTGTTTTAGAAAGTCTAGTAGATTATGCTAGTTGCGTCATTTTGTCCGCATCCGATTAAAATACCAAGACAAAGAAATAAGGGGCATGTTATAATGTTCATAAGAACTGAGAAAGAAAAATACATATTTGATGACCAAAACCTTAAAAAAAAGAAAGCGGCCTGAAGCCAACCCATCAATTTTGACATTTGTCAAAGAACTATAACTTTGGAAATACTAAAAGAGTTGTTGATCCTTTTATATTCTGTGAACTTATGTATATGATTTGTTTTAATTGTGAGTCTGAGTTAAGGGGTAATACTTTACAAAATTCTTTCGTTCTTTGATTTTTAAAATAAGATAAAGGAGAAAAATGTTTTCAAGCAAGACAATCCCTCGAGAAAGATGTATTTGGACTCGATGAGGCTCACAAGCAAAAATCCAAAGCGAATAGTTGAGCGATGAGGAAGCAATGAGGCAACAAACTTAACAAGAAGTGGAACGAATTACTTTAAGATTTCATGGTATCCCAATTCATATCGAGGAAAATTTGGTCACTTCAAATGTCCCTCTGTTTTTGAAACCTCATAGAAAAAGGGAAGGCCCCTAAACTTTAACAAGAACAAAGGAGAAAATGGCAGCTCTTCTGTTTTCCCAAGATAACAGCTTGTGGTCATTAACAAACAGTACGAGGATCAAATCTTTCAAAGTCAAATATCGACTCTTGATGGTCCCACATTGAGGCATTCCCGAAAAATCTCGATCATATAAGATAACAAGATCGAAATCAGGAGGACCATGAAGGAGAGTATCACAATTGGAGTGCCAAGGCCAAAAGATAAAAACAAAAAGATCTCACCTTAAAATGGACCATTCATGTTTCAGTTGGAAAGGACTCTTGAGAAACAATTTTGATTGAAAAGTTGAGTTATGGACAAGTAAGGTGCCCAGTCATCTACCCGATTGCAACAAGAATCCAAGTGAGGAAACATTTCTTCGAGAATGATGTTGAAGAAGCAAGATAAAGGATAGAAGACAGGAGGGACATAATTTACAAGATGATTAGTTTGACCATGTTGATATTGGGCCAGACTCCATACAAGAGTTATTAAGAGAAGGAGAACCGAGATCTCCATTTTGAAGTCAAAAGAGGATCACTGATAAACATTTCTGCATATAACAAAGTCACACATTACATTTAGATACATATATGTTACATTCACATTTCATGCATCATGCATCATGCCTCGAATAAAGAGGTTTTTGTTCAAAGTGGCTAAGCCTTAAGGATGAGGAGTCAAATAAATAAGAATCGTTACTTTGATGTGGGGGCATTACACAAACAACATGATGTTTTCAAAAGAATTTTTAATGAAATCAGGTCTGATTTTCAGAGGTTCCTTGATATGATGTTTTCAAATGATTTTGAAAAATGCTAAGCCTAATTTTTAGGGATTTCTTGATGTTTTCAAATGAGTTTTTTTAGAAACTAAGCCTGATTTTTAAGGATTTCTTGATGATGATTTCCAATGATTTTTTTAAAAGAAACTAAGCCTGGTTTTCAGGGGTTTCTTGATGATGATTTCCAATGATTTTTTAAAAGAAGCTAATCCAGATTTTCAGGGGTTTCTTAATGATGATTTCCAATTAATTTTTAAAAGAAGCTAAGCCTGATTTTCAAGGGTGTCTTGATGATTATTTCCAATAAATTTTTAAAGAAGCTAAGTCTAATTTTTAGGGGTTTATTGATGATGATTTCCAATGAATTTTTAAAAGAAACTAAGCCTGATTTTCAGGGGTTTCTTGATGATTATTTCCAATAAATTTTTAAAGAAGCTAAGCCTAATTTTTAAGGGTTTCTTGATGATTATTTCCCATGAATTTTTAAAATAGCTAAGCCTAATTTTTAGGGGTTTCTTAATGATAACTGTAAACGAAAGTTTTTAAGAAACTGAGCTTGATTTTCAAGGGTTTCTTGATGAGTAAGTCCTTCGGGCCATCAGTAACTCTTTCAAGCTTGATGCTTAAATCTTTAGGTCATCTATAAGTCTTTCGAGCAAGATGATAAGTCCTTCGGGCAGGATGTTTTCATATTTCCTTTGTACGATTCACGATATTTCAAATTAAAAACACCTCACTTGATATATCAACATTTCCTTTGCTCGACGCCCCACTTAAGGGATTAACATATCCTATTGCTCGATTCACAGTATTTCGAATCAACAAAAGTCCTTCAGGCCATCAGTAAGTCTTTTGAGCATGATACTTAAATCTTTCGTGTCATCTTTAAGTCTTTCGAGCAAGATGATAAGTCCTTCGGGCCATCCATAAGCCCTTCGGGCATGATGTTTTCACATTTCCTTTGCTAGTTTCACGACATTTCGAATTCACTCGAGGGACCAACATTTCCAATAGAGAATTCATAATGAAAAACTTGTTCAACCTTTGCTTGATACACAACATTTCAAATCAACAACGCCTCACTTGAGGGGTCATTTCCAGTGGAAAGATCATTATGAGAAGAACTTGTAGCTTGAAGAATTAGAGATGGAGGCTCAGCTAAGAGAACAAAGCAAAGAGACATCATTTGTAGCAAGAACTCGACAATTCCACATAAAGAGTTAGATCAGCATCACTTGGGTCAACCATCACGTATGAGGTTGGATCAACACTATCACTCTACTCGATTCCATCGTAGAAATAGATAAATTGGGATTCCCAGTGAAGAGTTCGCAGATTGACAAAGCAGAGATGACGTTGAAAAATGGTGCTTTGTGTGTCTTTGCTCTATTCATATTTCACTACAATGAGCAAAGAGGGCAGCTGTGATCACCATTTTTAACCAAAGCCCAAAATAAAAAACCAGAGCGCAACTCAAACATAACACCCAAAAAGGACCCAAAATTGAACCAGCCTCAAGCCCCAAACCCTTTACAAAATAAAACCCAGACCCAAAGACCCGACCCGAGACCTAACCTGAATACCCGACCTAAAACCCAAATTAGACCTGACTCAGGTCTAAACCTAAACTCTAGGGTAGCAGCCACCCCAAATCAAAGGTCGCCGTTCTCTGCCCCAATACCAGAAAAAGCCATCCATGCATGCCACCAAGCCTCAAGCACTCCACGCAACCTGCAAAGACAATAAACAAGAAAACAAAACAAAATCATTTTCTTTTTTCTGTAATGGATATAAAACCTGAACAAGCACTGTAATATCTTTTTTTTAGACAATCAAGAAGCAATAAAACAATCAATTGCAAGGTTATTTTATTCTCTTTTTTAGTTCAATTATTAATTTTTTTCTTTTAAGTTTCGAATCTCATTAGAAGAGAAACCTTTTAGTTTAGAAATAAACAACAAAAATGTTTTAGTTTCTGAAAAAGAGCAAGCAGCAAGAGTAAAAAAACATTTATTTTTAGAGTAACATAAAACAAAAATAAAATAAAAACCAAAACAAAAAATAGAGGGGAGTCGAGTCGGGGCCGATCTGTCGTCGCCGGAGCTCGCGAGGAAGCCCAAAAGGTGAATGTTCATGGCTTGTTTTTAGGGTGTTCGATATGGATTTGGGGGAAATTTGGTGATTTGGAGTTGTTTTAATTTAGCCCTTATACATTTAATTTATTTCCTTTAATCCTTGTAATTTTGTAATTATGTGATTTAATCCTCATTCTTTTTATTTTTTATTTCTTTGAAGTGTGCTCGTTTATTTAATATATTTAATTGTGTTTATTATAGCTAATATTTCTTAGTTTTTGGTTAATTATTTTTTTAGATTTTGTTCTTAGATTAGGTTAATAAATCAAATCGGACCTAGAAATTAGGACGGAACCCAAGTTTTAATTAGGGAGTAATTCAAGTCGAATTTTTGTATATGATGCCCGATTACTCGAATCTATTGCTCGACTTTTTAAAATTTATTACTTATCAATAAAAAAGCACTTTAGGCTTAGTCCCTTTTAATATTTTAATTTAGATAACATTTAGGATTTTGGTTTATTATCCTCAACTTTAGAAATTATTGATTTAGGTCCTTAAACTTTTAGTCTTTTAGAACTCGATATTTTAGATCTTTGACCTTTTAGTCTCGAACTTTGATTAGACCTTTAAGATTGACATAATTAAATAGGTTATATTTTATAGCCTTCATTTTATGCTTAATTTCAAACTTAGTCCCTTAATTTAGGGAATAATTCGAGTCGGCTCACATAAATGCTCGAGGGACCATCTCGGTTGTTCATTCAATAATTGGTTTAAAAATCAAATAGGGTTAATATTAGAGCCTACATTTCTAGATTAGTGCCTTTAGGTTCTTTAATTTTCGTAACTCGACACTTTAAGCTACAAAAAGCCTTAATTTACTCTTAGTTTAATTAGGACAAATAAAATGTGTTTGATTGCATTTTTAAAACCCAATGACATGTTCACTTATTACAGAATGAATGGTATATCTCCCGTGATGTGATCTTGTCTAGCATCAACTTTCTTCATGACATACTCACATTGAAGATCCATCAAGCCCAATATAAGGGATTTCTACCTTACTTTATATAATATTTACTCATTTATTCACTATATATTATTATGAGCATACATTTGCATATTATACTATACTTGAAGTATCATAACATGTGCATTCATTCATTATGTCCTATGGTTTGCATCATTGATTGATATTCATGCATATAATCTATAGTTATAATAATAATATTCATTCATTATCATATGATGCATGAGTTGTTATTATAACCTATAGTCAACATTTTTATCATATACACATTTATATAGTTCATGTACTTAACTTATTCTTTATGTTATGATTGTAGGTACATTCGCCTACAACTTGGGAGCGATCTTGGAGCTAAATGGAGAAGGCAAAGGTAAGGAAACTTACATGGGGACGTTTAGGATAGCACAAGGAACAATTGGTGAAAAGTTATCCGGAGACCCGTGAGCTCATAGCTGGATTGAGCTGAAGATTTGAGCTACAAGATGACCTCAATACAGCTGGGGAGCTGCACCAACATCATCGCCACTTAGGATACTTCAAATATGTCCTAAGTCAAATTTTGTAAAATCGTACCTTTTCGCTAATACTTGTCACCTCAAGATGTACCTTTTCACAAGGAGCTGTCATAGTGTTCACCATGCTACAACTCACCTATGGCTAGTTCACCTCCAGCTCATTCACCTCAGAACTATCTCAAACATGAAAGGTTACATTTCCAAAGATTGTGACATTTCATAAATGATGCTGCCATGAAGATGCCCTTTCATCAAGGAGCACATTGGTGAAGAGATTGCATCCATTGGAGGCCTAAATCACCAAGGGACATGAGACAAAGTTTTATGCCTATTCGGCCACACCCACATGCCTTGTACATGAGAGCTTTGGTGCCAATTTGAGGAGGCACATCATCATTCAGCAAAGGGAGATGTCTTTGGTGCCAAGATGAACAAACATGTACCATTCGACCAAGGGAGATGTTTCCTGATCCTTGACGAAACATCATGAATCCTTTGAAGTGTTAGCCGAACCAACACCAAGCCTATGGACATATCCCTTTATTTAATTAATTATGTACTTTCACTAGAGACATGTGCCTAGCCAAAACATTTTGTAACCATTCGGCCAAGCCCTCTCATTTCCTATAAATTGAGAGGCTTGCCATCATTTGTGCTCATCTCATCTCATATTATAAAAAAACCTTTGTGTTAAATCTCTCTTCAAAGTTCTTTGTGAACTTTATCGATTAAGCAAGTATAATTTCTTATACTTGTGGCGTCATTCCTTTCACCTTGATTCCTAAATTCCTAGATTTCTATCTAGTGGGTTAAAGACACATTCAACACCCTTCAAGCAAGTTTGTGAAGATCAGGATTGTTCTTCCTAGCATAGTTTCATATTTGGCGTATTTGAGATACAACATCACCGCCATCTCCATTTCAACATCAACACCATCAACATCTTCCATCAAGGCCATCAATATCTTCCTAATTCCGCAGTCAACTCTATTCATTTCTTGCATTTCATTACTTATCTTATTTATCTATTTATTTTCCCTTATTAATCATATTTGTTTTTTTTATCTTTGTTGCAACCCAAACTTATAACTCAAGGACATCAGTACTTTCAATCCTAGATCGGGATAACAATAAGTCTATCCACTGACTTCCATTGAAGAGTGTAGATTCAGCCTACATCAAGCGATATTCAGAGCATAGTTGGATTGACAACAAAAGTGTCATTGGCGTGCAAAGACAAAAAAAAAGAAGAAGATCAAAAGGAAAATCAAACTCCTACAACAAACAAAGGAGTTCAAAGACAAAAATAAAAAGAAGAAAAAGAATTTCAAACAAAAAGAGAAAAGAAAAGCCAAGGATAGTGCTCTACCATTGCAAGTATATCAAGGAGGCATATATACACTAGAGAAGATAACCTTATTGTTTCTTGTGAAAGGGTGTAGTAAGTGTTGTTTCTTGGGTTGTAAGTCACCTATTCCTTTCTTTACTTTCATTTTCCTTGTCTTCAACCTTTTTCTTTTTTCATTACCTTTTAAATCTTTCTTTTCTTTTCCATTTCTTCTTTCTTTTCTACCCTAACCTATTTTCCAGTGGACGCACACAAGAAGAGAAATAACTTGTTCTAATCTTGAGTAAGTTCTTCAAAGGACTTAGCAAGAGAGATCGAGTGGAAAAAGGCTAATTGAGTGAATGAGATCATAAGGGGAATTGTTAAATGCCAAATCATATTCCCGAGAGTAAACACGAGTGTTGAGTGGAGTGATCCTATCTTTTCTTTGGAGTGAAATTTGTGAGACTTTGTGAGTGTGCTGGTAAGGTTTACTTTTGTTTTATTTGTTTACTAACAATGTCTCAAGTTTCAGGACAAGTTTTTGTAGTAAAAAGAGCTTTGAATATTCAATCTATGGAAGATAATCAAAGAGAGAACATTTTCACACTCGTTGCCATGTAAATAGTAAAGTGTGTCTTGTAGCTATTGACAGAGGAAGTTGTACAAACATTGCAAGCACATACATGGTGAACAAATTGGGCTTACAATGATTAAATATTCCAGCCCATATGAATTGCAATGGTTTCATGACAATGAATAATTGAAGGTTACTGAACAAGTACTTGTTCCATTTTCACTTGGATAGTACAAATAAGAGATTCTATATGACGTGGTGCCTATGAATACGAGTCATTTACTCTTGGCAGGCCATGGCAATTTGATAAGCGGGCTGTCCCTGATGGATTCACAAATCGGTATTCATTCTACCACAATGAAAGAAAAGTCATCTTGACTCCATTATCTCCTAGCCGAGTGAATGAAGATCAAAATCATTTGAAAAGGAACATTGAAGTAATGAAAGAGCAACTTAAAGACAATGCAATTGAAGAAAAGCTTGAACGTTTGGAGGAAAATTCAAATGAAGGATTTTTTTTAAAGTTGAACAAAGCGTTGGAGTTGAAAATGATAAGAGAGTGGATGCAGAAAATGAGGAGAATGAAAAACAAATTTTATCTAACCTTACTCCTTCTCCTATCATTCCTTTTGTTTTGCAGGGAAACCCAAAAGATGTATCTTTTCAAGGAGATGATTCAAAAATCATGGCTTTTGGAAAACTAAAAGATGTGACCTTTGAAGAACCAATAGGCGTGACTTTTGGTGACCCACAAAACATGTCCCTTGATATTTCAAAGCAAGTGTCACTTGAAGTACCAAGAGTTGTAGCCATTGACATTCCAAATACATTGCACATATTGAAAGGAATCCAACAACCTATGGAGTTCTCCATCATTAAGCAATCAACTCCCATTAAACATCCACCTTGGTTTGATATTAATTTCTCATATTCTAACTTTGATTTAATTTGCAGGAAATCAATTCATATACATGGTATTATCCTACCAAACGTTGATGGAAAGTTCCTTTGTCATTATGAGATTGATTGGTGTATTGAACTAAACCATTTCAGGAGTAAAATGCGAGCATTGTCCATATACTCAAGAGTTATCATTTGGAAAGCAACATCAAGCATGGAGGAAACTATTCATAAAATAAGTGCTTATTCATCTAACTGCTTGATACGAGAATGCTTGTTGTCAAGACACAAGATTGAGGACGATTATTCTAACCTTGAAAATACAAAAATTTTCTTTGCTTTGCAGGATGATTCAAAGGACACAACTTGTCAAATGAAGGAACCAAGAGGCATGATCTATGGAAGCTTAAGAAAATTATCTTTTCAAGTGCCAAAAGCTATACCTTTTCATGATTCAATGAACATGACTTTTGAAGAATCAAGCAATATGTCTACTGGGGTACCAAGAGATATGAATATTCAAGACAATATGTCTACAAAAGACATGACTCTTGACCATTCACCAAACATAGACATGGAGTATTTCTTTCACTTATTTATCACTAATCATTCACTTACTTATAAGATTCTCTTTTCTTTTCAGGTCATGGACATTCAAGGAACTTATTCAAGGGATATGACTTTTGATAAAAATCCTTTCATGAAGATGACGTATGAAGACAAACCATCAACGATTGAATGACGTACAATTTGGAGAAGTCACCTTTCGATTTGAGGACAAATCGGCCAAAAGAAGTGGAGGATGATGTGATCCTGTCTAGCATCAACTTTCTTCATGACATACTCACATCATTGAAGATCCATCAATACTTAATATAAGGGAGTTCTGCCTTATTTTATATTATATTTACTCATTTATGCACTATATATTATTATGAGCATACATTTGCATATTAGACTATACTTGAATTATCATAACATGTGCATTCATTCATTATGTCCTATGGTTTACATCATTGATTGATATTCATGCATATAATCTATAGTTATAATAATAATATTCATTCATTATCATATGATGCATGAGTTGTTATTATAACCTATAATCCATATTTTTATCATATACATATTTATGTAGTTCATGTACTTAACTTATTCTTTATGTTATGAATGTAGGTACATTCGGCTACAAGTTGGGAGCTATCTTGGAGCTAAATAGAGAAGGAAAAGGCAAGGAAACTTACATGTGGACGTTTAGGAGAGCACAAGGAACAATTGGTGAAAAGTTGTCTGGAGACCCGTGAGCTCATAGCTAGATTAAGCTGAAGATTTGAGCTACAAGATGACCTCAATTCAGCTGGGGAGTTGCGCCATCATCATTACCACTTAGGACACTTCAAATATGTCCTAAGTCAAATTTTGTGAAATCGTACCTTTTCGCGAATAGTTGCCACCTTTAGAGGTACCTTTTCATAATGAGTTGCCATAGTGTTCACCATGATACAACTCACATATGGCTAGCTCACCTCCAGCTCATTCACCTCAGAACTAGCTCAAACTTGAAAGGTTACCATTCCAAACATTGTAACCTTTCATGAATGACGTTGCCCATTAAGATGCCCTTTCATCAAGGAGCACGTTGGTGAAGTTATTGCATCTATTGGAGGCCTAAATCACCAAGGGACATGAGAAAAAGCTTTATGCCTATTCAACCACACCCACATGCCTTGCACATGAGAGCTTTGGTGCCAATTTGAGGAGGCACATCATCATTCGGCCAAGGGATATGTCTTTGGCCCCAAGATGAACAAGCATGTACCATTCGGCCAAGAGAGATGTTTCATGATCCTTGTCGAAACATCATGAATCCTTTGAAGGGTTAGCCAAACCAACACAAAGCCTATGGACATATCCCTTCATTTAATTAATTATGTACTTTCATTAGAGACATGTGCCTAGCCGAAATATTATGTAACCATTCGGCCAAGCTCTCCATTTTCTATAAATTGAGAGGCTTGCCATTATTTGTACCCATCTCATCTCATATTATAAACAAACCTTATGAGTTAAATCTCTCTTCAAAGTTCTTTGTGAACTTTATCGATTAAGCAAGTATAATTTCTTATACTTGTGGCGTCATTCCTTTCACCTTGATTCCTAAATTCCTAGATTTCTATCTAGTGGGTTGAAGACACCATCATCACCCCTCAAGCAGTTTGTGAAGATCGGGATTATGCTTCCTAGCATAGTTTCATCTTTGGTGTGTTTGAGATACAACATCACCACCATCTCCATCAACACCATCAACATCTTCCACCAAGGCCATCAATATCTTCATAAATCCGAACAAACTATATTCATTTCTTTCATTTCATTACTTATCTTATTTATCCATATATTTTCCCTTTTTAATCATATTTCTTTTTTATCTTTGTTGCAGCCCAAACTTATAACTCAAGGACATCAGTACTTGTCAATCCTAGATCGGGGTAACAATAAGGCTATCTACTCACTTTCATTGAAGAGTGTAGATTCAGCCTACATCATCCCGCAAGTATGCTCATGAGGTGACTACAGGTGAATCCCAAAATAGGTCGACATCTTTTTCAAAACTGTATCATGATTTTTCTGAAATTAAGGCAATGTTCACAATAGCTGATCTCCCGCATTTATGCTAGGGGCGAATGCTATCATCCTTAATAAATGAATACCCTTTTTAACTTTGCATCCGTAATGATTTTTCAAATTAAATAAAGATCGAACTCAAAAATTCTAATTTTAAATATAGGGTAATCAACTAGGTACCAATTTTTGGGCGCTTGTAGGGGTGATAATCCTTCCCCACGTGTAACTGACTCCCGAACTAATTTTTGGATTTTCACATACCTTAAAACTCGATATTTTTATAAAATATTTTATTAAAATCACCCGATTTTTATAGTGTCCCATGTAATACCCCAAATATCAAATCAGGGACTTTATTGAAAGAATTTACAATTTGAGGATTTATTTAACAAATTGATAAAAGATGAGAATGATTTGAAATAGTGGTTTAGACTAAATTGTAGCCATGATGATTATGAGGAAATTTTGGTCCTTTAAAGGGAAAATGAATTTAAAATTTATTTTAATAAGGTATTTAAATGTATTTAAATAAGGAAAAGGGTAAAAATGAGATAAAAGCTTTATCTCTATCTTCTTCTTCTTGTCGTGGAAAAAGCTCTCTCCATAGCTCAAAGGTAAGATTTCAAATGGCTAGTTTATTCTTTCATTTTTTATTGGTTATTGAAGCTTTGAGTATGCTAGAAACTTAAGGAAAGATTAAATATGATTAAAATGGGATTAAAATGGGATTAAAACTAAGTTATGGGTGAGATAATAGAGATTGAAGAAAATGGGTTTTTGAGTGATATGTTAAAATATGAGTGTTTATGATTGTTTAATGGTAGATTTGACTTATCACAGAGGTAAATGAGAGATTAGAATCATTGGATAGGATTAAGAACACATTATGAAAAGTGGTGTGATTATTAGAATTGAATGTTTTTGGAATATGTTAGATGTTTTAAGAAACAAAATGAAGGAAAGTTAGTATGGATAGTTAAAGAAGAATTTCATAGTATTGTAGGGTGTAAATATAACGAATTTTGACCCCATTTGGGTGATAATCGAGTTAAAAACTAGAAATTTTGGGCATGGGTATCGGTAATAATAGAATAATACCGATACTATAGGCTAAAATGTGATGAATATGCTAAGTAGTATCGATACTAATTCAATCGGTATCGATACCGAAGGGTGAGTATCATACCATTTCAAAACAGAATTCAAAAATGGTATCAGTATCATAGTATAGTAGTATTGATACCATCATATGGGTATCGATACTAAGGAGCCAGATATTGTAAGATAGGCTGATAATGTTGTAGAAAAGTTAATAATAGGTTCTATTGAGTAATGTTTAAGTGTAATTGTTAGGAAATATACAAACAATTGATATTGTACATGTATTTAATGGATACTTGAGTAGATCGAAATCAAGCTCCCAAGTCTAGTGAAACTATAGACAAAGGTAAAGTACCTGAGTAATCAACTATTTATTTTGGATATAATAGTGAGGAAATCCAGGTGAGTGCATTTAATTATGTACGTAAATGTTACGGTAGTCATAGTTGTATGATTTATTAATGTAAGTATGGTATTACCATATGGCACTAAGTGTGCAAAAACCTAAGAAATTCATACTAAGTGTATGAATTTTCGTATGGGCACTTTGTGTGCAAAACTAAGAAATTTATACTAAGTGTATGAATTTCGTATAGGTACTATATGTGCGAACTCAAAATTCATACTATGTGTATGAAGTTCTGGATGAGAAATATATGTGAAATTATCAAAAGTTCATAATAAGAAGGTGAATTCCGTATTGGTAGTGGGTGAGTAATCCAAGTGCCTTTGACAGAAATGTGTCAATTATGCCAGTTAGATGAAAGGCTAAATGTCTTTGAGGCCTAACTATGCATTTGACATAAATGTGTCAGTTATGTCAGTTACATGAAAGGCTAAGTGCCTTTAAGGCCTAACTGTGCATTTGACATAAAGGTGTCAATTATGCAGTTAGATAAAGGCTAAGTGCCTTTGAGGCCTAACTATGCATTTGACAGAAAGGAGTCAATTATGCCAGTTAGATGAAAGGCTAAATGCCTTGAGGCCTAGTTGTGCATTTGGCAGAAAGGTGTCAATTATGCCAGTTAGATAAACAGTTGAATACCATTGAGTAAAAAATGAATGGCCTAGTTGTGCATTAGGCAAAAATGTGTTAATTATGCCAGTTAGATGAACGACTAAATATTGTGGAGTAAAAGATGAATGGCCTAGCTGTGCATTTGGCTGAAATATGTTAATTATGCCAGTTAGATGAACGACTAAATACCATTGAGTAAAATATGAATGACCTAGCTGTGCATTTGGAAGAAATGTGACAATTATGCCAGATAGATGAATAGTTAAACACTGTTGAGTAAAAGAATAATGGACTAGTTGTGAAATTGACAGAAAAGTGTCAAATATGCAAGTTAGATGAAAGGCTAAATAGCTTTAGGTAAAGAAGAAAGGAATTATAATGTATGGTGAATAAATGTTATGAAGGGATGCTATATATATATAATGTACAACACTGCATAACTAGTATGAATGGATGTTATAAAGGAAAAACGTAAATAAAACATAATGGGCATGAAATGATGCCCAAATGAAAACAAAAAACGATGTATTAACAGTAATTAAGGTGCAGTCGTAATGATTATAAAAGATACCTGATCAATTGGCACCTTGGTGCAATACATGTATAGTACTTTCACATTTAATGTGCATAGGGCAAAATAAGGAATAAAAGGGGGAAATATACAGAAGGATAAGTATGAGGGTCATACTAAGAATAATTTCTTTGCTGGTATGAAAGAATTATGGTCTAACTGAGTAGGACTTAATTGGTCCTTATGAATGATGAAATCAAATTCTTCATCATTATAAGATAATGTTGTATAATCGTAATATCTTTATAGTATTATTTCTTACTAAGTAAATACTTAATGTGTGTTGATTTCATGTGTAGGTAAAGGAAAAGATTAGTTGCGTAAGGAGTGCAGCAGTAGCAGCAAGCTTTCATCAATTAAAGGTTGACTCATCAGTAACATTATGACAATCTTATTCATTTTGAGAATTTTAGTTGGCATGTAATAGGATTTAGTAAAAACGCTCTGAATAGTATTGGATTAAATGTTGTAAAATGGTGGGTTGTTAGAACATCTCTTTTTGTTCTTCAATTTAAGTTAATGTATTTTTTATTTTAAGTGAAATAAATGTTTTATAAAACGAAACAAAATTTTACGGGTTTTCAAATAACAAAAAGTTTCATAAAATGATGTGACCTCTGTATCTCGTGTATGGAAAGGTATACAGGATATGGTGTTACTTTTACTTGTATCAGAGCTATAAGTTTAGTCGATTCTCGGCCGAAATTGAGTTCAATTGAAATGAGAAAAAGAGGATTATATGCCATTAAGATTGTCAAGGTTACTGATATGGTTTCATTAAAGTGTAATTGATGACACTCCTTACTAACTGAAATGTTATTACTATGTATGTTCTAATAGATATCAGAATCCTCTAACTCGAGTATAAAAGGGGAACAAGATATGAGAGAAGCAACTGGTAGCAAAAGTTATGAGGCTAATAGTGACTAGCTGGTTCCATCTGAAACTGCTAGTACACCTGCACCTCAAGAGATGTCGGTACCAGAGTATGAAGCTTTTATATAAGCTCTCGGTGCTATATTAACCTGTTTTCAACCTCCTCTGCCTCCCCCTGCTCCTCCATCCCGAGAATGTTGATTCCAAAAGAGCTGAAGAGCTTGGGAGCTCCAGAGTTTCGGGGAGATGAAGGTGAAGGTCCATTGGATGCCGACTTATGGTTAAATGATGTTATAATAATGCTCGAAAGTCTTCACTGTTCGGATATAGAAAAGTTGGATGGAGTTGTATCTTTACTTAGAGGATCAACTCGAGTTTGGTGGTCAAATACTATGATGTATGCACCACCAGAGCAAGTGACATGACAATTCTTCCTGGAAGAATTCAAGAACAAGTATGTGGGTGAACAGTTGAAACGGGCAATGCTACTAAAGCTCTTAAATTTGAAACAAGGTGAGCAAGCAGTATATGAGTACGAGACTAAGTATAATAAGTTGAGTTGTTTTGCTACGGAGGTGATTCCAAATGACAAGGCTCGACGTGATTGGTTTATTGAGGGGTTGATCCAAAAATTAAAAAGAAATTATGTTGGATTTGAGTTTGCCAGACTTGCAAGAAGTTTTCAACAGAGCCAAAGCTATTGAGAGAGCTCAAGAGGAGACATTAGCAGCGGAGCATAGTTTACAGATGGGGAAAAGGGTGGGAACGCCTTCAACTCCCCATTATGTTAAGAGAGGTAAGGGCTCAGGTTTGAGAGATACGGACAAAGAGGGTTCTGCTACAACTTCACAGAAAACAAAATAGTCCCAGTCGATTGCTGTTAGCTCAGGTAGAGCAGTTGGAGAAATAATTGTATGCCAGACATGTGGAAGAGTGCACCGGGGAGTTTGTAGACTTCTTAGTGGAGCTTGCTTCCAATATGGCGAGACTGGTCACTTTGCCCGAAATTATTCGAGGAAATATAGGGACAATTTGGTGCAATCTGAAAGATCTGTGGCAACCTCTAATAGAAACAAAGGAAGGGGAAAATCAAGTGGACGAGATGAATCCTTGCAGCAATAAGAGACTCGACGAGCCGCCAGAATCTATAATATTACAACCAATGAGGATCGAGATGACCCGGAAATCATAACAGTGCCTTTCACCTTTTTGATGAGCCTGTATTGGTATTAGTTGACCCTTGATCTATGCACTCATATATTAGTACAAGGTTAACTAGAGCTAGAGGAATTCTGTAGAACCAATTTTGAGTAAAATGGAAGTCGTAAACTTTAATGGGTCATGCTACAAGTGTGGGTGAAATGGTAGTAAGCAATTACTAAGATTCCTGGGGCTATGTTCTTGGTGAATTTGATGAAATTACCAATTGATGAATTAAGATCATTGTTTAAGGTGATATTGAAAATGATTGTGAAGAGAATGATGTCAGAAATATATATATATATATATATATATATATATAGCTTTTCTGGTTAATGTGATAAATATTCAAATAATTAAAATATTGAACATGTTTTTATGATTTAGTATCAAATGATCTAAGTGAATCAATAAAATTAGGGGCTCAATTATAAGAGTTGATTGATCAAAGTTTATCATCCTGATTATTTTAGTATGACAAGTAATTGAGTTATCAGTGAAAAGAAAGATAAATCTATATGGGTATGCCTAGATTTTGGTGATTAAATAAGACTTGTCGAGGGAAGAACTTATATGATAAACTATTCCAGTGTGAATTTTGGGTTAACAAAGATGGCTTTCATTTGCCTGGTTGTTTCGATATAAGGTATAAGAGTAGATCCTAAGAGAAGCTCATGTTGTAGTAAATTAGAAATTTCCAAACAATAATCCTGAAATTGGAATTATTGGGGCTTGTTGGTTACTATCGAAGGATAATAAACAACTTTTCGACGTTAGCCTTATTGCTAACGAAGTTTTTAAAGAAAGATATTCTTTTTAAGATATTACATATGTTAACTATGCATCTAGGTGAAAACAAAAGGTACTAAGAGTTAATGAATTGGGTTGGTGACCTGTTTTGATTAAAGTCGGCACGAAAATAGAAATTTGATTAGAAGTGGATCATGGAAAAGAATCAGTACAGATTGAGACTAGAGAAATCTGGAGACTGTGTAGCAAAACGATCTCTCTAGTTATAATATTGTGGTAAACGTACAAGGTCTTTAAATTTGAGGATAAATTTTATTAAGGGAAGAATTGTAATACCCCAAATATAGAATCATGGACTTTATTGAAAGAATTTAAAATTTGAGGATTTATTTAACAAATTGATAAAAGATGAGAATGATTTGAAATAATGGCTTAGACTAAATTGTAACAATGGATGATTATAGAGCATTTTGGACCTTTAACGGGAAAATAAATTTAAAATTTATTTTAATAAGGTATTTAAATAAGGAAAAGGGGAAAATGAGATAAAAAAACTATATTTGTATCTTCTTCTTCTTGCCGTGGAAAAAGCTCTCCCCATAGCTCAAAGGTAAGATTTCAAAGTTCTTTCGTTTTTGGTTGGTTATTAAAGCTTTGAATACGCTAGAAGCTTAAGGAATGATTAAATGGGATTAAAACTAAGTTATGGGTGAGATAATAGAGATTGAAGAAAATGGGTCTTTGAGTGATATATTAAAATAGGAGTGTTTATGAATGTTTAATGGTAGATTTGACTTGTCACATAGGTAAATGAGAGATTAGAAGCATTGGATAGGATTAAGAACACATTAGGAAAAGTGGTGTGATTCTTAGAATTGAATTTTTTTTTGAAGATGTTAGATGTTTTAAGAAACAAAATGAAGGAAAGTTAGTATGGATAGTTAAAGAAGAGTTTCATAGTATTGTAGGGTGTAAATATAACGAATTTTGACCCAATTTGGGTGATAATCGGGTTGAAAACTGAAATTTTGGGCACGGGTATCAGTACCGATACTATAGGCTAAAATGGGATGAATCTGCTAAGTAGTATCGATACTGATTCAATCGGTATCGATACCGAAGGCTGAGTATCGATACCGAAGGAAGGTATCGATACCATTTCAAAATAGAATGCAAAAATGGTATCGATACCATTGCATAGTATCGGTACCATAGTATAGTAATATCGATACCATGGTATGGGTATCGATACTGAGGAGCCAGAAATTGTAAGATAGGTTGATAATGTTGTAGAAAAGTTAATAATAGGTTATATTGAGTAATGTTTAAGTGTAATTGATAGAAATATACAAACAACTGATATTGTACAAGTATTTAATGGATGCTTGAGTAGATCGAAATCAAGCTCCCGAGTCTAGCAAAACTAAAGACAAAGGCAAAGTACCTAAGTAATCAACTTTGCATTTTTGGATATAATAGCGAGGCAATCCAATGAGTGCATTTAATTATGTACGTAAATGTTACGGTAGTCATAGTTGTATGATTTATTAATGTAAGTATGGTGATTACCAAATGGCACTAAGTGTGCAAAAACCTAAGAAATTCATACTAAGTGTATGAATTTCCGTACGGGCACTTTGTGTGCAAAACTAAGAAATTCATACTAAGTGTATGAATTTTCGTATAAGAAATTCATACTAAGTGTATGAAGTTCTGTATGAGAAATATATGTGAAATTATCAAAAGTTGTTAATAAGAAGTGAATTGTCGTATTGGTAGTGGGTGAGTAATCCATCTAAATTGTAGTAAAATTTTGGGATTTTTGCATGGCACTATAGGTATAAACCATAGAATGCACAATGTTTGAAAGGGGTAATTGATATAATGAATGATTATTATAGTAGAAATTGGTCTAAAATAAAAGATTGGAGGCCTAACTGTGCATTTGACAGAAATGTGAGAAAGGTGTCAATTATGCCAGTTAGATGAAATGCTAAGTGCCTTTGAGGCCTAATTGTTCATTTGACAGAAAGATGTCAATTATGCCAGTTAGATGAAAGGCTAAGTGCCTTTGAGGCTAGCTGTGCATTTGGCAGAAATGTGTCAATTATGCCAGTTAGATGAACGATTGAATATCGTTGAGTAAAAGATGAATAGCCTAGTTGTGCATTTGGCAGAAAGGTGTCAATTATGCCAATTAGATGAACAACTAAATACCGTTGAGTAAAATATGAATGGCATAGTTGTGCATTTGGCAGAAAGGTGTCAATTATGACAGTTTGATTTACGGCTAAATACCGTTGAGTAAAAGATGAATGGCCTAGCTATGCATTTGGCAGAAATGTGTCAATTATGCCAGTTAGATGAACAATTAAACACTGTTGAGTAAAAGAATAATGGACTAGCTGTGCAATTGACAGAAAAGTGTCAAATATGCAAGTTAGATGAAAGGCTAAATACCTTTGGGTAAAAGAAGAAAGAAATTATAATGTTTTGGTGATATGAATGGTGAATAAGTGTTATGAAGGGATTATATATATATATATATATAGTGTACAACAATTCATAACTAGTATGAACGGATGTTATAAAGGAAAAATGTAAACATAACATAATGGGCACGAAAGGATGCCCAAATGAAAACACAAAATGGTGTATTAACAGTAATTAAGGTGTAGCCGTAATGATTATAAAAGATACCTGATCAATTGGCACCTTGGTGCAATACATGTATAGTACTTTCACATTTAATGTACACAGGTCAAAATAAGGAATAAAGGGGGAAAATATAAAGAAGGATAAGTATGAAGGCCATACTAAGAATAATTTCAATTCTGGTATGAAAGAATTATGGTCTAACTGAGTAGGACTTAATTGGTTTTATGAATGATGAAATCAAATTCTTCATTCAGTATTCATAAGATAATGCCTTATAATCATAATATATTTATAGTATTATTTCTCACTAAGTAAATACTTAACGTGTGTTGATTTCACACGTAGGTAAAGGCAAAGATTAGTTGCGTAAAGAGTGCAGCAGTAGCAGCAGCTTTCATCAATTAAAGGTTGACTCATCAGTAACATTATGACAATCTTATTCATTTTGAGAATTTTAGTTGGCATGTAATAAGGTTTAGTAAAAACGCTCTGAATAGTATTGGATTAAATGTTGTAAAATGGTGGTTTGTTAGAACATCTCTTTTTGTTCTTCTATTTAAGTTAATGTATGTTTTATTTTAAGTGAATTAAATGTTTTATAAAACGAAACAAAATTTTACAGGTTTTCATATAACAAAAAGTTTCATAAAGTGGTGTGACATCTGTATCTCGTGTATGGAAAGGTATACGGGATATGGGTGTTATATCCCAATCGCACCTTAAATGATTGGTGACGACTCCTCACATTTCAAAATTCTTTTCAAAAGAGCAACACCAAATTAGTACAGGTCTTGCCCCGCCCGGGCAAAAAATGGTGTCGACACTTTTATATTCCTCTTATGTAACATAATAATTTTTTATTTTTTTATTATAAATATAATATTTTTATTGCAAGTAAGATAAGAAAATTTTATTTGTTATTGTTTTCATTCTTACAATAAGATTCTTACTTTCCGTTCGGATTGCTTTCAGGTCGGATTAAATTTGGTCGGGTTGCTTTTGAATCGGGTTAAAATTTGGTTCGGGTTTCTTTTTATTAGAGTTAATTTCAGTTCGGATTGTTTTCAATATGAGTTGCTTTTGGTTCGGGTTAATTTCGGTTCGAGTTGGTTTCGGTTCAGGTTACTTTCATTTTCGCTAAATTTTGGATCGGTCCAGATCAAATTTGATTATCACGTTGGGGTTAATATCGGGTATTGAGTCGGGTAAATTGGTTCGGGTCAAGTTTGTCAGGTCTACTTATATGATCTTTATGTGATCTTAAATTGTTAATTTCGAGTTAATAATTTTAAAAAAATATCCTAATTATATGTTTAATTTATGATTATGATAATAATTCTCCTTTACAATGTAAGATATTTCATTTTCTAATAAAATTAGTTCCTTTTATAAAAATCTGAATGATAAAACGTTATAAATTAAAATTCATTAAAATATGGAGCTTTTTACAGTCAGCAAACCATTTCTTGGAAGGATAATTAAGCTAGAAGGCTTGAGGGACCATTTAATTAATTTTGGAAAATAAATTATAATAGTCGATCAAGCATATGATATATGGCAAAAAATATTATTTTAAATTTAAGTTATATTATATTTTAAATTTAAAGCCGGTCAATTTTTTTATATATAAAAACAAATAAATCAAAATGATTTGAAGCAATAACCAATATGATGAGCCTCGTATCAAACCGGAGTCAATTGATTCAATGAATTAATTTATATGTAAATAATAGTTATGATATTAAAAAATAGGGTAAAATACGCAAATGATTCCGAATATTATTTTATCGAGTCCCTTAATTATTAAAAGTTATAAAATGATCTTTCAACTATAGGGTATTGCTTTGTTGAGTCCTTCAACTATTAAATGTTATAAATTGATAACATGATTATTCATTATGTTCCAAACTCGTCTTTTCCCGTAAAAAATATTAATGATTGTCTAAGCTTGGCGTTAATATGTTGATTGAGATATGATAGTCGTTTGAGATTATGAGATCATATTTTATCATATCTCAGTCAACAAGTTAACGTCTAGCTCAAACTACCATAAATTTTTAACGAAAAAAGATGAGTTTGAAACATAATGAATAGTCAGGTGACCGTTTTGTAACTTTTAATAGTCGAGTGACTCAACAAAGCAATACCATATAATCAAAAATCATTTTATAATTTTTAATAGTATGTGAATTCAACAAAATAATATCTTATAATCATGACCATTTGTATACTTTATTTATTTAAAAGAATGAATCAAATTCACTTTGAGTTACAAGTATTATTATTCTCTTATAAAATCTTAAATTTGATATTTTATTGATAAATTAAATTCGATAATTAATCTTGCTAATTATTCATGTATATATTTATATGAGTAATGTAACATCATGAAATCTGGGCGAGTAGCTTCAGGTCGATAAACGGGAATTTTCGTGATTTCCAAAAAAATCATGTTTTAAGTACTTTGGTGATGTCAAATATTTTATAAATGCTATTTAGAAATGTTAAATAAGTTTTCAAAGGATAATTAAATTGATTTTCAAGTATGTGTGTTGATTAAATTGCGTTATATTAAAAATAAGAATTTTGGGTGATTAAATCAAATGATTTCAAAATCTTAAAAATCTATAAAGCAATTTCACCAAGGTTTGATTGTTTTATTTTTCTCTTATTTCACCGTGTTTTCTTTCATCCTTATCTATGATTTTTATTCTTTATTTTATTAATCAAAAATTAATTTTAACTTCCATATTCTATCATTTACGATACTCTCTATTTTCCTTCATTTTTCTTCTCATGGCTAAGAACTTAATCTTTCAAATGCTCATCTCTTTTTCTGATTTTTTATTCACTTTTGATCACCTATTTCTAGATTTTATCATATCTCCATCCTCTTTAATCCTCCTTATGGTCGATACTTCCTAGAGGTCTCCTAGACTTCTTCTTCAATTTTATGTTTCATCTTTCACATCTTATCTCCTTATGTTTCTAGCAAGTATGATTATTTTCTTGGTTTTCTTTAAGCTTTGATGATTAAAATATTTTCAATAGCAATGGGTAATACATGATTACATAAGTGTTTTGGTAATGCTCTATTTTGGGTTGATTTTCAAAATAAATAAAAAGGGGTATTTCTTGATCTTATTTCTATTGATTCTTGATGATTTTGATATGTTTAAAGATTGTTTATAATGATATTAAAACAATATTTCAAATGGATTTGATTTTCATCTTGATTTGGGTAAGGAATATCGATTTTAGTAATTTTTTAGAAATCCGAGAATGTTTGTGTTAACTGTTGTTTTTGGGAGATTTATTGGGTTCTAAATCAAGTTTATGATTTCTTAGGATCAGCTTAAGTGTGAGGAAGCAGTACTCTAAAGCGGGAACGTTTAGATCCCCCTTTTGGTAAGAATTTTTATTTCGATCTTTACGGCTCTGTTTTGTAGCAGATTTTTCTACTCTGTTTTAGATGTGTATGTGATGTTTTGTTGTATTTTCTAAGGTTCTTATTAAGTATATGTTTGGGGGGGGGGGAATGGTGCATCCTTTGATGGCGGCAAGTATTGTAGTGTTTGGGAGTTAGATTTTGTGATTTTGCGTTAAGGTGAGTGACTTTTCATTCTTGGTGATGAATACATTCAATGCTTAAAAGGAACTTAAGGCAACATTCTCTCTAATATAAAGTTCTAAGGTAAATTTTATGATGTGGATTTTGATGATAACCGATATTGAAATATGAAGCATATGTTAAATGTGTGTGTGCATTGGTTATTACTTGATACATAATGGTTTTTAGAAACAAATCTGAAATTTTTTATTGAATTATGTATATGAAGATACGAGTAGAGATTTTGTACTGTCCATGGATGAGTAGAGACATCTTGCTATCTACTTTTGATATTGATCATGACAACCAGTGTTATGGTCTTAAATTATATCAAAGTATATGTATGCGGTGTATGCATCAAGTAACAATTATGTTGGATGAACTTGAATTAATTGACAATTGTTCTTAATGGGACTTTTGGATATGAAAGGCATGCCTAGGAAAGATTAATATTTTCTTTGTGTTTGTGGGAAATCTATATATGTGGTAATGTTGATGCGCCAAGCATAGCTCTGAATATTGTAGTTTTGGACTTAAGTGAGTCCTTAAGTGAAAAGGGAGACGTATGAAGTTCGTTTATCCAATGTACTAGTTATGTTTTCAACAAATGTCAATGGTTTTAAATGAAAACAAATGCATGTTTATGTGTGGCTTGACAAGTAAGCTAAAGGTGATGAGTGTGTGTGGATTATGACAAGGATTATGTGTGTTCAAGTATGATCATGTACTGAAACGTATGAACTGAAATGTTGCATTATATTGATATGATGATGGGATAATTTGGTATAATTATTGAAGTAAAATAATGAATGTAGTTCATGGCATATAGTGAGACTTTCCTTTAGCTTTAATGTATGCATCATGTAGAATGATTAGACATTCATTGAGCTCTAAGCTCACACTCTTTGTTTACCATTTTTTTTAGGATTGAACTTTGCTTGGAGCGAGGAGTAAGCATCCGGTATCATCAACAAGATTGTAGCTAAATAAAGTGACGTGGACTCTTAAATGAGTAACGATACAATGTGGGAAACTTGTGGGGATAGATGTTTGAGATGTTGCCTAGTTTGATGATGAGCCTATAATTATGCTTTTTGGTAAATTGATTTTGATGTTTAAGTATGAGTTGTTGCATGAGGATGCATTTGGTTATGTATAGTTGAATGAGCTTGTTTGTTTAGAATAGCCAAATATTACCAAGAGCTTAAAAGAAGCGTTTGGAATGCATAGATAAGTGAGAAGTATTATAATATGTTAGATTCCTAGGTTGGAATGACTAATTATGTTTAAAAGGAATAGGTGACTTGGGGATAATTTGACTTTTTATGTAATCTTTGAATTATGAATCTTGGTTCTTGTACAACATATTAATTGGTTATATGAAGCATGTTACACATGTATTTAGATGTGTTATAGGTGGTGGAAGCATGTTTAATTATGATTATTTACTTTAGGATTAACTAACCGATGAGCTCAATTAGGTTCTTGAAGAGGGCTAGATTAAATGAAATTTTGACATGTCTCCAATAATTGACATATGACAACAATAGTGTGTTAAAATAATGGTTATAATCAACGTTCATTTCACAAAGTGAGAAATGTCTATATTATCCCTTCTTGCTAATAACGTTTATCTTGCAATGTTATGTTTTAAATTGATGTATATTATATACTTTATAATTCTGGGAAAATGTTAATATTTTTTTAACATTTCCGGCAAAGTGCTACCTAAAACATTTTTTTACCGAAAATGTTAATTTTGCTACCTATTTTACAGTAGAAAAATAACATTTTAGGTAGCATCCAATATTAACATTTTCGGTAGAAAAAAATAATGTTTTAGGTAGCGCTTTATCGAAAATGTTAAACATTTTAGGTAGCACCCAATATTAACATTTCTGGTAGAAAAAATAATGTTTTAGGTAGCGCTTTACCATAAATGTTAAAAAATATTAACATTTCTGGTAGCGCCTTTCCTTAGCCGTATTTAAGGCTGCTATAACTTAGACATCCCCACAATTCTACTGCTGTGATCGCTTGATGAATGTTATCTAGTAATTACCTTGGTTTAGTATGCATGTTAACATTGTTTGTTGATTCGCTTTGAAATCTAATGTACGCTCAGTATACCCTAGTCATAATTAGGGGTGTTCAAATTCGAGTACCGGTTCTCTAGGTAGCATATTTATCAGCCCGTGAGTCGCCCCGTTAAGTCTAGGTACTCGATAGTCGGTACTTGCTTTTTCGGGTCTGATAACTCTGTAAAAAGGTAATATTTAGGGCTTTTTCACTTGAGTTATTAACTGTCTAAGAGCTCATATATGATCACATAGATGTATTTAGGAGCATTTAGTGCATGTGATGGAAATATATTTGTCACGACATTTTATTTCGTAAATGGTGTTGCGTTATGGGGAAGGTGTTTTGTTTGATGATGTGCAGGAATTGGGAGCAAGGATAATCAAAACGGAATTGCTGTAACATGATGAGACTGCTGAGCAGAATGCAAATGTCAAACCGAACGACATTGTAGAAGCGAACAAGATGAAAAAAAATATTTTTAAGAGCCAGCTGTCCTTATCTTCACGTGCCCTCTTCTACGAGTCACCCGAGAGGAGACATCTGCCACCTGGGTCGTCTGATCCTGTCAAGACCATGCTCAGCTGCCTGGAGGGGACCATTCCCAGCTGCAACTGATCATGTCTAGTACTTACCCAGCTGCTTGGAGGGGATCATTGCCATAGCAGCTCACCCCCTCACCTGAAGGAATCATGTTTGGGGTATCTTATGATTTTTAACACAATTTCCTAGGTTTATTCTCCCATATAAATAGGAGATGAAGCCACCATGAGAAAGAGACTTTACACATATCGCCTTGAGCTAAAAATTCAGAGAGAAAAATTGTTTTTCCTTTTTCCATCAATCTTATTTGTCGGGCATTCCTCCATTAACAAGCTAGAGAGAGTGGCGAGCTAGGTGTCCGAGAAGAGCTAGCGAGCTGAGGCAGTCCGTGGTGGCCGAGGGGAGCTCTGACAGTGTACGTCGAATGATTTTCCTCTTTCCCTTTGAAGTTTGCTTTCATTTATATCATATGGGTTGTATAAAACGAATTAACTTCTTTCTTTGTGCTTAAAACATTCGAACTCCCCCATGAACTAGTCTTATTTGGTGTGAGTTCATTTTGGATATTTAAGTTTTACTTTAATGAATGGTTGTTTTTTGTATGTTGTTATTTGTTTTGTTTATGATGTTTAATGCCTTAAGGTTGTAGGAGCTATAAAAGTAGTCATTCCTTAGGAGATTACTTAGTGTTCTAGGTAGCAACTAGGCCTAATCCAAACTTAGTCATAAGGCTAGAATTTCAATCGACTAAAAAGAGTGGTACGTGATCGAGAAGTTAGATGTTAGTGATGTCGCAAAAAGGTATTGTCGTGCATATCTGTTATCTGGACATAGGATCCCTGTACTTGTTAACGCCAATTGGTCTGCCATGGCATGTTGAACATGTCGAGTTCATTGATTAGAGATAACATTGGGCACCCTTAGTAAACTCTGTCGGGCAGATAAGTCAAAGAAGTAAGACCATTCTGAGAAGTAGACTTAAATTTCCTAAGTGACTCCTATAATTCATTCTCATAGTAGCTTGTTGTGTGAGGAGTTTAAAGTCATGATAATCAAATCTAGTATTTAGAATTTGTTTTGCATGTACATTTTAATTTTATTGCACTAAACACAATTTAATTTGTCACGATATTTCTATCCATTTTGCCATTACATCTCCATTTTCTTCCACATCACACTATCGTTCCATTCCCACCAACATCCATTTCATTTTACCACACCATTATCATTTGTACATACCATTACAAACTATACTTAGGTAAAATAGTAAATTGCTTTGAATGAACTTATAAACTTCCTCAAATCCCTGTGAATACAATACTCACTCATTACTGTATTACTTGTTTGATTGTGTATTCTTACACATATTTTCGCGACCATATTCAGTAGTCACAATTCGCGGACAAGTTTTTGGCGCCATTGTTGGGGATTGGCAATGGAAGTTAATTAGTTTTATCATAGTATTTTTATTTTCATTGTTCATTTTTAATATATAGTTATACTTTTTATTTTCCTTATATTTTTCAGGTTTTTCTTGGTGTATGACCAGAAGGCACTCTGACGAGCCATTAAAACTAGTTAAACCTGAGATTAAGAGGCTATTTAGGCAAAGAAGAAGTGCTAAACGTGAAAATATATATCAAATTGGAAATCAAGGCATTGGTCATAAGGAAGATCCGAATACCGAGGCAATTCCAAATACTGGGAATGGAACCAGACCTCGTGTTATTTGTTATCACTTAAATCCTATTTTGGTTGACTTAAATCCTAGATTGTGACACCCGAGATTCAGGAAGCCTATTTTGAGCTCAAATCTATTATGTTCAATATGCTAAATTCCATAAGGAAATTTGGGAGCATTCCAAATGAAGATGTCAGACAACATATTCATAACTTTTTGGAGGTGTGCGATTCTTTTCGCCAACAAGGAGTGCACGACGATATATTAAAGTTAAAGCCATTTCCATATTCTTTGCGTGACTGAGCAAGGACTTGGTTGAGTGGCATTCCAGCGGGTTCGATGGAGTCTTGGACTGATTTGTGCAAAAGGTTTTTTCTACAGTATAATCCTTCGAACATGAACGTGCAACTGAGGAACGACATTGCTTCTTTTCTTCATGCTGATGATGAATCAATGTATGAATATTGAGATTGGTATAAAGGATTGTTTTGCAAATGTTTAAATCATGGTTTTCTAGATTGGACTCATGTGTTAATGTTCTATAACAGAGTAAATGTGTCCACGAGGATAATGCTAGATGCCTTGGCAAATGATACATTACTAGATAAATCACCTGCAGAGGCATTCGACATTCTGGACATGATTGCCAACAATGATTATCAATTTCCATATACAAGGCTAAGACTTGGGAAAAATCACAAGGCTAAAGAATTTAGCAAAGACCAAGTGAGGTGAAATAAGTGAAGGCAACAAATTTAGTATGTTTATTATACCATAGCAATCACCATGAGAGTGAGTGTCTGACCAATAAGGAATCCATCAACTATGTGGGAAACTACAATCGAGGTAACAAAAACCCCTATTCTAACACATATAATCCGGTATGGCTTCAATATCCAAACTTCTCGTGGGGAAATCAATGAACATCAATGCTAATCAACTCGTTCGGCAGCAGAATTTCAATGACTCCCAATATTTTCAAACGAATATGCCATGTCATAATTCTAACAAGGGAGGGCCATCTTTATCTAACACAAGTTCTTTGGAGGCCACAATGCAAGAGTTTATAGTAACCTCGAAGACCATGCTGCAAGACCATATGATCTTCATTAAAAATTAAGGAGTTTGCTTCAAAGCCACAGTTCATCTCTGACGGTGTTGGAGGGTCATGTTGGTCAAACTACTGCTGATGTGATCCAATTCAGCATCATATTTACCATGGCTATTCCAACCTCTCCATGGAAGAAACTTTCTATCTTTATACCTATAGATACTTATTTCATATGTTATAAGATAGTTATTTTCATTTATATATATATTATACCTATAGTTATTATGATAATAAGTTATCTATTTATATATGAGATACAAGTTATTATCATATACTATAGTCACATTTTTATAATATACAAGTTTATATACTTAGTTTATTTTCTTATGTTACGCATGTAGGCACATTCGGCCCACACTTGGGAGCTGCATTGGAGCTGAATGGAGCATGTAACAGCAAGGAAACTCACATGGGGATGCTTAGGAGATTATAGGGAATCATTGATGAAAAATTGTTTTGAGGCCATGAGCTCATAGCTGGATTGAGCTGAAGATTTGAGCTACAAGGTGAACTCATTTCAGCTGGGAAGTTGCACCATCATCATCACCACTTAGGACACTTCAAATATGTCCTAAGTCAAAATTTGTGAAATCGTACCTTTCTCAAACATTGTGACCTTTCATGAATGATGCTGCCCATGAAGAAAGTCTTTTCATCTAGAAGCACGTTGGTGAAGAAATTGCAACCATTGGAAGCTTAAATCATCATGAGGAAGAATGCCATGCATATTCGGCCACATCACATGGCATGCACATGAGAGCCTTTGGCGCCAAACATGATAAGGCACATGACTATTCGGCCAAGGAGAAGAAATTGGCGCCAAGATGAACAAGCATGAACCATTCGGCCAAGGGAGATGTCTCTCCACCCTTTGACCGAATCATTAAGGCCTTTCATGAAGAGTTAGCCGAACCATCACAAGCCCAAAGGACTTATTCATTCAACTCAAGCATTATGTATTTTCCTAGAAACATGTATCTAGCCGAAACAACTTGTAACCATTCGGCCAAGCCCTCTCATTTCCTATAAATAGAGTGGCTTGCCTTCATTTGGACGCATCTCATCTCATATATAAAAATTACTCTTGTGAGTTATTTCTCTTCAAAGTTCTTTGTGAACTTTATCGATTAAACAAGTGTAGTTCCTATACTTGTGGCGTCATTCCTTCCATTTTGATTCCTAAATTCCTAGATTGTTATCTAGTGGGTTGAAGACACTATCACCACCCCTCAAGCAAGTTTGTGAAGACCGGGATTGTGCTTCATAGCATAGTTTCCTCTTTGGCGTGTTTGGGATACAAATCACCACCATCTCCATTTCATCATTTCCATCATCAACAACATCCATCAATCCATCAATTTCCGCAGCCATCTCTATTATATCTTTATTTCATTTCCATTACTTATATTATCATCCATTTCTTAATTCCATCATTAATCTTATTTCCTTTTCTTATCTTATTTTGTAGCCCAAGCTTATAAATTCAAGGACATCAGTACTTGTCAATCCAAGATCGGGACACAATAAGGCTATCTACTCTCTTCCATCAAAGCGTGTAGATTTGCCTTACATCAAGCGATAATCAGAGCATAGTTGGATTGACAACAAAAGTGTCATTGGCGTGCAAAGCAAAAAGAAGTTCAAAAGAGAAAAAGTCTCTTTCAACAAATTGGAGTGCAAAAAGAAGAGAAAAAATAAAAAAGAAGAGAAAAATCAGAAAAGAAGAAAAGAAAAGAAAAAGAAGTTCAAAAAGAGAAAGCAAACCAAGGAAAAGTGCTCTACCATAGCAAAGTACATCAAAGAGGCCATCTATACTAAGAGAAGATAACCTTATTGTTTCTTGTGAAAGGTTGCAGTAAGTGTTGTTTCTTGAATTGTAAGTCACCTCTTCCTTTTCTATCCTTTCATTTTCTTTGTCTTCAACCATTTCTTTCTTTTAAATACCTTTGAATCCTTTCTTCTACCTTTCCATTTCTATTCCTTTCTACCTAACCTATTTGCAGCCGACGCACATATGGAAGGAATTAACTTGTTCTAATCTTGATTAAGTTCTTCAAAGGACTTAGCAAGAGAAATTGAGTGGAAAAAGGCTATTGAGAGAGTGAGATCAGAAGGGGAATTGTTAAAAGCCAAATATATATATTCCCGAGAGTAAACATAAGTGTTGAGTGGAGTGATCTTATCTTTTCTTTGGAGTGAAATTGTGAGACTTTGTGAGTGTGCTGGTAAGGTTTATTTTTGTTTTGTTTACTAACCATGTCTCAAAGTCCTAAATGAAATGCATGTCAAACCAATTTGCAAATGCAAGCACTGATTGGAGAAATGATGAGAATGTTTCGAACAGAATTTGATGCTCTCCATGAGAAACTAGACCAAAGACAAGATCAACCACAAACCAGAAACAATGATACTCCTCGGAGGCAACAACCTCTTCCAGAAGATGATGTTCCAAATCCTTATGATGAAGAAGAACCATCATTGATACAAGGACCTAGGCGTGCCAATGTTGATGATAATATAAGCAACATCAAAATCAAAATTCCAGAAGCCTATCTTGAATGGGAAAGCAATGGAACATGTGTTTAGTTGCCATAACATTTCTGAACTCAAGAAGGTAAGATTGGCAGCCATGGAGTTTGTTGATTATGCTTTGATATGGTGGGATCAACTTACTATTACTCAAAGAAGGAATGGAGAGAGACCAATTTCAACATGGCTCGAAATGAAAGGTATCATGCGTAAACGTTTCATTCCTACTCATTATCATCGAGACATGTTTCAGAAATTGCAGAATTTGAAGCAAGGCTAACGGAGTGTGGACGATTATTATAAAGAAATGGAAGTGGCAATGATCCGAGTCAATATCGAGGAGGATCGTAAAGCAACCATGGCTAGATTTCTTACTGGACTCAATCCTGAGATTGCCAACACGCTAGAATTGTATCATTACATCGAAATTGATGAAATGGTGCAAATGGCTATGAAAATAGAAAGGCAACTTCGGAGAAGACCTATCTCTCGTACTTCAGTGCCTACATCTTCAAGATGGAGTCCAAACAACAATTTGAGGAAGTCTACTCCTATTCCTACCAAAGAAAAGGCCGAATCATCAAATGCATCTCAACTTGGTAAGGAGAATCGAGGAAAAGAGATCCTTGAACGAACAAGAGACATCCGTTGCTTTAAATGTCTTGGGAGGGGGCATATATCCACACAATGTCCCAATAGAAACACTATGTTACTACTTGGAAATGGTGAGATTGAATCTGACCATGAAGAAGAAGAAGCAACACCAACCGAAGTCGAGGAAGAAGCAGAAATTGGTGCTCCGGTGGAAGGTGAAGCCCTAGTGGTCAAGAGAAGTCTAAGTGCTCAAGTAGTAGAAGACGATGTACAACGGGAAAACATCTTTCATACTCGCTGCCATGTGAATGAAAAGGTTTGTTTCATGATCATAGACGGTGGAAGTTGTACGAATGTGGCAAGTACCATCATGGTGGAAAAATTGGGATTACAAACATTGAAACATCCAAATCCCTACAAACTACAATGGCTCAATGAACGAGGTGAACTTAATGTCAACAAACAGGTGATGGTTCCTTTCTCTATTGGTAAGTACAAGGACGAGGTTATGTGCGATGTTGTTCCTATGCATGCTAGCCACTTACTCCTTGGAAGACCATGGAAATATGATAGGAGGACCATTCATGATTGTTTTACCAATCAGTATTCATTCAACCATGGAGGGAAGAAGATCATCCTAACACCCTTGACGCCTAAACAAGTTCAAATTGATCAAATCAAGATGAAACAAAGTGTTGAGGACATGAGAAAAGGAAAATCGAAGTTAATCCAGGAAGAAAACATTCCAAAAACAAGTGCTTATACATCTAAGTGCTTGTTACAAAGATGTTTACTGACGAGGCGCAAGGTCAATGAAGATTTTTCTAACTTTGACAATGCAGGAATTTCCTTTAATTTGCAGGATGATCCAAGTGACACAATCCATCAATTTGGGAAATTAAAGGACGTGACCTTTCAAGAGCCAAGAGGTGCGACTATTGAAGAGCAAAGAATGGTAACTCTTCATCCAAAGGACGTGATCCATCAAGAATCAAGAGTCATGCCTATTGAAACCCAAAGGGAAATGATTTTTCATCCAAAGGGCGTGACTTATGAGGACATCACCATTCCAAGAGTCACCACCTTTCATGAATCAATGCATCTATCTATGGAAAGGAGCATGATTTTTGGAATACAAAAGGGCACTAACGTTCAAAGCCAAATGTCTTCAATAGACATGAACTTTGAACCTACATTTTTCAGGAAGTATTTCTTAACATTAAATTTGTTTGATCACATTCATACTAATGAAAGTTTTCTTTATTTTTAGGTTCAGAACTTCCAAAGCAGTCTTTCAACGGATATGAACCTTTTTGTAAAGATTGAAAGGAATGAAACTAGGAAAAGACGATCATTCGATTTGAGGACAAATCGATTAAAAGAAGGGGAGGATGATGTGATCCAATTCAGCATCATATTTACCATGGCTATTCCAACCTCTCCAGGGAAGAAACTTTATATTTTTATACCTATAGATACTTATTTCATATGTTATAAGATAGTTATTTTCATATATATATATTATACCTATAGTTATTATGATAATAAGTTATCCATTTATATATGAGATACAAGTTATTATCATATACTATAGTCACATTTTTATAATATACAAGTTTATTTTCTTATGTTACGCATGTAGGCACATTCGGCCCACACTTGGGAGCTGCATTGGAGTTGAATGGAGCATGTAACAGCAAGGAAACTCACATAGGATTCTTAGGAGATTATAGGGAATTATTGATGAAAAATTATTTTGAGGCCGTGAGCTCATAGCTGGCTTGAGCTGAAGATTTGAGCTACAAGGTGAACTCATTTCAGCTGGGGAGTTACACCATCATCATCACCACTTAGGACACTTCAAATATGTCCTAAGTCAAAATTTGTGAAATCGTACCTTTTCGTGAATAGTTGCCACCTCGAGAGGTACCTTTCCACTAGGAGCTGCCCAAACGTTCATCATGTTACAAGTCATCTAAGGCCAGCTCACCACCAGCTCATTCACACCAAAAATAGCTCAAACATGAAGGGACACCTTTCTCAAACATTGTGACCTTTCATGAATGATGCTGCCCATGAAGATGCCTTTTCATCTAGAAGCACGTTGGTGAAGAAATTGCAACCATTGGAAGCTTAAATCATCATGAGGAAGAATGCCATGCATATTCGGCCACATCACATGGCATGCACATGAGAGCCTTTGGCGCCAAACATGATAAGGCACATGACTATTCGGCCAAGGAGAAGAAATTGGCGCCAAGATGAACAAGCATGAACCATTCGGCCAAGGGAGATGTCTCTCCACCCTTTGACCGAATCATTAAGGCCTTTCATGAAGAGTTAGCCAAACCATCACAAGCCCAAAGGACTTATTCATTCAACTCAAGCATTATGTATTTTCCTAGAAACATGTATCTAGCCGAAACAACTTGTAACCATTCGGCCAAGCCCTCTCATTTCCTATAAATAGAGTGGCTTGCCTTCATTTGGACGCATCTCATCTCATATATAAAAATTACTCTTGTGAGTTATTTCTCTTCAAAGTTCTTTGTGAACTTTATCGATTAAACAAGTGTAGTTCCTATACTTGTGGCGTCATTCCTTCCATTTTGATTCCTAAATTCCTAGATTGCTATCTAGTGGGTTGAAGACACTATCACCACCCCTCAAGCAAGTTTGTGAAGACCGGGATTGTGCTTCATAGCATAGTTTCCTCTTTGGCGTGTTTGGGATACAAATCACCACCATCTCCATTTCATCATTTCCATCATCAACAACATCCATCAATCCATCAATTTCCGCAGCCATCTCTATTATATCTTTATTTCATTTCCATTACTTATATTATCATCCATTTCTTAATTCCATCATTAATCTTATTTCCTTTTCTTATCTTATTTTGCAGCCCAAGCTTATAAATTCAAGGACATCAGTACTTGTCAATCCTAGATCGGGACACAATAAGGCTATCTACTCTCTTCCATCAAAGCGTGTAGATCTGCCTTACATCAACTGCGACATTACAAGAACATCAACCATGTTGTCTGACGAGTGACACTAAAGTCACCAAACCTTATGGAAAGGAGCAATGCAATGTACTCACTCTATGGAGTAGTACCCAAATTAATGTAGAATACAAGTTTTAGGGAAGACCGAAGAATGATTTACCCCCTGTAACCGTGCAAGCTGAGCATTAATTGCCAGAAGAAACACAAGTAGAAGAAGACAAAGATGTGGGTTCATCGAGTAAAGCAACTGAGGGAGTAAACAAAAATGTCAAGGTAAATGTTGTTCCCAAATCTTCAATAGAGGAAGTCAGACCCCAACCTTTTTTCCCACAAAGAATGAAGAAGCATAACGATGACATTTAATTCAAGAAGTTTGTTGACATTCTAAGTCAACTTCACATCAATGTTCCTTTTCTAGAAGCTATGAAACAAATGTCGACATATGCTAAATTCCTCAAAGAGATTGTTACTAAGAAAAGAAAAGCTGAGAAGTACGAGATAGATGCCATGACAAAATAATATTGCTCTCCCTTAAGCAAACTGCCACCAAAAAGACAAGATACAAGCAGTTTTATCATTCCATGCTCGATAGGAGAAAATAATGTTCGGAAGGCTCTATGTGACCTTGGCTCAAGCGTGAACTTAATGCCTAAGTCAATCTTCGTGAAACTTAGAATAGAAATGCGAGACCCACCGCGGTTATCTTACAATTAGCCTGTTCCCATGTTCGTCCCAAGGGGTGAGTCGAGGATGTCATTGTGAAGGTGGATAAATTTGTATTTCTGTTGACTTTCTTATACTGGATTGTGAGGTTGATGCCACACCACCCATAATCTTGGGAGATCTTTCCTAGCTATCGGGCGTATTCTTATCGACTGCGAGAATGGTGAGTACCATAAGAGTGACCGATCAATGTGTCATAGTTAATGTCTTCGTACTCTCAAATACATGGATGAGGCTGAAGAATGCCACAACATTTTCGAAGCGGATTCATTGACAGCAAGAGAAGGTGATCAATTTTACCATGACAATTTCATTCAGCTGGAAAATGATGGGAGGCTATTTGAAGACGAAAAGGCCGAAGAGCCCAATGACTTTTCTTTGGAGGAGCAACAGGTTAGCTTCCTCATATCTAGCCCAGTACACATTTTGAGCCTCTTGATTTTGAAGAGTTTGTTCCTCCTAAGCCCTCATTATAGCATGCACCTACCTTAGATTTAAAGAATTTGCCACAACATCTTAAATATGCTTATTTGAGTAGTAATGAAACTTTACCTGCTACTATTTCCTCTTCCCTTACTCCTAACCAAGAAAGTAGTTTGTTAAAAGTTTTGTCACAACACAAGAGAGCGTTAGGATGGACTATGACGGATCTAAAGGGAATAAGTCCCACCATTTGCATGCACAAAATCTAGCTGAAAGAATGCCATGGCAAATCCATATAACCACAAAGAAGATTAAACTCAATCATGAAGCAAGTCGTGATGAAAGAAATTCTCAAATGGGATGCTGGAGTGATTTACCCCATCTCTGATAGTTCTTGGGTGAGTCCCGTCCAATGTGTGTCAAAGAAGGGTGGCACGATTATGGTGACAAGTGAAGACAATGAATTGTTACCAACACGCACTGTCACAGGGTGGTGAATATGAATTGACTACCGCAAACTAAACAAGGCCATCAAGAAGGACCACTTCCCTCTGCCTTTCATCGATCAAATGCTGGATCGACTAGATGACAAGGCATATTATGTTTCTTGGATGAAAACTCAGGGTACAATCAAATTGTCATCACACCAGAGGACCAAGAGACTACGTTCATGTGTCCCTATGATGCTTATGCTTTTCGAATGATGAATTTTGGACTCTATAATGCCCCGACAACTTTTCAGTGTTGCATGCAAGCTATATTTTCTGACATGGTTGAGAATTCTTTTAGAAATCTTTATGGATGAATTCTTCGTTTCTAGAGATGACTTTGAGAAATGCCTCGACAATTTGAAAAAGGTACTCAAACGATGTGAGGAGACCGATCTCATACTAAATTGGGAAAAATGTCACTTCATGGTGACCGAAGGCATTGTTCTAGGCCATAAGATATCTCAAAATGGCATTGAATTGGACAAAGCCAAATTCGAGGCGATCGAGAAGCTAACCCCACTAACTTCTGTCAAGGGCATTAAGAGTTTTGTGATGGGTTTTATAGAAAATTCATCAAGGATTTCTCCATGATATTCAAGCTCTTATGCACCTTGCTTCAACAAAATCAGCCTTTTGTGTTCAATAAAGATTGCCATGGCGCATTCATCGAGCTGAAACAAAGACTTATTTATGTACCTATTTGGTTCCCCCTGATTGGACGTCACCATTCGAGGTGATGTGAGATGCGAGCGATTTTTCTGTTGGAGATGTGCTTGGGCAACACGGAGGTAAAATTTTCCATGTTATATATTATGCTAGTTGTACCTTAATTGAAGCACAACTAAACTATACTACCACTGAGAAAGAATTACTTGTCATGGTATTTGCATTTGACAAGTTTAGGCCATACTTGATAGGAACCAAAGTCATTGTTCACACTGATTATTCAACTATAAAATACTTAGTGAACAAGAAAGATGCCAAGCCTAGACTCATTAGGTGGATATTACTACTGCAGGAATTTGACTTAGATATTCAAGAAGAATTACCTGATGAGAAAATTTTATATGCCACGACAATCCCGTGGTAAACTGACATTGTCAATTTTCTTGTTAGTGATATTTTGACTTATGAATTGAACAACCAGGGCAGTAAGTAGTTCTAGTATAATGTCAAGTTCTACTTTTGGGACGAGTCGTACTTATTTAAAAAATGCACCAATCAAATGATTCGATGTTGTGTCCCTGAGAATGAGCAAAGAGACATTCTATACCATTTCCACACAGCTCTCTGTGGAGGACATTTCGAAGGTGTGAGGACTGCTGCTAAGGTCCTCCAATCCAAATTTTATTGGTCGTCATTGTTTAAAGATGCTCATGATTTTTGTAAAGCGTGTGATAGATGCCAACGTACTGGGAACATTTCTAGATGACATGAAATGCCATTGCAAAATACTCTGGAAATCAAGCTCTTTGACTTATGGGGCATTGACTTCATGGGATCGTTCTCATCTTCTTTTGGAAACTTTATATTTTGCTTGATATGGACTATGTATCTAAGTGGGTTGAAGCTATTTCCACACCGAGTAATGACTCTAAAATCGTGCTCAAGTTCCTTCACAAGAACATCTTTACCAGATTTAGAGCACCAAGAGCCATCATTAGTGACGATAACAAGCTAATTGTCAAGGCATTACAAAAATATGGATTACGACATAAAATTGTCACGGCATATCACCCACAACCAATGGGCAAGCTGAAGTGTCCAACCGGGAAATCAAGCAAATCCTATAGAATGTGGTGAATCCTAAAAGAAGGGATTACTCCCCAAAGCTGAACGAAGCGCTGGGTTTATTGGATGACATTCAAAACACCTTTGGGAATGTCACCTTTCAAGATGGTATATGAGAATGTCACCTTTCAAGATGGTATATGGGAAAGCATGCCACCTACCTGTGGAGTTAGAGTATAAGGCATATTGGGCGATCAAGAAGCTGAACTTCAATGCACAATTAGTTGGGGAGCAAATGTTACTCAATTTGAATGAAATAAAAGATTTTCGAGCACAAGCATATAAAAATTCCAAGCTATATAAAGTAAAAATCAAGAAGTGGCATGATCGAATGCTTTTTCCACGGCATTTTCATATTGGCCAGTAGGTACCCTTGTTTAACTCGAGGCTGAAGCTCTTCCCTGGAAAACTGAAGTCACAATGGTCCGGACCATTTGTAGCACACCATGTTTACCCTCATGGTGTTGTTGATATCAAGAATATGGATGACAGATCCATTTTCAAAGTTAATGGCTAGAGTCTAAAGGCTTATCAGGGAGCTCTGCCCATGCGTGACAAATCAGAACTCTTCTTGCACGATGTCGAAATCTGCTAAGCATCTTGAAGATGCCGTGACATTACTCCTATGCATAAATAAAAGTTTATTTTGTTATTATTTTATTCAATTTCCTTTTAGTTTATTATTTTATTTTTCTTTGTAAATTTAAGGTTCAGGTAGCAGGCACGTGATGATATACGATTGAAGAATGAGGAATGGGAGGAAACAAGACAAAAAGATGAGAGAAACCTTTTCACTTTTTGAATTTTTTGGTTTTTCTTTAGGGTTTGTTTTAATTCTTTTTTTCCTTTTCCCCCACTAACATCCCATCCACACGTTAAATAACCCTCACCTTTTTACCTTTTTATTTTGTTCTTATCATTTGTATTTTCTTACTTAGCTTTCATATTTTCTTCTTATTCCCTCCTTATCACCAAAGCCATATCAAAAATATTCAAGCTTTTTCATATTTGCTTTGTTTTGACAACTAACCATGGTGCACTCACGTCCCTATAGCATGGCTCCATCATCTCCATAATGTTTTGTTGATGAAGCGGCGTAAGAAAGGTTTCAAAAGCTCAAAAATCGTCGTGTTTTCTTTGAGTTATGCTTTGTTTTCTTCGACAAGGAAGATGTTGACCTTGGCATACATCGTTTACTAGCACCAATGGAAAACATTTGCCAAGCATCCGAAAAATGTGAACACATCGCTGGTGAAGGAGTTTTACGCCAACCTAACTGATCCATATCAGCATGTCGTGGTGATTTGTGGTATTTTATTCCCTTTACTTCTTCAGCTATTAATCGTTATTTTAACATGCAAGATGTTGTTGATAACCACACCACTTTCTCAAAAGAGGCAGACAATGAGACTTACCATGGCATATTGGAAGACTTTTGTTTTTCAAATATATAGTGGAATGGCCAACAAGTAAGCCGACGAATGGTGGACCATGAGAGGCTACAACTGAGGGCTATGTTGTAGAATCACTTCAAGAAACACAAGCTTCTCCCTATCGCCCACAACACCACAATATCACTACATAGGATACTTCTGTTGCACTCTATTTTAGTAGGGCGTTCAACTGACATAGGCAAGATAATTGTGGAATAGGTACATACTTGTTTGAATTGACTTGATAGTGCCTTGGTATTTCTAAACCTCATTACAACTCTCTTCCATAAGAAGAAGGTGCCCGAGAAGCAGTTTGATGAGATCTTGCTTGGGTTGTCTAGTATTACAAAGTCCAAGCTTCTTATGTTGCTTGGATTCAAGGAAAATAAGGGAAAAGAAAAAGATGAGACCACATCCCACATTGATACAACCCCAATGTCAGGGCCAAACTAGATGCCCTAGAGGATGTCACTAAGCGAACCCAAGAGCATGTTGAGTAGCTGACCAGAACCATGATGACCTTCTTTGCTTATGTAAAGTGCCGAGATGAGTTTATCACGAATGCTTTCATGGAGATTCTCCCACATTAACTTTGATATTCTAGTCTTCCCTACTACGCTCTTGTAACCATCTGAAAATGCTGAAGCATCAGAAGATGTTCACCAGCCCGCTGATAAAGAGGAACAACTGATCCTTATCCATTCCACTATATGCCAACAATTGAATGTCGAGAAGATAAGTTATAGCTTTTAACCGTACCAGCACCCCCGCAACCCATAGAGCCACTTGAGGATGACCAATTAGAAATACCGCAACAAATTCCTCTGTGAAGGAGTAGATGCCGGTTGAAGAAGGTATCTAGTAGTGAGGAGCCATAACTATCCCTAGTCCCAGAAGGCCTTAAGACCCCCCACGTTGCACCAGCATCAGATTCTGAACATTTCAGCCCCACACAATTACACAAGTGCCTACGTCACATGACCGTCGTACCACCACCAGCATAAAGTCAAGGTACCTTGAATAACATTGCATTGCATAGCATGTAGTTTATTTTCTTTACTTCATTTTTATTTAGCATTGAGGACAATGCTTCTCTCAAGTTTGGCGGAGGTAGGTATCTCAAATCATTGCATGATAGTATTAGTATAATGAATATTCCATGACATTAGTAAGTGTTCGAATTAATTTTCTGGTATAAATTAAAGATGTCTGATGATGATGAACTCTTTATGGCTAGAATTGAATGTACATGACTATTGATGATGATAGGACCAATGCTAGGACTTGCTTCTTTGGAACCTTTTGATACACGATTGTATGTTTTCCATGCTTAATGAACCTAGAATTTTTTTATATGAGAACTCTTGCACGCCTTGGCATAAAACTTTGATAATGAATGATGAAAACCCCGCATGAAATGAAAAAAAATAATATTACGAATAAATGCTTCGGCAGATATGTAGAGGACACTCCGCTATGTCATGACATTTCCTGGAAACTACATTTAAATAAATGAAAACCACAACATATGAGTGAATGAAAGTAGTCACAGATTACTCTACCTGACTAGCTAGGGGTGGAAGATATGCTTCCTTTCACCTAGAGTATGGGATGGTATGTGTGATGGACTGACTCCCCTCGTAGCAGTGTTAAAGAAAGAAAAGAAAACAATGTAGGAGTAAAATTGTAAATGTCATGGCAAAACAAGAGAGCTTGCTTAGAAATTTCCTAGGTTTGTTAAGCATGGACTTGATACAATCACACGCACACACACCTACACAAAGGATCTTGCCCTAGGGGACAGTACTTGATTTCTCAAATCAGTCTAGCGTGCTGGAGCCAAATGTTCTGAGGGCTGAAATTTTATCCCATATAACTATTATGCTTCTGAACTTGTCATGATATTTTTATTTTTCTTAATATTATCCATTGCTTGAGGAAAAGCAATAACTTAAGTTTGGGGGTGTGATAACTCTGTAAAAAGGATATATTTAGGGCCTTTTCACTTAAGTTATTGACTATCTAAGAGCTCATATAGGATAATATAGATGTATTTAGGAGCATTTAGTGCATGTGATGGAAATATATTTGTCGCGAAATTTTATTTCGTAAATGGCATTGTGTTATGAGGAAGATGTTTTGTTTTATGATGTGTAGGAATTGAGAGCAAGGATAAGCAAAAAAGAATTGTTATGACATGATGAGATTGTTGAGCATAATGCAAATGTCGAACCGGGTGACATTTCAGAAGAGAACAAGACAAATGATTATATTTTTAAAAGCCAGTTATCCTTGTCTTTATGTGCTCTCTATCACTAGTCACTCGAGAGGAGACATCTGCCACCTGGGTCATCTGATCCTGTCAGGACCACGCCCAGCTGCCTGGAGGGGACCATGCCAAACTGCCTATAGGGAACCATGCCCAGCTACAGCTGATCCTGTTTGGTACTCGCCCAACAACTTAGAGGGGACCATTGCCACAGTTGTTCACCCCCTTACGTGAATGAAGCATGTTTGGGGTATCCTAGGAATTTTAGCACAAATTCCTAGGTTTATTCTCCCCTATAAATATGAGATTAAGCCACCATGAGAAAGATACTTTAAACACGCCGCCTAGACCTAAAAATTCAGAGAGAAAAATTGTTTTTCCTTTTTCCATCAATCTTATTTGTCGGGCATTCCTCCATTAACAAGCTAGAGAGAGTGGCGAGCTAGGTGTCCGAGAAGAGCTAGCGAGCTGAGGCAGTCCGTGGTGGCCGAGGGGAGCTCTGACAGTGTACGTCGAATGATTTTCCTCTTTCCCTTTGAAGTTTGCTTTCATTTATATCATCTGGGTTGTATAAAACGAATTAACTTCTTTCTTTGTGCTTAAAACATTCGAACTCCCCCATGAACTAGTCTTATTTGGTGGGAGTTCATTTTGGATATTTAAGTTTTACTTTAATGAATGGTTGTTTTTGTATGCTGTCATTTGTTTTGTTTATGATGCTTAATGCCTTAAGGTTGTAGGAGCTATGAGAGTAGTCATTCCTTAGGAGATTGCTTAGTGTTTAAGAGACTGACTAAGAAGCATGTCCTTAGTGTTCGAGAGAAACTAGGGGAACATAAGCAAGGGGTTCTAGGTAGTAACTAGGCCTAATCCAACCTTAGTAATAAGGCTAGGATTTCAATCGACTAAAAGGAGTAGTACTTGATCTAGAGGTTGGATATTAGTGCTGTCGCAAAAAGGTATTGTCATGACATATCCTGTTGTCTGGAAAAATAGGATCTCTGTGTTGGTGTATGGTATACGATATTGGATGATCTAAAATGAGATGCTTGCTTAGCTGACTTCTCACATATTGTTGTGACTTCACACATGTTGTTGTGACTTCTCACAACAGTCATCCACGTCAATAGTATAATGAAACAAAAATCAAATTTCAACGCTATAATTGGCAAAATGAAAATTCAGTGGTATAAATGATACAACATCTATAGTTTAGTGGTATATGATGTAATTCATTCTATTTATATCTATGAAACTTATAGATTAGCATATGTAGAGAAGGAAAATATCTTGGTCCAATTAATCTCATTGGTGTCGTGAATTACATTGAATTGTTGTTAAGCTCGACGATTTTATATATGAAAATACATTTATTTCATTTATTTTGAAATCTAATTTTGAAATAAAATAGAGTCATAGTTGATCATTTGAGCTAGATATGATCGAACACCTATAAAATCATCCCTTAAAAGAAAGATTTTGAAAATTCATTTTAAAAATAATTTTTTAAGTCTACTCTTAGAATCCATAGAAAGAAAACAAAAATAAGTTTGAGAGTCAATTATATGTGAGTAAGAGTTAGCACTCCCACAACGCCCATACTTGATTTCTAGTTTATTAAAAGTCATCTTAATAGTGGATTTTGTGAATTTAAAATCTTTTATAAATGCAAATTTATTTAAAAAGAGTAAATTTTATTCGAAGAGATAAAAAAATATAAAACCATGTGCTCTTCTTTCTTGATTTTTAATTTTCATTTTAATAATTTTATAACTAATTTTCATTTGTTTCAACCACCTAGCCAAACACTTATTCATTTCATTAAAATTCTCTCATCTTCTCTCATCATTCACGCAAAACCACCTTCATTCTTCTCTTAACTCCTTTCTATCTTTGATAAAAAATTTCAAGTTTTCATCTCCATGGATTTTCAAGATTGTTCTTCCAAGCTTTGTTTTCATCTCAATCAAGGTAAGAGATCTTATTTAAATCTTTATTTTCTTATGATCATGCTTTTTAGAGTGATTTGATTCATCTTGCATGAGTAGATGATCATGTATTGTTCTTGGAAAGAAAATGTGAAATCAAACTTTAATTTTTTGAGTTCTTATTAATCTCATGTTTTCTAATGATTCTTGACCGATTTTGAAGTTTATTAATGATTTCTAATGAGCTTATATCAATGTATAAACACATTTTATTCAAAAATTAAAAATTTGAAGTCAATGAACTTGTTTAAAGTCATCTTTAAGAAAACGAAATTTCTTTGTTTTACATTGAGTCAGTAGTATAAATTGAGTCTAAGCATCAATATTGGGTGATTCAAATCAAGTCTAATTAATATATTTGTGTTTAGATAGACCTTGATTGTATTCTTGCAAAACTAATAGGATATCGATCTTTTGAAGTGAATATGTGCTCTGTTTTGAAGCAAAGGATATTATTGTATTCTTGAACACATTTCAATTAGGGAATGTTATTTTTAAGGTGTTTGATTAATTTCTTGAGTTGGAGTTTCATTGGAGAATAACATAGCATTGTTTGGGGTTTGATTTCCAAGCATCTTGGACCAAGAAGTGAATTAGTGAGTGGTTGTGCATTCTTCCTAAGATGTGTATCATTAAGTGTTGAATGTATATGTATGATTACAAGCATGATATGATATATCTTACATGCTGAAGTTTTAGGTTTGATGTATAAGTTTTAGTAAACTATTCTAAAAAGTATGAAATACTTAGTGATTTTGAGACAAGTGAGGTGTATCTTACTATCAAATTGAGGTTGAACATGGCAACCAATATAATTATGTTTCAAAAATATGCTTTTAAAGTTATATTATATATGCTATGTATCAAACAACAACTTACTTATGAAAAACTTGGATTAACGGATAATTTATTCATTTTGAAGCCCTTAGATATGAAAGACATGACTAGAAAATAATATTCTATATTTTTGACACAAGTGTAAGTGATATCAAGATACGAGATAAGATTGAGAGTGTTAGAGCTTGCGTCACTCCGAAGTATACAAGATAAGGGTTGGGTATAAAGTTTTAGCTTCACCAATTACTTGGTATTTAGACCTATGTGAATTTATAAATAAAATAGAGTTGCATGGAATCCATTTATCCAGTGAATAAGTTGTTTGTGTTTCATTTCGAATAAAATGTCAAAAAATTTTAAATATTTAATTTGATATGTGTCGACACCATTTTTTAAACAAGGTTAAAATTTAGTATTGAATTTTATGAAAAGATGATGGGTTTTGAAACCGATTTAATCTAAAGTCTCAATCGACCTTTGGGTTTGGTAGGTCGAATATCTAAAATGTCTTTTAAATTTTTTAAGAAAAATCATTTTAAAGACGAAAGTTAGTATGCGTTAACCAAAGATTTGTTTTTTAAGGGCTCGGGAGTCGGTTACGCGTGGGGAAAGATTAACATCCTCACAACGCCCAAAATTGTACATGATCGCTTATACTTTGTCGTAATAGTGGAATTTATAGATTTGAATCGAAATTTAAATATAATCCTTTTACTAAAAATTGGTCAATTCATTTCGAGTTATTTGTTAAAACCTCATATTAAACATGAATCGAATATAAAATAAATAAACTCAACAACATACTAAAAAACATATTGTCATTATTTTAAAACAATGACGATTTCATTTTATTATTTCATTTTTTATCAAAAGCATACTTGATTATTTTCAATTTTGCTTTTCGTTCGAATATCGAATTAAATTGTGCTACTTTTAACAAGTTGCAATTTTCATGCGCGGTCTACAAAAGGCGTTCTTGAAAATTCGTATGAGTGAAAAATAAGCTTAGCGATGATAGATGGTATTCTACCATTTTAAACAACAATAAGCGGTCTTATATTATACACATAATAGTACGAGGGCCAAAATAATAAAATGAGAAAACATGGGCCAAATTCATAAAAGTTTAAAAATCTAAATTAAAGGTCGAATCTACATTGATGGGAAATTATGGGGGTTTTCATGCATTAAAACCATTAATAATATGGGAGACTAAAAATAAAAATTAATAAATAACAGAAACTAAATCCACATCCAAAGGTGACTAAAATAAAATAGAAAAAAGTATAGAAACTAATCATGCAAATAAAGTAAATCACATGTAATGGAAATGAGATAAAACTCATAAATAGCACGAAAGACTAAAATGAAATAAAACAGACTATGAAGGTCAATTTAAAAACAAATAGAAAAGTAAATGTTGGAATTTAAAAGGATTGAAATATAAATACTGAAAATAAAATGGCAGAATAATAAAAAAACTGAAAATTAAAATACATGAATGTAAATAACAAGGGAAATAAGGTTAAGAAACTAATATTTTAATTTTTAACCCGAATCGTAATAAGGCGGGTCATACCCCAGGACGAGTCACTGCAAGGTCGTACAATGGTTTGAATACGAAAAAATAGAAGTCAGATTAGTAACATATAAAGTAAAATAAAATTCAGTAGTTAGCGATTAATAGAATCAACATTTTAACCTGGAACGTAATAATGCGGATCGTATCCCGGGATGGGTCACCGTGAGGTCGAACGATTAATTTGAATGCATAAAAATAAAAGTTAGTGGTTAGTAGTTAGAAGTTAAAAAAGTAGTTAAAAGTTAGAAAAGTTAATAGATAAAATAATAAAAGGGTATGAATCATAATAATGTGGGTCGTATCCAGGATTGGGTCACCACAAGATCGAATCGAATAAAAATACAAGTGAATTAAATGAACAGTAAGTGATTAAAATGAAAAGTATGAAAATCAGAACATCATAATCGAAAATAAATAAAATGAGAAAACATGTCACTAAAACATCAAATACTACTGTGACTAAAACATCAAATACTAGAAGTTTGGGATTTAAAGGTGAATAACCCAAACATTAGCTATAAGCCAAACTTTGTTAATTCAAGCTAATTATTCTAACCTAAAGCACTGTCCTCAGTCCTCACATTGTAAAATCTCTCCCAAATCTCACTTTTATTCTTATGGCCGTGAACCACCAATATTTTCAAGATAACGCCGCTGACCAACGCCAGGTGCAGACGAGAGCCAACACCTAGATCAAACTAAAAGCTTAGTCTCTTGCTTCTCAGTCTCCCAACTCAAACGACGGTCTCACAAACCCTAGGTCACTCTTATTGGCCGTAATTCGAAGACATTCATCTCCTGCCACCACGACGATGGTCGGAAAAGCCAGACCCTTCCAAAAACAAACTAAAGTCTCTGATTTCTTCCGCTAATTTAAGATTCGAAAACAAACAACCCCTATTTGGAGCAAACTATCCCTGACCCCTCTATTTATCAACCCCCGACGACCGTAAGACCACCGACCGTTCAATTCAACGACCATGATATTCTCGACTCCGGCAACGAGTCGAATCAAACCAGGTAACGAACTACCTCCTCTCTTCCTACTATAATTTTTTTATCGATATTGTTGCTAAAAAGGGTACCCAAATACCTTTGAAAAAGCTGACTGTTTGGTATTGCTTTTGTTTCTCAGAAAATGAGAATCGATTTTCGTATTGCTTCTTGTCTGTAATTCGAAAAAAAATGGAAAAGATAGAAAACAAAGGCAAAATGTTCATTGTTTGGTACTGTTTTCTTTCCTTTCAACATGGAAAAGCCCCCTGTTCCTTTTCAATGGTTTCTTTTGGGGTTTTTATATTAACTATCCCTGTTCCATTTGATTTCTTTTGTCTCTATGTTGCTGATGGATCCTTCAAAGGATAACGTGGCAGTGCTCAAGCTCCTTTAAGGAAAGAGGGACCACTGATTGCTGGTGTGGCGCTCTGATGAGGCTGCTCGGGACCACTAGTTAGACAGGTAGCAGGGCATTGAAGGCGTTTTTATCAAAAAAAAAAAAAAAAAAAAACTCAAATAATCAACTATTACTTGTTACGTACCCATTGATCAAATATTATCTAACACTCATTTGTTAATATGGAAGAAAGACGCAAATCACCAAACGTGTATTTCTTGAGTTTTCTTCTGCGCTGACGCCATACGAGCAAAGCGCAGATCACCATACGTACTTCTGGAAAACTAACATTCAATGGAAGTGCAAATCACCATCCCCGCCTTCCATAATTATCCCTAACCGTTCGTCTTCTCCTTAATTATACTACTCCTCCCCTATAAAAATCACCTCAATAATTCTCAAACCATCAAAAAAATATTCTCCTTTTACTTTTATCATTCTTCTAACAACCTTCAAGTGAGTTATGTTATTGTTTTTAGAGGGTAAAATCATTTTTATATATTATAATCATTAAATAGTGTATTATTTTATTATATTTTATTGTGCTAAATTTTTTTATGTTTTACAGTTATTAGCATCTATCATTCTTCTTGAACTTTTCATGATAATTCTCGACAATATGTCAGATACAGTACTGATGTTGGACATAGGTTGATTGTTTCCACCGCGATCTGAAATGACACAAATTTTTTCCTCGTGACAACATGTAAGTGTAAGTTTTTTAGAGAAAAATCCAAGAATCTGTATCTTCTCCTTCAACAAGTGAAAAAACAACTAGAAGAATGTTGCGATTACCAACTTGACAATTGTCAATAGTAGATCTTACTTGTATTTTCCATACAAGAATGTCTCATTAATTTGGACCACATGCTTACAGTATTTTATAGTATTAATGTATTGTGGGTAAGTCCAAAAAAGCCGATAGAATTTACATCGATCGCAAAATACTCGATAATTGTGGTATGCATGGCAAGTTTCGAAGTCGACTATTGTCCAGTATTCAGTCCGTGCACTATCCTAAATCAACTTGGTTGTTTGTTGTAAGATGAATCCCACTCACCGTGAAGTTTCTTAATGACATTCTCCTTTGTCTTCCATACTTTCTTGTAGGAGACAGTGTACCTATATTGAGACTATATAGCTAAAATCAACACCACAAGTGCTCCATCTCCGCCTCATATGACAGTCTTCAATACACGAACCATCAAGTTGCATCCCTTATCACGTTGGAGACATAGCAAACATACTTTTCGGTGGTAGATCGATCAACTCTGGAGTGAACAAAATTACGAATGTTGTAATTCTTAATTGCAGTCATCACTTCTTCTTTCAATGGAAACTCCATTTCGATATATAACTCACCATCATTGACTAATAAGTTAAATCTGTAGTCACCAATATTAGGTATATCCATAAATTATGACCCATACATTGAACCATAGTCAGTTTCATACATGTATGTGGGAGGTTTGGTGTGTACCGTTGTGAGAACTTCATCTATATCATCATCATCGGAGTTCATGTTGAAATGTGGTGATTCTGGCTCAACAAATCTCAGCATCATCCGCACATGACTCACGAAGAGGTTCTTCTGGTGGAGATGAGGGTTCCTCTGTGATGTCGACATTTAGGTCGAACAAGATGGACACCCTTGAGTTTGACAGAACTCGATGATAGGAAGCTAGTTGGGCCTGATCTGATCTGTGAGGTAGAAGAGAAGGTTCGACTGATTCAATGACGATTGAAGGAGGACTTCGACCGACAAAGATCGTATGCAGACTTGAAGCGAAAGGATATTGTGTTCGAGGTCAGTGATAAGGTTTTTCTTAAAGTATCACCGTGGAAAAGAGTACTACGGTTTGACCGGAAAGGGAAACTAGCTCGACGTTTTATTGGATCGTATAAGACTCTCGATATGGTTGGACCTATAGTCTATCGTTTGGCTTTGCCGCCGGAGATGGAGCGCTTCCACAACGTTTTTCATATGTCGATGCTTAGGAGATATTGTTCGTACCCATCCCACGTTATTCCTTTGGAACAGATCGAGGTAAGTCTAAAAATGACTTATGAGGAAGAATCAATACGGATCTTAGATCGAGAGGTTGAAGACTTGATGAACAAGTAGATTCCCTTGATGAAGGTTCTATGGAGGAACCATGGAGTCGAAGAAGCTACATAGGAGACCGAAGAGGACATGCAACTCTAGTTTCCACATCTATTCTTCTCATGTAAATTTCGAGGACGAAATTCTTTTTAAGAAGTGGAGAGTTGTAACACCCCGATTTTTAGGTTAGTAGTTTTGGGTAAAACCGAATGAGTGTGAATGGGCTAAAGAACCATTCAAGAGTGTTAGGCTAGTAGATGTTTAAGTTTTTGTTTGGGCTTGAGCCCAACAAGGCTTAAAAAGGTGTTTTTTAGTTAAGTAGCATAGGAGAGGGACTAGGAGTGTAATTAACCCCAAAACTATTTCAAAGGTTGAATATCATTTAAGGTTGGTGATGTAATCGGCCATACTCTCTCATTCCTCTTTTTCATTTCCCTTTGTAATCATCTTCCAACTTGTCTTCTTCCTCCCTTTCAAACTCTCATTCTTCTCCTTGAGCCCAAGTTAAAGGTGGGAACTTGTTGCTCAACATCTTCACTCTGAAATTGTGAAGGTAAGATCTGAAATCACCTCTCCAAGAGCTTCATTTTGAGCTTTTAACTTGATAGTTCGTCCATGGAAGCTTGAGTGAGAGTTGAGTGGGATTTTGAGTTCTAGAACCCCTTAAGACTCCAAATCCATTTTGGAAGCTTAAAGACCCTATTTTTAACCTTCTTAGATCCTTAAATGAGTTTATAACGCATTTCTTTGATGTGTTCTAGTGAGAGAAGAATGTGAAAGCTCTAAGGGCAAAGACAAGGAGAATGAAGTGCTTAGGTGATTTTGAGGTTGTTTTTACAACTCTTAGGAGTGAGGTAACACGATTCTGACTTGTCCATACCACATGTAGTTCATTGTATGTGCATTATGGTTTGTTTAGTTCATGAAGCATGCTAGAGTAATTTCCATGGCAAGATTCGTATTTGTGTGTTGCAAGCACGAAAATTAGTACCTTTAGACCTCTAAGACACTAAATAAGACGTTAAGCATGTTTTCTTGTCTTATGGGAATTGTTGGGTTGATTTTTGGCTTTTTCCGTAGCTTAAGTAAGTCATTCCCAGAAAAATGATCGATCCCTCGACCAAAGGGATCGATCCCAAAGTTCCTGTCCAGCAAAAGATTTATCCCTTTTCAAAAGAATCGATCCCTAAGGAAAAAGGATTGATCCCTCGACCAAAAGGATCGATCCCAAACTTTATGTTGTGCATAGGATCAATCCCTTTTCAAAAGGATTGATCCCTCGGCGAAAAAATCGATCCCTCTAAATAAAGTTTCGATCCCTTCGTTGTTTTGCCGATGGAAAAAGGTAGAATTTCATTCAATAGAAGCCTAAAGTGTTATGAAATGTTGTCTTGGCCTCAGCATGTTTGAATGAGTTTAGTTTGGTCAATTGATCGATTTACCTAATTACTTAAACCTTAAATCCAAAACTAATGATAATGATAAAGCTCGACTAATAACGCTATGAAATAAAGTGACATAAAACTAGCCTTGTTTGATATTCGAGGAAATGACGAGAACACTTGAGTCACTTAACAACGTGAGTGTTACGTGTATGTAAAATATCTGGATATATCCAATCTAGTGCTTGGGCACTTAAAATGCTAGTTGGATGTCGTGTCGATGCTACGTGACCCGAGCACATCCGAGTACTCTTGAAGAGTAGGCTAGCCGGGCAAGTGTCGATGCTTCGTGACCCAGACTTGACCCTAGTGTTATGGAGACACTGATGTGTGACCCAGGTCTTCCTTAAGTGTTGTAAGTAAAGATTGGTGTGAGTTTCGTGATGTTATTTGACCCGAACTACACTATGATACTACTGTTTCCTTGAGTTTTGCATTGCTCATGACTATATTGTATCATGCTTATATATATTGGATGCATGTTGTATAGCTTGGTTATTTTTTTGTGGCACTGACTTGTGAGCTCAGTGTATGGAATGTGTTTCCTTACGCATGCCAATAGGTGCCAGCTGAGGAGCTCTTCGTTAGACTTGGATTCCAGACTCGAGTCACTCGACCTCTTCATAGTATTTTTCGAGAGTTTTAGAGGGTATGTACTGTCATAGACCCTTATTTGTATCTTGAGTTGTAAACTCTGTATTTTAAATTAATGATATATTTTGGGACTTATGTCGGGAGCTCCCCCGTATTAAACACTTATATTTCATATTTGTTTGATAATTAAATTTTATGGATGGTACCTTCATGAAACGTTTTAAAAAGAGGTTAGTCACTCACATGGTTCCGTATGACATCTAAATTCAATGACCTTCGGGTTGAATTGAATTATGATGTTACAAGCAGAATAGCCACCACTATAGTAGTGACTTTTGAAACCACATCAATAACGATGGATCACGATTGCAATTTAAAGGGAAGATGTCAATTGCTGATATAGCAGGCTGTTATTTATGCTATTGTTGCAATATTCTAATTTCTTCAAAAAAAAACACAACCACAATTCCCACGACGACTATAATAACATTTGTTATGTTTGTAATTGTGCTACACATAAGACGACCGGAAAAGAAAATAAAATAAAATGAAAAAAGAAAATAGACAAATTTATCGGAAGATTCGAAAAAGATAAAATCATAATAAAACATTAGAATCATAGGAAGTTAAGACTTAAGAACATAAAATCGAAGGGAAAGGACGGGAAGATACCCTTTTAAGATGAGTCTGAACGATGGGAGAAATCTGGTGGAAACTCTTCAGAGTACCGTAGCTTCTCGATTGAGAATCAGAGAAGGCGTCCATTGTTTGTCGAAAAGGAAAATAACAGAAAATGCTAATGTTGTTTGGCCAGACAAAGAAACCGTCTCGTATTTTTTTTCTACAATCATTATACGTGTGGATCGTCGGAAGTCTAGTTTCAGTCTTTCAGATGGTTTCGAGAAAATTTCTACTAGGCTAAGTTACCAGAAGGTCCGTTTTAGATATATATTTATGTATTGAAACTGAAATTTCACTCAGCTTTGCTACTGCCTGTAAGAGGAATTTTCCTTTATTTAATTTTAAGGTAAACTACATCAAATACCATCAAAATTTAACCGTTGTTTCATATATATCATTAAATTTTTAATTTTGTCTATTATAGTATTGAACTTTGATTTTCGTTTTAATTATACAATTTAACCGTTATATCGTTAACGGGACGATGACATCGCTAATGGGTGTCGACATGGATGACAATTGCCAATATAGACACCTCTTCAAAATGATGTTGTTTTGATCTTGGTGCTAACGATTTAACAACACAATAGTATAACTGAAACGAAAATCAAAGTTCAGTGCTATAATTGATAAAATTGAAAGTTCAATAATATAAACAATACAACACTAAAGTTCGGTGATATGTGGCGTAGTTTACCCTTAATTTTAGGGTAAGCTATACCAGTTACCACCTAACTATAGCACATTTTCATTTTGACTACCATTTTTGATTTTTTTCAATTAGGTCAACCAACTATTTAAATACATTCAATTAGGCCACTTGCCGTAACATTTAACGGGAGTGTTGATATGACAGTTAATAAAATTGGTATAATTAAACAGTTGATCTTTAATATTTATACATTTTTAAATTGGTCATAATTTTAATAATTTAATAAAATTAATATATGATTAGATGGTGACACATGTCAATGCTATATATATTTTATCAATTTTAATTATTTTTTATATTTTTTCATTTTCTCTCCCCTCCCCTCCCCTCCCCTCCCCAAGCTTTGGAAATTGGGTTTTGATATTTTCGCTTCTCCTGTTATAAGAGAGGGAGATGAGCGCCATGAAAGAAGCCATGTCTATCTTCTCAAAGATCTTGTCTTTTCATCCCGGTTATGATATATCCTTCCTATTCAAGGCATTGCTAATTGTTGATTTCATTTAATCAAGTCCGGAAATTTTTGAATGGGATTCGAAAACAGGAAAGACAAAGCTTGGGCATTCAATGGTAGAAAGAATCAAACAGGAAGCACTTAAAGTTCCGAGTGCTACAATCGATGGTTGTTGGTTGCTTAAATAATGAATATATGTTCAAGTGAAACTTGGGTGCCTTTGATCATGTAGAGTGTATATAACCTTCGAATTTCTGCAGTTACTCTTTTACAAAAGAGAGTTCAAAGGGATGAATTGCATCTGCACTTAATTTCTTTCTAGTTTTCATGTAAACAAGTTTCTGGTATTGGTATTGTTACATAATGGAGAGTTGTACAATTTTATTGTTGATGTTAATGCTTTGTTAATTGTTAGAACATTTTGCCAGTTTGTTGGTCCTTTCAACGGCGATGCCAATAGAAGTTCAGGAAGCTCTGGTGCAAATGCTGATACTGAGCTGGAAACCAAATATATAAAATACTACAAGAAAATATATTTTAATGACACACGAACGATGATATACGTTAATTTATGATTGCAAAAAATGTCATGTTTTTTAAAATCTGAACAATTTATGACTTACAATAATGTGTGTCATATTTAATAGTTATAATCCAAAAAATTTGTAAAAACACGAAGTACAGTTTTAATTGTGTGTCATCTGTAAAAGTCGTATTTTAATTTTTTCCATTATTTTCATCATTTCCCTCTTCTTCTCCCCTCGATAACAAAGTTCACGCGCATGCTTCCTTCAGTTTTTCTTTTTCTCTTTGCAACCTTCCATTGTTTTGGCCATTCACCACAACGCATACGAGGGAGTCAAAATTCAAGGGTTTTCACAGGTATTCATCGTTCTTTATTTAACATTTGGGGTTTTGTTGATTTCTATATTATTTGATTTAATGGGTTTGATGATTGAAATTGAATCGAGATTTGTTGCTTGTTTAATCGATAGGGAGAAAGCACTCTACAGGCAGAAAGTTTTGCTTCATCATTACGACCCTCTTCTTCTCATCAATCTGCTGCTACTCTCTCGGTAAGCTTCATTCTTGGTATTTAGATTTTGTTATTTTTTAATTATTTCTCTTCTCTTTTTGAAATAATGGCTTTGCCTTTAATTTTATCAGCATCAAATTGTGCGGCTGGGGTTGCTGTTGCTTATCACCGGACGGCTGCTTTCGTAGATGATGTTGTGATTGTGGCGTAAGTTGTTTTACAATTTTTTTGTTTTCCCTTGGTCTAATTTTTTGAAATCTTTTGTATAAAAAAATGCATCAAGTGTATAGAGTGGATCTTTCAATTAGCTAGCTCGGGTTGGTTGAGTCCAATCATTTTAGATCGGGTCAGTTTTAGTTAAGAATTCCCGGGTTAATTTGTTCAGGTCATTTTAGGCTTGTTTCAATTTCGAGCTTGGGTCATTTTAGATTCAACTTGTATGGGTTTGAGACTGAATTTTTTGAGCTGAGTCAATACGGATTCGAATCTTTTCAAGTTTGGATCACCTTAGGTACATGTCATGTGGGGGGTCATTTTGAGTTTAATTGTTTTGGTTGAGTTGTTTAGGGATGGGTTGAGTACTTGAGTTCTAGATTTGGTTCATAATTGACCCGTCTAGAAAAGAGGTAAAGTATAGATGGTATCAACAAGTAGTTGGATGAGGTGATAGTGGTCTCATTCCTTGTAAGGGTGAGAGCACAAGTTCTAAGTCCATGTAGTGTACATGTTGGTGGGTTTTTACTTAAAACGCTCTATGTGAAGGAATAGTCTCAATTCCAATATGGCTTGGGGGATACCCTGTTTTTATACCCAAAAAAGGAACAATTTTCTTCTGTTAATGTTGCATCAAAGAGCAGTAAAATCGTTGTTGTACAGGGCATGCCACACTGCAATATGCAAGGCAAAACGTGGAGGCTTCAAGGATACACTTGCAGATGATTTAATTGCCTCTGTTTTGAAGGTTAGATGTTGCTTTTGATTTTTTGTATTGAATTTCTTTGACATCAAATTTCTTCCCCTCCTATCTTATGTTAATTCTCAATGTAGGCTTTGATACATAGAACTAAGCTGAACCCAAGTGAAGTTTCTGATATAGTTGTCGGTACAGTTTTGGCACCTGGCTTGCAAAGAGGAATCGAGTGTATGATGGCAGCATACTATGCTGGTTTCCCTGATACGTCTATTCTTTCAAATTCCTTTCCCTTGAACCCCTTTTAATTTGTTGAAATTTTAGAGCTTTCAACTGTTTGTTGCATTGAAAATTATTGAATTCCCATTTCATCTTTTTATTGGTATTGGCGTGCTAGATTTGCAGTCATTACCAAATCCTTTTACCATGTTGATAGCAGAGATATAAATGAAAGACATGAATTGACTTCAAAGTTGCCTTTTCTACAACATATTGCTAATATAATTACCTACGTCAACCAGATACGGTGCCTATTAGAACTGTCAACAGGCAGTGTTCATCTGGCCTACAAGCGGTTGCCGATGTTGCTGCTTTTATAAAAGCAGGATATTATGATATTGGTGAGGATATTCACTCTCATCTGGTGTGTATACATATATGTGTATATATATGCGTGTGAATGCTGAGGCAGATATATTCGAATATTTGAGTGACCTTTATGCTGGTTTATCTTGGTCTTCAATTAAGGCATTGGTGCTGGATTGGAGAGCATGACAATTGATAAAGTGGTTCCTGGAGTTCCCAAAGTTAACCCAAAGTACCATGAAAATAAAGTTTGTATTTTACTAGTTAGGACCTTTTTTTACATCTTGTTAACATCCAACTGCATTATTTTTTACAGACAGAGGCCTTTGTCCGAGCCCAGTATTTGCTTCTGTATTCCATTAACTATTCCTTTTGTTTCTTTGTTGCAGAAAATTTGCTTGTACAGAACATGTTATCTTTGGAGACTATGTCTATGAGTTATGTAGTGAGGGGACGATAAGAAAGATTCTAGGTTTCTTCACTCCCAGAAACATGAGAATTGATGTAGTAACAAAATCCTTCAAGCTAAATGGTACCATGTTATGTTCTATTTAACCATCATATTCTTATTGTAAAATATTGGACCATGTTTCTATGTTCCAAGAGTCTAAGAACAATGACGATCTAATTTGAAGCCATATGGCTTTCTTTGATTTGCAGGTACAAGTTGGTTTGTCCTTTTACATTGTAAATTCTCACAATTATCATGTTTCTTATGTTATGTTGATTCTGTTTAACTAAAATGTGCTTAATTTCTTTTATTTATACTAATAATTATGGGAAAGAAACTGAGTGCATATACTGATAAATTCCCACAAATATGTGTCATCTTCATTTATGACGGGGGCTTCAATGACACGTAATGTAAGTCATACATGCGTGTCATTAATTTATGACACACAAATATGTGTCATCTTTATTTATGACGGGGGCTTCAATGACACTCAATGCGCGTTATAAATGCGTGTCATAAATGTGTGTCATAAATGCGTGTCATAAATGCCCGTCATAGATTTATGACACACAATTGCGTGTCATCTGAGATTTATGTCGGTGGCTTCAACGACGTACATTTGTGTGTCATCCGCACCCATAGATGACGCGCAATGAGCGTCATTAAAGAGGTTTTTTCTAGTAGTGAAATGTTGTAAAGTATTACAAAGTAAAGGGCTTATTTAGTGGTTCAGGCTCTTCTTGAAGACTCCAAGTTGTTGATTCAGAACCTCTAAATTGCATATTAATTCTTAAGATATCATCATCTAATTGGAGATTAAATTTATCAAATTCAATTAAAATTATGATCAAATTAAAAGAATGTATAAATATTGAGGATCAAATGTGTTATTATACCAATTTTAGTAAATGCCACGTCAGTACTTCCATTAAATGTTAACGAAAAGTGGCTTAATTGAATGGATTTAAATAATTGGATGACCTCATTGACAAAAATTCAAAAATGATGGTCAAATTGAAAATGGACTATAGTTAAATGGTCACTCGTATAGTTTACCCTTAGTTTTATTCTTATTTTTTTGGTAAAAATTCAAATGTTATAATAATTTATATCTGATATTACATTTAAACTTTAAAATATAAAATAATAATTCAATAATAATTAAAAATTTCATAATATTTTAAAGTTGACAACTAATTGGTGTACTAACAAAATACTATACTTTTAATTAATATTAAATTCAAATAACTTCCTCCCCAAGTAAAAGTTGATAATATTGTAAGAAAAAATTTAGGGGAATGGTAATTAATTTGGGATATAAGTTATTTGTTATTGTACATTATAGAGTTTATTATGTACAGGATGAGTTTTATAAAATAACTTAAAAAAATTAGAACTCATCTTGTTAATTGGACAAATGTTATATAAAATATGTCATATTTATGTGATAAGTTACAATTATAATATGTTTTATGAAATTCGTCATATCCACGAAACAAATTATAAATATATTATATCAAATAATCTAAATATTAAAATAATTTTTCAAAACACCTGCATTTTCTAATTTTTTTACCTGAATTATTTCACTAAATGAGTCCTCTCCCCTCCTTCATCAAAAGGAAAAAAAAAAAGTGGCAACCGGATATGAACCTTTTCCTATTGATAACGTACGTGATCCATAACGGATAGTCATGTAATAATTTTCTTATGAATATCCACGTCCATATAGACCTCAAAGTATCATTCTAAACCCTGTCATTTTCTAATGAAATGTTTACCAAATCTTTGTTGCCTTTGTGGAATATCTGGAATTGTAGAAATAAATTGATTCACTCCGGGGAACTCCAATCGGTGCAGGAGATCATGGACTTCGCATGGCTCATCAGTGCTGACTTCCGATCTGTTGTCAACAACTTTGATTTGCCTTTGCCCTCCCAACCAGTGATCATTGGCAAACGGTGACGTGAATCGACCATCGATTGGATAAAGATTAACGTGGATGAGACCTTTTTTCCTACAAACGCTGGTGCAACAATAGGAGTGGTAGCGCGAGACTACCATGGAATGGTTGTGGAAATCATGCACGACGGTTGGAAGGAACTTTCACGACGAAGCTGGTGAAAACTGTTGCGTTTACAACTGGATTAGAAATGGCCCAAGAGGACGATTAGGGTCTGATCAACTTTGAGGGTGACTCGTTTGCGGTGGTCAATAGGCTGAAATCCAAAGACTATGACCTCTTTCTAATAGGGTTTTATCTCAAACAAGCGAGATCTGTTTTACAAAGCAGTCCAACCTTTTGTTTTAAACATGTGCCCCGGGTTGCAAATAGGGTGGACTGGCTCACGAACTGACAAAGTAGGCTATTAATTGTATTCACTGTTATGATTTGTATACAATTATCCATGATTTGTATACAGTTATCCAAATTATATTTCAAATTTGGTTGTACTTGATGCCATTGGAATTGATTAAATGAATGAAAATTTCTTGATAGCTTAAATTCTTGTATGGTAAAAGGTTCAAGTTTAACCAAAGGAGTAGGTCAAGTATATCTAGTTTCTCTTTTTTCCCAATATTCTTAGAGAGATAAATTTTAGTTTGGCAATGATGACGCATGCATGCATGCATACATAATTCAATTTGATCAATATTAAATTTTGTCTCTAATTATGTAATTTAAATGCTATTTTGGTCTCGCAAGTCTTCAAAATGCGATTGGTGAATGAATTTAATGTGAGGATAATTATTTTAGGGGATGGTCGTGATTAAGACTATTTGTGTTCATCTTGGATTTAAAGATAGTAAGTCTGAATTTAGAAGGTTAAGGTTAGTAAACCTTAAATTTTGAAGTGTTTCATGGTTTTCATAATTGTGATTCTTTACATATTATATGAGTGCATAATGATCACATCAAATCAACTTACCTAAGTGGTTAAAGAAATTGTTGTTATTCTAGAGGTCAAGGGTTCCTAGAGGTCAAGGGTTCCAGCACCAACGACTGATCAGCAAGGTGATTTTGAGCGTACATTGTTAAATGGTTGAGAGTATTTATAACAAATACTATTTTATAATCACTTTACCTTAATAAGAAAAAAGTAGAGAGCGAATACAAATCACTAAATTACCATTAACGCTAAATTATAATGTTATAAGCCCAAAATCTTGATGGAAAATTATAAGACTCTCATGTTAAAATAAATGGGTTTCTCATCCCAATATGTAAGTGTCAAGTGGGTCCTCAAGCAAAGAAAAATATTAAAGTGTCTTTATGTTTCAAAATGACTAAAATATCCTTGTGGGTTAAAATATTTAGAAAACCCTCTATTAATGAAATATTTGAATTACTTTTAAAAGAGGGAGTGTTTTAAATAATCATATGAGTGAATGAAAAAAAATGTCCTATGAGATGAAAATTACCAAAATACACTTAGGGGCATTTGGTTTACATAATGTAAGATTACATTTGGGAATAACATTACTGGAATGTAATATCACTGTCACAATCAGCCCTTCCAGGGAAAAGTCGACTAGTTCACATAATAAAATATATGAGAGTCATCACCAATTATTCTTAAAGTGCGATTGAAACACCCGATGATAGAGATGTGGTAACGGATGATGAACATTGCTTTTCGTTGAAGAATCAAACTTAGAAAGCTCTAGACTCTATCAAAGAGCGAGAGGGAAAAAATGAAATGTTATGGGTGGTAGTAAATAGTGTAGGTATTTGGATTAGGGTTATTGGAAATTGAAACAATGAAACAACGATTAAGATAATGAAAAATAAGGATAATAAAAAATATTGATAAAGTAAATATAAGAATAAATAAAGATAAAACATAGATATGTAATGGAAAGATTAAACTTAGCCAATGGAGGTGGTGGCAATAATGGAGGAAAAATGATAATAGATTTGTGGAAGATGAAGATACATGGATAATTGTCCTATCGAACCCTTCTTGTCACAATGAAAAGGAAAACTCAATAATACTGCTCTAACCAGCCCTCCTAATCACAATGAAACACAAACTGGAGTGTGAAGATCTTTATCTCAAGAATTTGAAAAGAACTAAAAGAAAAAGAAGTTTCAAAGGCAAAAGGAAATAAGCTCTTGTAAAAAAGTACTCACGTTGTATTATTATTCAAAGAAAAGATGTGTGTTTACAATAGTGGGAGGAGCCTCCTTTATATAGGGTGAAGGAGTCCTTGTTGTAGTATGACTAATGCTTGAAAATAATAATAATAATAATAACAATAACAATAATCATACTATCATAATTCCTAATAATAATAAACTAAAGATAATTGTTTTAACTCTATCTTAATTCCTAATAAAATAATAAATCTAATACTAAAATATAATGCATCATCCTATATTAAATTATATTACAAATACTCAATGAAAGTATTGAAAATTCGTAATATATACAAAATCGTGTATTAATCCCATATATGAATTTCTGCATGCGTTATCTTAACTAAAATGAGTGTATCTTGAGTTCCCGATATCGGATTGATGCGATTCAAGAACCGTTGGAAAGCTAAAAAAAACCAATTGTAACTCTAGAAGATATGTTGAAAAATAGAATAGGATCCCATTCAAAAACCAGTCGTATGTCTGCTGCTCTGTTGTTCTTCTTTTCCGAGGCTTGATTGTGTGGATCAATTGGAAGCGTTAGTCCATCTTCCTTTAATGTGAGCCTTGTGATGCATGTATCATCATTCCTCTCTTCAGAATGATTCAACCTCAAATCTGAAACATCAAAGAGAGAAACATTAGACCCTTTTAATGATTTACTCAAATTATACTTACCGAATATATATGCTTTGAATGTTCAAGACTTTTTTCTTCTAATAGGTTTGAGTAGAAACATTAGTCCAAAAAGCAGGTATTATCATTATGGACTAATATATCATTTCCCCTCTCCTCAAAAGGATTCATCCACGAATCTAAAAAACCAAGAGAAATAGAATTAGATGTGTATGAAAGAAAAATTGTAAAACACTTACTTTGATCAATGTGACGTGTCTTTATGCATTTTAGTAGAGGTTTCTTCCTTATTGTAACTGATTTTTTATTGTCTTGAAATCCTCTTTTTCACACAATTCTTATAATTCGGCATATGGATTGAAATTCAGCATGGGGTTGGCCACTATTTGCTTTGTTTGTGATTGATTGATATGTTCTCCCATGGTTTTACTTGTGTGTGTGGTGATAATGAGTGTTTAAAAATCATGTCAAGTGATTCTTGAAAGTAATCCATGAAGTCTCCTAAATGTGGTTCAGGAATTGATAATTCTCGTGAGGAGATTTATGGAATACATAACCTATTTAGTGGAAAAGAAAACTCATATACAAAATAGAACTCATTAAAAGCACTTTTAAAAGGAGAGTGTACCTTCTGGATAGTGTATCTTTTATTATGTTTTTCTTACCTCAGTCTTTTAACCAGTTAAAAAAGTTGTGGTTACCATGGATGATAACCTTTAGTATGTTTTGTTGCCAAACTTCAAGTATTTGAATCTATTCAAAAGAAAAGAGTAGATAAGAATATCAACATAGGTAACAACGTACTTACCTGTGAAGCGGTTTAATTCATGTTTCATCACTGAGGTGGCACAATGACTAAGGTTTTCTTGGATGTAACCTTTTCGTATAAAATCTAACTCTCTGGTTTCTCCGAAATTGTTTATTCAATGAGGTATGTTAGAACCATGAATTAGATCAATTTGATGTTGTTTCCTTATTTCCAATGGTAATCCATCATGTGGATCACCTAACACTTCTTGAAAATCTTGTAAGAGAAAATTAAGCACACTAGGCAAACCCTTGTTAATGTTAGAAATCGAAACAGTAGATTTCGTAAAGCGAACAAGGATGTAAGGCTTTTTGTGAAGAATGTTCTCTCTCAATTCTTTTGTGCTCACACACATATTTTGAGTCATACTTTTCTTCTCACAATTAGGTTCACTCACCTCCCATGGGTCATTTTCTTGGCTTTTATGGGATGTGGCCTCTTTTTTTACTTCTTTTTCGGTGTCTTTTTCTTTTTGTTTTCCCACCCTCTTCACAAAATTTCATCACATAACTTTCAAGTACATCTTTTGATTCCAGTGGTGTAAGGCTAAGTGACTGAAGATCAATATTTTCTATTGCAATGATTCTAGCATTGTATTCTTCGATTTCATTGTCCGATTCAGTATCCTTGGTAGAAGGTGGAGCATAAGAAGAATTAGAAGTAGATGGATTACCTTGGTAAGTAGATGAAGTACCTTAGTAAATAGATAAAGTACCTTTGTAAGTGTCTCTGAAACGATACTTCCTCTAAAGTTGTGATTCGATTGGCATTGTTTTCTTCAGTGTATCTTCAAGGCTTTCATAACTATGTAAGTAAAGAATATTAATGATGTTTGGATACAAGCAAGTGGCAAATTTATTCATTGTATATCCTTATGCTTCATGTATGTCTACATGATTCATTAAGGATGTCATCTCCTTATAATAATATTCTACTAATCTTGCCTTGTTGAAGTCAATGGAATCGTTGCTTAAGTTAACGAATGTAGTCTGTTGAGGTAAAATTCTTTCTTATTACTCATTTAAGATTTGTCCAAGACATGATGTCTGATATTCAGAAACAATCACCTTTCGTGTTTGCTTTTACCAAGTGAGAGCATAACCTTGGAACTATGAGGTGATTAATAGTACTCATTCTTCCATGGGACAATTGTAGTGAGAGAACAGGAGGTCGACTTTGCTCTCCCAATATATGTAGCCTTGCGGATCTAAGTCTCCTTTGAATTTTAGAATTGTGAACTTCGATTCAGCAAAAAGTTCTGGTATGTTAAATCTCAGTTGTGCATGTCTAGGTTGCATGATGTTGTTGTGTATGTTGTCTTTAGCTTGGTTCAACTCATTATTGGTGCATTTGATTTGCTTTTTTTAATGAATTCCATTAAGTAAGCCCATTCATTGTTGAATTCTATTAAGTATGGTCATTTTTTGAGCAATGGTGTTCATGAAGCCTCATAATTCCTCAGTTACTTTTACATCTTCTAACATCCTAAAAGTCACAGCACTCAAAGAAAATTTTAAAGTGAAAAAGGGAAAATAAAAACAAGAAATCTCACAAGTCACTCTAAAGAAGTAATACAACGAGAGGCAAGAAAGTCGATCTTGTACTCTATTAAACTCTATTCTCTAAAAAAAATTATATGTTCGTATCGGAGTTCAATCATTAACAAAAGGAAAAAGTTACTTAAAGGCTCTAAGAGGCCAAACAAAGGTATGACTCCAAGAGAACGAGAAAGCAAGGAAGAAGAAGTATGTAAACTATTTTAATCTACTAAAACAATGAGAAATATGTGTTAGATGATGTATAGGAACAAAGAAAAAGGTAAGATAAAAGAACCTAAGGAAATAAAAATCAAAGGAAGGTTGGAAATCTAAAACCAAAAAAACATGAAACATTAGATCAACTCAAGCAATGTTTTTTAGGGGATTTCTGATCACCAAAAATTCTAAATCTTTTTTCGGTGTCTTCCAAATGATGTAGTTTGAATCCAAAAAATTTAGCTCAAAATTCCCTTTGTAGAATTCTCTGGAAATTTATCAATGACAAGTCCCTAAATCTACAATCAAACACAGGACCAACTTGAGCAATATTTATGAAGGGGTTTTCGATCTCCAAAACTTTTGAAAACATTTTTGAATGTCTCCCAATGGATGTAGTAGCAAGTTGAAAAATTTCAACACCAAATTCATTTTGGAAAATTCCATAAAAATTCGTCACGGACCAATGCTCGAATTTGCCAAACTTCTTGAATAATGGATTAGAGGTGTCTATTGATGTCTGATTGGCCTGAAGTTTGGACTGTAGAACTCTATTATGACGAAGACTTTTTCTGTAAAAAATCAGGCCCAAATTCATTCATTTGCAATTTCTATATTTCTTTTATTTTATTTCATTTTTTGTTCTTTCTCTCTTTTTTTGCCTTTTTTCTTTTATTTACAATACAAAATAGAAAACTAACAAGAAGGAATTAAAATTCACTAAAATAATGTAATAAGAACCTGAAAATGATGAATATATGGCAGTGGATGATGAATGTTGCTCTTTGTTGAAGAATAAAACCTAGAAAGCTCTAGACTTGATCAAATAATAAGAGTGAAATAATTGAAAGTTATGGGCAACAATAAAGATTATAGGTATTTCAATTTGTTGCTAGAAATTGAGACAAAGAAACAAAAATTAAGACAATGAAAAATAAGCATAATAAAAAATGGATTAAATAAAGATAAAATAGAGATATGTAAGGGAAAGATTAAACTTAGCCAATAGAGGTGATGTGATCCAATTCAGCATCATGTTTAACTTGGTTATTCCAACCTTTCAAGGGAAGAAACTTTCTATCTTTATATATAATGATGCTAATTTCATATGCTATAATATAGTTATATTCATATACATATATTATATCTATAGTTATAATGATGATAACTTATTCATTACTATGTAAGATATAAGTTATTATTATATACTATAGCCTACATCATTATCTTATACACATTATTATATTTCATGTACTTAACTTATTCTTCATGTTATGTATGTAGGTACATTCGGCCATAACTTGGGAGCTATATTAGAGCTAAATGGAGAAAGCAAAGGCAAAGAAACTTACATGGGGACGTTTAGGAGAGCATAAGGAACAACTGGTGAAAAGTTGTCTGGAGACCCATGAGCTCATAGTTGGATTGAGCTGAAGATTTGAGCTACAAGATGACTTCAATTCAGCGGGGAGCTGTACCATCATCATCATCACCACTTTGGATACTTCAAATATTTCCTAAGTCAAATTTTGTGAAATCGTACCTTTTCCCAAATAGTTGTCACCTCAAGATGTACCTTTTTACAAGGAGCTGCCATAATGTTCACCATGCTACAACTCACCTATGGCCAGCTCACCTCCAGCTCATTGACCTCCGAACTAGCTCAAACATGAAAGGTTACCTTTCCAAACATTGTGACTTTCATGAATGATGCTGCCCATAAAGATTCCCTTTCATCAAGGAGCACGTTTGTGAAGAGATTACACCCATTGGAGGCCTAAATCACCAAGGGGCATGAGACAAAGCTCCATGCCTATTCGGCCACACCCACATGCCTTGCACATGAGATCTTTGGTGCCAATTTGAGGAGACACAACACCATTCGGCCAAAGGAGATGTCTTTGTCGCCAAGATGAACAAGCACCCCACTATTCGGCCAAAGGGAGATGAATTCATGTATGGACGAAACATCAAGCCCCTTTATGAAGGGTTAGCCGAACCAACACCAAGCCTATGGACATATCCCTTTATTTAATTAATTATTTACTTTCATTAGAGACATGTACATAGCCGAAACATTACGTAACCATTCGACCAAGCCCTCTCATTTCCTATAAATTGAGAGGCTTGCCTTCATTTGTACTCATCTCATTCATATTATAAATAAACCTTTGTGAGTTTAATCTCTCTTCAAAGTTCTTTGTGAACTTTATCGATTAAGCAAGTATACTTCTTATACTTATGGCATCATTCCTTCACCTTGATTCCTAAATTCCTAGATTTTATATCTAGTGGGTTGAAGACACTTTCATCACCCCTCAAGCAAGTTTGTGAAGATCAAGATTGTGCTTCCTAGCATAGTTTCATCTTTGGCTTGTTTGAGATACAACATCACCACTATCTCCATTTCAACATCAACATCATCAACATCTTCCATCAAGGCCATCAACATGTTCATAATTTCGCAACCAACTCTATTCATTTCTTTCATTTCATTATTTATCTTATTTATCCATTTCTTATTCCATTATTAATCATATTTCTTTCTTATATTTGTTGCAGCCAAACTTATAACTCAAGGACATCAGTACTTTCATTCCTAGATCGGGACAACAATAAGGCTATCTACACATTTCCATTGGAGAGTGTAGATTCGACCTACATCAAGCGGTATTCAGAGCATAGTTGGATTGACAAAAAAAGTATCATTGGTATGCAATAACAAAAGCAAAAACAAAATAAGTTCAAAAAGGAAATCAAAAGCTCCTACAACAACAAAGGGAGTTCAAAACCAAAAATCAGAAAAAGAAGGAAAAAAGAATTTCAATCAAAAAGAAAAGAAAAAGCCAAGGAAAAGTGCTCTACCATTACAAGTACATCAAGGAGGCATATCTACTAGAGAAGATAACCTTATTGTTTCTTATAAAAGGGTGCAGTAAGTGTTGTTTCTTGGGTTTTAAGTCACCTCTTCCTTTTTATACTTTCCTTTTCCTTGTCTTCAACATTTTCCTTCTTTTCGTTACCTTTTGAATCCTTTCTTCTACCTTTCCATTTCTTCTTTCTTTTCTACCCTAACCTATTTTGCAGCCGACGCGCACAAGAGAAATAACTTGTTCTAATCTTGAGTAAGTTCTTTAAAGGACTTAGCAAGAGAGATCGAGTGGAAAAAGGCTTATTGAGTGAGTGATATTAGAAGGGGAATTATAAAAGCCAAAATCATACCCGAGAGTAAACACGAGTGTTGAGTGGAGTGGTCCTATCTTTTCTTTGGAGTAGAACTTGTGAGGCTTTGTGAGTGTGCTGGTAAGGTTTATTTTATTTTACTTTTACTAACCATGTCTCAAAGTCCTAAGGGGCTATTTGGTTCAGGGAATGTGGGATTCCCATGGGAATAGAATCCACATTCCCATGTTTGGTTGGCCGGGAATCTCATTCACGGTAATGTTTTATTACCAATAGCGGATTTTTTGGGGTATATTATCGGGAATGTCATTACCCCTTTCCTTAGATATTGTTGGATTACCGACATTTTGGACTTATTTGCCCTTAATTTTTTTTTCAAAAATATTCTTCTTTTGTCATTGAATAATAAAAATTCTACGAATGTTAAATTATAAATTTATCCTTAAACTATTTTAGATTTACAAAAAAGTCTATAATTAAAATTTTATATGAAGTTCAAGGGTTAAAATAAAATTTTACCCTTTCATTAAACATTTTTTATATTTTCAATTTTGTAAAAAATTTATATAAATTTTATAAATTTAAATTTTTTAAAAAAATATAAATATTTTCCAACTTGTTAAAAAACAAATATATAATAAGGACAATTTGGTCAAATATACATTCCAATAATCTTTTATTCCTTTAACCAAACATGATAATCTTACATTCTGCTAAACCAATCAAACACAAAATACAATATTCCCAGTAATCATATTCCCTTGTAATCTTTTATTCCCACTGGTAATCTTATATTCCATTAACCAAATGCACCCTAAAGGAAATGCAGGTCAACCAAACATGCAAATGCAAGCATTGATTGAAGAAATGATGAGGATGTATCGTGAAGAGTTTGATGCTCTTCATGATAAAACTAGACCAACTTCGAGATCCACCACAAGCTCGAAACAATGATACACCTCGGAGACAACAACCTCTTCAAAAGATGATGTCTTAGACAACTATGATGGAGAAGAACCAGCAATGTTACAAGAACCTAGACGTGCCAATGTTGATGATAAAATGAGTAACATCAAAATCAAGATTCCTCAATTCTAAGGAAAAAAATGATCCTGAAGCCTATCTCGAATGGGAAAGCAAGGTGGAATATGTTTTTAGTTGCCACAACTATTTCGAATTAAAGAAAGTGAGATTGGCAGCCATGGAGTTTGTCGATTATGCTTTAATATGGTGGGATCAACTTACTATTACCAAAAGGAGGAATGGAGAGAGACCAATCTCAACATGGCTTGAAATGAAAGGTATCATGCGTAAACGTTTCATTCCTGTTCATTATCACGGGGACTTGTTTCAAAAACTGCAGAATCTTAAACAAGGTCAACGGAGTGTGGAGGATTATTATAAAGAGATGGAAGTGGAAATGATTGAGTAAATATTAAGGAGGATAGTGAAGCAACCATGGCTAGGTTTCTTTCAGGACTCAATCCAGAAATTACCAACACCTTGGAGTTATATCATTACATAGAGATAGATGAAATGGTGTAAATGGCGATGAAGATAAAAAGGCAACTACGAAGAAGATCTACCTCTCGCACTTCCATGCCTATACCTTCAAGATGGAGTCAAAACAACTTGAAAAATCTACCCCTACTCCTAGCAAAGATAAGGTCGAATCATCCAGTGCTCCACAACTCAACAAGGATAACCGAGGAAAAGAAACCCTTGCACGATCAAGAGACATTCGATGCTTTAAATATCTTGGGAGGGGGCATGTTTCTACACAATGTCCCAACTAAAACACTATGTTGCTGCTTGGAAATGGTGATATTGAATCTAACCATGAAGAAGAAGAAGAAGCACCAACCGAAGTCAAGAAAAGTAGAAATTGGGGCTCCCGTGGAAGGAGAAGCTTTAATGGTCAAAAGAAGTCTGAGTACTCAAATAGTATAGGACAATGCACAATGGAAAACATCTTTCATACCCGATGCCATGTGAATGAAAAGGTTGTTTCATGATCATAGACGGTGGAAGTTGTACCAATATGACAAGTTCAATCATGGTGGAAAAATTGGGATTGAAAACATTGAAGCATGTAAATCCCTATAAACTACAATGGCTCAATGAACGAGGATAACTTAACGTCAATAAACAGGTGATGGTTTTTTTTCAATTGGAAAGTACATGGACGAGGTTATGTGTGATGTTGTTCCTATACATGTTAGCCATTTACTTCTTGGAAAACCATGGCAATATGATAAAAGGACTATCCATGATTGTTTTAACAATCAATACTCGTTCAACCATGGATGGAAGAAGATTATTCTTACACCTTTGACGCCTAAACAAGTCCAAATTGATCAAATCAAGATGAAGCAAAGTGTTGAAGCTATGAGGAAGGGAAAATTGACATCAAGCAAGGAGGGAAGTAATAAGAAAGCAAGTGCCTATACATCTAAGTGCTTGTTATAAAAATGCTTATTGTCGAGACGCAATATCGAAGTAGATTTTTCTAACCTTGAAAATGCAGATTTTTTTTTAATTTACAGGATGTTCCAAGAAAAACAATTTGTCAATTTGGGATAATAAGGGACGTGACCTTTCAAGAGCCAAGAGGTGCATCTAATGAAAAGCAAAGGGAGGCGACTCTTCATCCAAAGGGTGTAACTTATGAGGATTATATGGACATCACCATTCCAAAAGACATAATCTTTCGTGATTCAATGAATACATCTATTTGAGGACCAAGGAACATGATTTTTGGGATGCTAAGAGACATGAACGTTCAAACCAAAACGTCTTCAATGGACATGAACTTTGAACATACATTTAGCAGGGTAACTTTAATTATGTTTAATCAAATAGTTTATTATGAAAGTTTTCTTTCTTTTCAGATCAAGAACTTCTAAAGCATTCTTTCAAAAGACATGAACTTTTCATAAAGGTACTTATTGAATGGAAGGACACCAGGAAAAGAAAGCCTTTCGATTTGAGGACAAATTGATTAAAAGAAGGGGAAGAAGATGTGATCCAATTCAGCATCATGTTTAACTTGGTTATTCCAACCTTTCAAGGGAAGAAACTTTTTATCTTTATACATAATGATGCTAATTTCATATGCTATAATATAGTTATATTCATATACATATATTACATATATAGTTATAATGATGATAACTTATTCATTACTCTGTAAAATAGAAGTTATTATTATATACTATAGTCCACATCCTTATCTTATACACATTATTACATTTCAGGTACTTAACTTATTCTTCATGTTATGTATGTAGGGCCACAACTTGGGAGATATATTGGAGTTAAATGGAGAAAACAAAGGCAAGGAAACTTACATGGGGACGTTTAAGAGAGCATAAGGAATAATTGGTTAAAAGTTGTCCGGAGACCAGTCAGCTCATAGCTGGATTGAGCTGAAGATTTGAGCTACAAGATGACTTCAATTCAGCTGGGGAGCTGCACCATCACCACCACCACATAGGACACTTCAAATATGTCCTAAGTTAAATTTTGTGAAATCGTACCTTTTTGCGAATAGTTTCCACCTTAAGAGGTACCTTTTCACAAGGAGCTGTCATAATGTTCACCATGCTACAACTCACCTATGGCCAGCTCACCTCCAGCTCATTGACCTCCGAACTAGCTCAAACATGAAAGGTTACCTTTTCAAACATTGTGACCTTTCATGAATGATGATGCCCATAAAGATGCCCTTTCATCAAGGAGCACGTTGGTGAAGAGATTACACCCATTGGAGGCCTAAATCACCAAGGGACATGAGACAAAGCTCCATGCCTATTCGACCACATCCACATGCCATGCATATGAGATCTTTGCCACCAATTTGAGGAGACACAACACCATTCGGCCAAAGGAGATGTCTTTGGTGCCAAGATGAACAAGCACCCCACTATTCGACAAAAGGGAGATGAATTCATGTATGGACGAAACATCAAGCCCCTTTATAAAGGGTTAACCGAACCAACACCAAGCCTATGGACATATCCCTTCATTTAATTAATTATGTACTTTCATTAGAGGCATGTACCTAGCCGAAACATTATGTAACCATTCGGCCAAGCCCTCTTATTTCCTATAAATTGAGAGGCTTGCCTTCATTTGTACTCATATCATTCATATTATAAACAAACCTTTGTAAGTTTAATATCTCTTCAAAGTTCTTTGTGAACTTTATCGATTAAGCAAGTATACTTCTTATACTTGTGGTGTCATTCCTTCACATTGATTCCTAAATTCCTAGATTTTATATCTAGTGGGTTGAAGACACTTTCATCACCCCTGAAGCAAGTTTGTGAAGATCGGGATTGTGCATCCTAGCATAGTTTCATCTTTTTCGTGTTTGAGATACAACATCACCACCATCTCCATTTCAACTTCAACATCATCAACATCTTCCATCAAGGCCATCAACATCTTCATAATTCCGCAGCCAACTCTATTCATTTCATTACTTATCTTATATATCCATTTCTTATTCCATTATTAATCCTATTTCTTTCTTATATTTGTTGCAGCCAAACTTATAACTCAAGGACATCAGTACTTGTCATTCCTAGATCGGGACAATAATAAGCTATCTACTCACTTCCATTGAAGATTGTAGATTCGACCTACATCAGGAGGTGGCAGCAATAATGGAGGAAAAAGGATCATGGATTTGTGGAAGATGAAGATAGATGAATAAATGTCATATTGAACCCTTCTAGTCACAATGAAAAAGTCAACTCGATAATACGGATCTAACCATCCCTCTTAATCGCAATGAAAAGGCAAACCGAAGTGTGAAGATCTCTCTCTCAAGAACTAAAAGAAAAAGAATCTTCGAAGGCACAAAGCAGTCAATTTTGCAAAAAGTACTCACGTTGTATTATTATTCAAAGAAAAATATGTGTTTACAATAGTGGAAGGAGCCTCTTTTATATAGGGTAAATGAGTCCTTATTATAGCATGACCGATTCTTGAAAATAATAAAAATAACAATAACCATATTGTCATAATTCCTAATAATAATCAACTAAAGATAATAGTTTTAACTTTATCTTAGTTCCTAATAAAATAATAAATCTAATCTTAAAAGATAATACATCATCCTATATTAAATTATATTACAAATAATCAATAAAATTATTGAAAATTAGTAATATTTATAAAATCCCGCACAAGAAGTTTTGCATGTGATATATTTACTAAAATAAGCGTATCTTGAGTTCTCGATATTGGATTGATACGATTCAAGAACCTTTGGAAAGCTAAGAGACAGTCAGTTGTAACTCCAGAAGATATGCCGGTCAAATAACATCAGGATCACATTGAAAAAGCAGTCATAAGTTTGTTGCTCTGATGTTCTTCTTTTCCAAGGCTTGGTCGTGTGGATCAATTGGAAGCGTTAGTCCATCTTCCTTTTTTAAGCATTGTGATGCATGTATCACCCAAAATTAGGTAATTTGAATAAAACATTTTATTTTACTAAAAAATACCAAGTTTCAGTATGTGAAATCAAAAATCGGTTCGGGAGTCAATTACGTGTGGGGAAGGATTAGCAACCTCACAGTGCCCAAAAATTAATATCTAGTTTATTACCCTATATTTTAAAATTAGAAAATTTGAGTTCAAGGTCTTAGTTAATTTAAAATTCATTATGTATGTAAATTTTGGAAATGGATGTTGGTTTACCAAGACCCATAACAACCATCCTCGAGCATTTATGCGAAAGCTTCGTTATTGACCCCAATAAGCAAACGTTGCCTTAAAGATTAAGTAATCATGATATGGTGCTTTGAAAAGGATGTTGATTTACTTCAGGAATCAACAGTGGACACCCACAGGCATTTATGTAGAAGATACACTATTAACTTCTTTATAAATGAACATTACCTTATTTTTAAAATCAAATGTGATCAAACAATCATTTATGAATCTAATTATACTTGGTAGGTTAATTAAGGCAATCCTCTAACTTAGAGTATCAAATTATGAAATTTAAAGAACCTAGAGAACTAAACATAAAAATGGAGGCTGTAATATTGATCCTAATTTATTTTAACCAATTATTGAGTCGAATAATCACCGTGAACCCTCAGGAATTTAATGCAAGGGTCAAATCGAATATTCCCTAAATTAAGGGAAGGATTAAACTTAAAGGAAAGTAAATTAAAAGTAATTAAAAATAAAAATACATAATTAACAAGCATACATTCAAATAAATAAAAGAATCTAAATGTGATACAATTAATAATACAAATTTAATTACAAGTTACCAATTAGTGATTATAAATCATAAATTTAATAAGCTAAATTAGTGTTAGGGTTATTAATGATACAATTAATTATGGGACTAAAATGAAAACATGAGAACAATTCAGGGACCAAATTTTAATAAAATATAGACGTTCATCAAGGTGACCAGATTAGTATAAATGGAAATTTAGCATCCAAATTGAAATATATTAAAACATGATTTAGTGACCAAAATACAAAAACAATCTAAACTTGGGAGGACTAAGGAACAATTTTTCATTTACAGTAATCATAAAATTCACTAACAACTACAAAGTGTAAAATTACAAAATCAGGACATTACAATTAAATTAAACACGAAAAGAACATTACAGATGAAGAAAAATGTAAAAAGGAGCTAAAGGTACGAGGACTTAAACAAAATTAGCCATAATTAACCTCTATAAAAACATAATTTTTTGATTCGTAACTTAATCTAATCACTTTCTCAGCCGCCTCCCAACTTTGTCTCTTTCCCTCTCCCTTCTCTCTCTCGGCTTAAACTCCGAAAACCTAATTTTCCAGATTTCGGCCACCATATTTTGGTGATCATTTTCCCTCCGACCACCTCTAACGGTGGTTGGAAAACCAATCTCCACTGCCAAATGACTTAAAACCCAAAAAGCCTCTGTTTTTTATCTTCTAAATGCCCCAAAAGTTCCCATCAAATCTCTAGTTTTCTGATTTTCAACGACCTAAAGCAGTAATTAATTCGTTTTCTAACCTAAAGGCCCCCATCTTCATTCTAAACCCTAAAATCGATTTCTATCCCTTTGACCTTCGCTCAACCATCGTCGACTGACTTCGTTCATCTCCGTCCACCGACCGGATAGGCTTAAACCTCCAGGTAAACTTAATGTTCTCTCTTTCTATTTCCTTTATTTTTGTTTGAAAAGAGAAATGCTTGCATGCATTAAAAGAAAGCCTAAATTTTTGAAAGCTTGAATCACGAAAATGAACCCAATATACCTCTGAAATTTTTTTCGATTCTTTGATTGCTGCTCGTTAGGGTTTACACTGATTTTGTTGAGGGTTTTATACCCTCTTTGTTAAATTCGATAAAAATGGGTAAAAACAAAAAAAAAACAAAAAATCTTATCTTTTCTATTTTGTCTTCATGTGAGAATCACCCCTGTTGACTGGTATTCTAGAAGCTGTTGAATGATCAAATGGGGATCATGGCATTGGTGACGTGGAAAATAGAGGTGTTTATTGTGGCTGCTGGAACCTTCTGGAACTTTGAATGGCAGTGGTGGCGAGAGTTAGAGATAGGGTTTACATGCACTAGATGGGTCTTCAATCCTGGACCGTTGGATATTGGAGAAATCCAATGGCTTGTGTTGAGTGGCAACTGATGAGGAGTTTAGGGTTTATTAACCCCAAGCTACAATATTAGGTAGATGGGGTTTAGTAACTTGGGTCATTTAGGTTGTGTAGTTAGCCTGGTGAATGGATATGGGTATAATTTTATTATAAATGAACATTTATTGGTTTATTTGGATATGGAAAAATGGATTTGGGTTTTGGAGTATTTAACAGTGATGGGTAATTGAATAGCTAGTTTGATAATTTTGGGTCAAATTTTAACAATTATGTTTTGGACATTAACGTTTTGTTTGGGTTTTTATGAAATTGAATAAAATATCTTCAAGTCTCCCACTCAAAACGCCAACTACGAAATCCAAATGTGAATCCTTCCAACTATTTAAATAACTACAGCTAGCTTCACGGCTTAGGTGACACTCATTCTTCGTTCGTATTTATTATTATTATTTATTTATTTTATATATACTATAGTATAATTTTTGAATTTTTTCTTTAGAAAATAATTTTGAAAATGTATATATATATAGTTTTTGAAAACTTTTTGAAAAATATATAATATAAAGTTTTTGAAAACATTTTGAAAATATATATATTATACAATTTTTGAAAACTTTTTGAAAATATATATAATATATAGTTTTTGAAAACGTTTTGAAAATATATATATAATATATAGTTTTTGAAAACATTTTAAAAATATATTTAATATATTTTTTTAAACATTTTTGAAACTATATGATATATAATTTTGAAAACATTTTTTAAAATGTATAATATATAGTTTTTAAACTATTTTAAAAAATATATTATATAGTTTTATTTTGGAAATATTTTTATATATAATATATTATTATTATTGTTATTATTTGTTTTTTTTCTTTTTATCTATCTATTATTATTTTATTAACTTTTTTTATTTATTTTATTTTTAGGTCCAAGATAAGGCCTGCCTGACCCAGCAGGCCAATGACGGGTAAGGCCCAACAACCCGAGCCCAATTGCCTGACCCAGCATTGGCTAGGGTTTTATGTTTGATCCTAGTGTCACATAACAGGGATCACTAGATCGAGAGAGGATCAACGGTCAGGAAACGAGGGTTTGTTAAGTCCTAAAGATGTCATCACACCGTAGCCAAACTTGAGTTGTTGGATCTGCAACCAATCCAACGACCAGACCTCAAGATCGGCCAAACACTCAGGAACGGCCTCCGAGTAGTTTCCGGGTAACATGACAAATCACAATCAAATTAGACCGGTCATGTTTCGGGGAAACAGGACCGAAAAAAGGGCAACACATACACAACAACAAACCAATATACCCCATAGTAACATGTAAACTGAATAAAACAAACAAACAATAATCCGTTTCAATGATCGCGATAAGGCAACGAGCAACGTGGGAAACAAGCACCTCGTCAACAAGGAAATCCTGATGATCTCGGGATTGAGGCTAGAAGAACCGAACCCCACTCGTCTATAAATCCCTGCAAAACAAGAAGAGAATGGGGCATCAATTTCGAAAGCAACACATAATAATCGAAAGGAAAAATGAGGGGAGATTCGATTAGGGGTTTCGAAAAAAAGAAGGATAAGTTTACCTCTTGGTCTTGGTTGTTTTTGCTTCATCGGAGTGGAATGAATCCTCAAAGCCATCAAGGGTAACGTTTTAGGGTAAGGATTTGTAAGGTTTTTTTATTTGGGGTTTTGAATGAAAAATGAAAGATGAGAGAAAGGCTAAAATTGGAAATGGGGAGGGTTTTTGCCAAGATCGCATAAAAGGGGTATTTAAACCCCCCAAAACAATGTCGTTTAAGTGACTTTAGGGCATCTCTTGGTTCGACGCATGGGTAAATTGTGTAGAAAGGGTCCTTACTGTGTATAAGTTTCATTCTGGTCACTTAATGAAAATATTATATTACTATTTCGAACCTGTTGTTTTCTTTATTTATGATTTGGTCCTGTTTCCGACTCATTTTGTTATTAATGTGACTGTTTGATTTTGGCCACGATATTTTAAATGTTTTAGTTTGGTCACTAATTTAGGGTTTTAGGTATTTTGTGGATATTTGAATTTGGGTTTTGATATTTGAAAATATATCATTTTAGTCACAGTTTGACATTTAGGATTAAGTATTGTTTGATCCTTCATATTCTTATTTATTTTATTTTAGTATGTAAAAAGTATTTATGGTTTTTTTGGTCCCTTTATTTATTGGATCTCAATTTTTTCCTATATTTATCTTAAAATTAATATTTTTTATTTCATTTTTTTTTTTTTTTTTTTCTTATTTTTTTATTCCTTTTTTTATTTTTCTCTCTTAATATTTTTATTATTTATTTTTTCTTTTTTCTTTTTTTTTCTAAAATTTAACATTTTATCCTTTTGTTACATTTTCTTTTAATATAACATTTTTACATTTTTCCCTTCTTGATTATTTATTTATTTATTTTTCTTTTTTATTTATTTATTTTTGATGTTTTTATTCTACTATCTAATATCTTTGACTTGTTTTTTTAGTAGTAATTTTCAATCGATCAAATGTAAGCAGTTCGAATTGGTTTTAATTTTTAATTTTTTCAATTAAGACAACCGAAAAAATTAATTGGTACCGACATATTTTTTGTAAAACGCAAGTCAGGTAATATATGTCAGAACCACCTAAATGTTTTTAAAGTGATCGGTGGCGACTCTAACCCATTATTCAAGTCGAAGCCCAATTCTGGGCTCAACCGAAAGACGACCGCGACAAATTAAGGTCGTTTGTTTCACTAAAGTTTTTTGGAAAATGTTTTTTCGTAAAATGAATTACATTTTCAAAAAAAAAAAACATTTATGAAAACGTTTTACGATATTTGGAAGATGTTTAAATCCTTTTATCACTAGTTGATGAATTTTTAAAAATTATTTATTACAAATATTAAATACAATAAATATTATTATCATAAAACTTAATATTATTATTTTAAAATATTAAAATATTTTATTATTAAAATATTATTTTAATAATTTTATTAATAAAAATAAAAATATTTGTATATTTTATTGAAATAAAAATATTATAAATTATATTAATTATTTATTAAAGTAATAGTGTTATATTATATTTTAAAAATATTATTAGTATATCTTAAATATCTTTATTAAAATATTATTAGATATTATATTAATATTAATATATAATAATATTATTCATTTTTAATAATTTAATAATATTAATTCTATGAAAATTAATAATATAAATTTTATTAATAATTATTTATATTATTAAAATATAAATATAATATCTTATATTATTATAATATAATTGATTATTTTATTATAATAAAAATATATATATTATTAGAAATATTAATAAATATATTTTAAATATTTTAATAATTAATATTTTGATTAAAATGATATTAAAATATTTTATTAATATTAAATTCATAAAATAAAATTATTTGAGTATTTATTCTTTGAAGTGGAAAGTTCGGAAAATGACTTACGGAAAATCAGACCGTAAGTCATTTTTCAGAAAATACAAAGGAAATTTTGTTGACCAGGAAAATGTTTTACGTTGACCAACCAATTTTTCTAACCAAACATTGGAAAATGAGGAAAATATTTCTGAAAAACGTTTTACGTGAAACAAATGGATCCTTAGTACAAAATTAACTTCATGAACACATAACTTCAACACCATTTGAACATATCTCCTAAATCAGGGTTGTAGATTACATTTGGGAATAACATTATTGGAATGTAACATTACTTTAGGAATGTAACATTACTTGGGAATGTTGCATTACTTTGTTTGGTTTTTTAGTAGTAATGTAAAATTATAATGTTTGGTTTGAAGAATATAAGATTACTTAGAATGCATATTTACCAAATTCATAGAAATTATAAATATTTGAATGAAAATTCATAAAAATATTTTAATCGTTATATTAACTTCTGAGGAAACTTTTAATATATAATTAGTATATTATACTTATATTTTAAATAATTTTATAAGTATCATATTATTTTTATAAATATAATATAAAATAATAATATTATAATTTTGAGTGGATAAAGATATTATTTTTCAATGTATAATATCTATTTCTAATAACTTGAAGTTAGATATTATTTAAATAATTACATTTTTACAATAAAAATATTTTTCACCTCATAAAATTATAAATAATTAATATATTTAAGTTAAATATAGAAAATAATTTTAAATACTCAAATTTATTAATATTTTACTAAATTAAATTATTTGTATATTATTATTATGTTTATAATTTTGAGTGAAGTACAAAAAATAAGAATCGAGAATGATCATTATAAAAAGAATTCATTAGTCTAAGGGGGTATTATGTCCAAAGTGGTGGGAATTATCTAATGCCTAAGAATTTGGAGGTAGTGACATTCACTCCATTTTAACAAAAAAATGCTATTATTGGAAAAAGATTATTCTCGGGTACAAATATTTTTCCTGAACTAAACATGGGAATGCAATTCTGTAAAAGATTATTTCCTTTGGTAATTGTAGTCACTCATTTTCGTATGGGGTTTTGTTTAATATATATATAATGATAATATAATATAATTTTGAAAACATTTTTTTAAATATATATAATATATAGTTTTAAAACATTTTTGAAAACGTATATAATATATAGTTTTGGAAACATTTTTAAAAACGTATATAATATATAGTTTTGAAAACATTTTTGAAAACGTATATAATATATAGTTTTGAAAACATTTTTGAAAACATATATAATATATAATTTCGAAAACATTTTTTAAAATAGTTTTGAAAACATATAGTATGTGGTTTTGAAAATGTTTTGAAAACATATAATATAGTTTTTAAAACATATTTTAAAAAATATATATATATGTGTGTGTGTGTTTTTTTTAAATATATATAATTTTTGGAGATATAATTTATATACTTACATATTATATATATTATTAATTTTTGTATAATTGTGAACTAAGAATTGATACCTTAAAATTGAATTAAATCTAGTTGTCTTATAAAAATCTAGAAGAAGTTAAAAGATTGGTAATGTCTGGATAGGCTTAAATATGATAAATAACCTCATACAATTATTAAAACACCTTGTAAATGTAAAATTATGAAAATACCCCTATAGAGCTAAATGAATAAAATGAAATAAGTCTTAAATACACAAAGGGATAAATGGCTATGAATCTCCATGATTGGCTTTGAGGGTAATCATTGAGGTGATCTTAGAGACGATAAGTTATTTATTTATGTGGCTGACATATGATATATATTATGCGATTTTAGTGAGATCTGAAAAACAATACGATACTTGATAATATAATTGTGTAGGTTTAGTGGCGAGAGACTATCTGATATCCTTGATTTATGGCTAGATGCTTAGGGATATTAGGAACCACCCTTTGCTACCTGACGCTTAATGATGTTAGGTATCAATGCCATTGATACTTAACGTTTATGATACCAAATGCATGTATTATATTTATTTGACATTATGTGAATAGATATGTATAATACTTTGATGTGTGTGATACCTAAGGCTAATATATACACTATTTATGATACTCGATGTTGAGTGATGCCATGTATCATTAATCTTAGTATTTAAGACTAAGTGAGACCAAGTATCATAGATGATTATATTAATGTTATAACTTACTGGTTATAAACAATTATGAGTCATAATAAATAGAACCATAGATTAATAGGTACTGATACCACTGCTGAGAGAGCATAAACGAATGTTAATAACTAGGATATCCATAAATAAGGATGATATGTCATATTATGTCTCTGGGTTAGAGGAAATACGTTTAAGCCTTGATGATTAATTAAGGAGGATTTATATTATGCTCAATGTTTTTATGCTTATATCTAATTTACATGCTTATATTTATGACTCATGAAATATAGTAGAGTAGATGTGTACCACTAAACTTGGTTAACTAGCATTCGAATTGTTTTTATGCACATGTTATAGATTTTATGGATTGTGATGGAACAATGACCTCATCAAATGAATCTTGGTGGATTTATCAGAATATATCAAATGAATACTTTTAGTTAGTAGTACGTTAAATGAATAAATTTTTTGAATACATTAAATGAATAATTGTGTTGGCATGTAACAGCGTCTTAATTATTGATCGAGTTGTATTTATTGTTTTATTATTTTATGAATTAAAAGAGCTATGCATTTTATACAAATGTTTTAATATGTGATTTTGAATTAAATTATTAAATTTTTTTGGATTACTCTGATGATCGAATAAAATAACCGTAAAATTTTCAGAAGTTGCTTACTGAATTTAAGGCGTTATAAGTACTTATGCGGGGAATCGACATCATACGATTTTTATTCTACTTCAAGACTAAATAGGTACTAATACTCGGGGTGAATATCAATAATAATAGGATAATACCAATACTCATTATAAGTGTCGATACCATCATGAATTATTTGAACTTCGAACCTTAATTTATTATTGGTTACTCATGGTGATACTAATACTCATGGACTTTATTCATATCTATGAGTGAGTAATATTAGAGTGTTTCATATGAAATTTTGTGTTTAATTAGAATTTCATTTTATAATACTTCATTATTAATTATTTTTATTCTTCTAAATAAAAAATAGAAATAATTAAATAAATTAAAATAATATATAAATTATTACAGATAATTTATCTTTGTGTTTAGAATTTACTTGGAAATAGATATTTAGAGAGTTCAAACCGAAAGGGACTGAGTTCAAACTATGGGTGTCTGGTTAAGGATTTTTTTTAAAAGATGTTTCGCTTTTTATTGAAGTTTTTAAAATTTTAAATAATGAATTTTTATAAAAAAATTTATAAATAAAAAATTCCCAAATACGCTATTTTAATTTCATTTAAATTTCTCATAACATTATTTTTAATATACATAATTTCGTTATAAGATGGAAAATTTGATCTTCAAAATATTATTTCATTTAATTCTAAAATATATTGTCCATATTTTATATTTTTAGAGATTCAATATAAAATACTGTTTATTTATAGTATCAGCATTTTTATTGATTATTTTCTAACTCATAAAATTAAATTTTAATACTGTGTGTTATTCTTAAAAATATTTATTCAAATAGAATAATCACAATAATGAATAATCTTATTTTAATATACTAGCATTTTAAAAATATCATACGATTAGATAAAAAAAATTAAATCTTTATAGGGATTAAAAAAATAATACAAAAATCATTAGATTGTAAAACATGCAAATAATTTAATAATATAAAATTTAAATATAAATTAAAATTAATGTAATAACCATTTTGAAGCTTAACTATTTATTTTATAATTAAGCCAAATGTATTATAAATAAACTAAAATAATTTTTAGAAGATCATTGGAATAAGAAATTTAACCCAAAAATATCCCTTTAAAAATCTGTATATTTTTAAAATAATAGGAATTTCATTTCAAGACAAGAAATTAACTATTATTGACGACATACCAACTTATGAAAGGAATGACAATACATTACCAAAAAAAGGCACAAAGTATAAGACGGTAAATTTAAAGAAAACCTCACAAAATTAAAGGAAATTTGCACTCTCCATCGAACATGCAGCATTAGACATGAAGTAGACAAAAGTACTGGTTAACATATAAAAGAGCATTATATTTCATCTGTAGGTGAATCTACAGATGGTGATGCTGCTGCTGGTAATGTGTAGATTAATCTATGGATGATGGTGCTAACGGTGATGACAATGAAAGATTCAACAGAAACCCAAACAGTATCCCGATCAGTCCCACAACAAACGCAAACATTAAGGAGAAGCCAGAGTCATTTCTTCGTTGTCGTCGTCTCTTCAGAAAATCCTGTTTCAGAAAAGTAGGGGTGTTTACTTATTGATCACGGCAGCAGTAAGCTGTAATGGTGTACTTCAGAATATAAACAAGAACAATATCACAAAGGGGTCACTTCTGGCATCTCTTATGGGATCGGCTTAAACTGTTGAGTCGAAGGTTTTTACGTGGATGAAAAAGTTTTCCTGGTTTGATTGGGAAATCTGAAGTAAAAACATACCAGTTCCTGTTGCAGCTGCAGTGTTTGCCGAAATGCCGTATCTCTTTCATCCTTCAGGTGCTGCACAGTCTGGTTCATGAATGCAGAAAGGAAGTGTAAAATGGAAGACATAAAAATCAAATTCTGGGTTTTCATTTTTCAAGTTGGTCCTTCACCACAAAAACTCGAACAACTCGACTAGACTCAACTTGATGTGAAAAAATTTCAGATAAAGTTTAAGTTATAAAATAAGACTCGTCCACTCGACTAACTCAAAATTTTTTGACTTACTGTACCAAATACTCACCCTATCTACAAGGAACTCAAATTATTAGCTCATGTAAACCAGAACAGTGCCAAGAGCCTACTTATTTCAAACAACGAATTCCGGATCAACAAAACCAGGCTTTGAACATAATTGAAATTACAAACGCATTTAAAACAGAGGTTAGAATGAGAGCTTTGAGTTGCCTATGTCAGTACTGATTTCTGTGCCTCTTCCAACTGTCACATCAATTCAATCGAACCTTTACGGAAAACCTCAAATTGTGCGTAGACCACGATATATTCCTAAAACAAAACAAAAAAATAAATAAGCAGATCAATGACTAGACTCACATAGTTCGAATCAGCGCCTTGTTCTGTGTAGCTCTTAAATCCTTCATCTTCTGAAGGATTTACATAAAAAACTTTAAGCTTGCACTCCTGTATCTCCCTACTGCTGTCCTTATTAAACTGAATGCAAAGACAAGGTTGACAATCCAAATATCATAAATGTGGTAAACAAAAAACATTATTCTCAATGTCGGTATTCTTACGGTATCTGCCGGGAGGTCATCCACATCAGTATTTGGAGGCACTACAGTACTCTGTAACAGAAATTTGTCTTTGCATTGCATATCTGGAGGGTATTCCCGTTGAGCTTGGAGGGTGACTGACATTCAAGCAGATTAACGAAAATCAGTATCATAAATATAGAATCTGGATGAAGTATCCATGAAAAGCAATGGATGAAGCAGATTGTAGACTTTTAATCGTTGAGATGGTTTTAGGACAGAACTGATTAGTAATAATACCTTAATGACGATGAATCCAAAGGCTGTATACACCGGTATTTGGTCGCACAAAGTACTTCTTAGGCGAAGTCGTTTTAACCTAACATGATTAAAATCCCAAAATGAACAAGAACACACACAAGTATTCAGATACATTTGCAATGGTAACAGAAACTGCGTGTACCTTAAACGCCACATGGTGTTCTGTGATGTTCACCACTTTAAGATCACAAAAGCTTGGCTTTTCAAGCTCAACTGAAAACATGAAAAGCAATACCAAACCTTAAATTTGTTCTGCAATATTTTTCAAGAATCAACATATACTCATACATGAAGACAAAGATCACCGGCATTAACTCTCAGGCATTTCAAATAAACCAGCATCTAAATACAAAATTTAAGGCAGGTAAACATTGACAAAATGTTAGAAAAAGATTAAAACTAAAAAAGAAGCTGCTTTCTTTCCTAACATTTTCTAAAGAACACTATGTCAACCTTAACAAATCAAATTCATGGTGCCTCTGGTTGGAATAATGCTGAATTGGTAAGTGCTAGAATCCAAAACATCGGCAATCTTTGAAATCAAGGAATAAAGTAAAGAAACAGATTAAATAAATCAACATATAAGTCACAAGAATCTCCACAAATCTAATACCACAAAATTGTCAAAAAAAATCACCTCCACTGTATTGCATCCCTATCAATCATCGCCTGAAATTCAACACAACATTGATCCATTGCACCCATATTTTCGATTGGCATAATACCAGATTTAGCCCCCAATGTTATCAAAATGGTCATTTTGACTCCTATTCTTTTTTCTTTTTTGAGCATTTTAGCCCCAACATTTCATTTAGGGAAAAAGAGCCCTTAACATTTACAGAATAATATATTTGGCCCTTATTCTTTCCTTTTTTAGCATTTTTGGCACTCAACGTTAATTTTAGGATAAAGTGACCCATATTTTGGAGGGTTAATAGTGTATTAACTAACTGTTTCCATCTATAGACGGGGCTTTGGTAAAAGTTTGGGGCCTAATTTTGGCATTAGTTGATCACATAACTATAGAATTGAAGAACTTCCACATACATCCAATGGGAATCTACATTACAGTTTCATGAATGTATACAAAAGAACCCAAAAACGTTGAAAAAAGCAATTATCTAACAGAGGTTTGAAGAGAGAGGAATTGAGTAAATATTAATGAGGCGGAACTAACATGTGGTGCAAACGGCAACTGGCTCGGTCTAAATCCGAGGTTTCTTCTTTTGTTTTTTCCCTTTTCTTTCGGATGTGGTAAACGGAATCGCCGATATAAACGCCGCCAAAGTCGGAGTTTTTTCAAGTTCAAATAAGATTTTGTTATTTTATTTAAATTTTAGAAGAAAAATACATAAAAAAATGTTGGATAAAAAGTTGACACAACCTGTAAAATTGACTAAAATCGACTCGAGTCGGAACTATGTTGACATGAATCCAAGTTAGACTTGAAAATTGTGGATCTGAATCCGACCTGCACCCGACTTGAGAACGACCTGAATCCAAATTGAACCGAAATATATGATACTCGAACCCAAACTGCATCTGACTGATATGAACTCGAACCCGAGGTTGACCTGGTAAATAACTGGTATTACCCGACCTGTTTTCTACCTGACCTGTTATGAACCTGACCTGTAATTGACTCAACTATAGATGACCCGACATGTTGTTGAACTAATATGATATTTACCTGACTTATAAGTAATAAATTACAATTAATATAATTATGTTATTTTAAATTTATAATAAACTTATGATATTTAAATTAATATGATTATTTTTTGAAATTTAGTTTTTATATTAATTATAATTTGTATATTAATTCCAATTCTTTATATTCTTTATAATTCTTATATTATAAATTTTATTTATAATCATTCAATTAAATTTAGTTATTGTCTTATTGAACATGATTTTTATTAGACTATATAAATTGAGTTAAAATATTAATAAATTAATTTACTTTTAATGTGAAAATTGATTAATAATTTAAGTATAACTTAACTTAAAATTTTAAAATAAATATATATTAGTTGAATAACATAACAAATACTAAAACAAAAAATTTATAAATGAATAAGTTAATTTTATCACACTTGAATATACTAATATTACAATAAAATCAACTAAATAAAATAAATTTATGTTGAAATAAATGCTCTCAGGTCTTATAGCTAAGGTTTTACAAGGCTAAAAGTCTGACTTTACTACCAGAAATATCATCATCAAGCCTTTATACATAAATGCTGCCAACATGTTTAATTATGAGCAACTTTCTAGTTTTAAAAACCAAAATGCACCAACATAATTTAACACGAGTAACTATTTAGATAAGAATTTACAAGGTACAAAAATTGATTTAAGTCATACCAACAACAATAATTTACAAGACATCAGTGAGTAATAGATAACAACAACCGACAAGCATCACTGTATCAATTCAGCAAGCATCATCGCATCAATTCAGCAAGCATCCTGCATTAAGAAAGCATACAATCAGTGGTAAAGACAAGGGGGAATTCGATGACCAACAGTGCCAAACATTTCTGACTTTACCAAACCCTTACAAATATCAAGTAGAAGCAAGCAATATCAAACAGAAGCAAACAATATAAAACAGAATCAAGCACCAAATATTTCTTCATGTAAGGAACCTTACAAAAAAAAATTATTAATGAACTATTTGAAACTTTTATTAAATAAACATAATAAATATAAAATATTAAGTTACCATTGAAGAGAAGAAACAAGACATAATCTCCAATTCCAATGGTTTCATTGACCATTAGACACCCTAAAAATATAAAAGGAAAATTAAAATAATTAATAAACAATTTAAAATATTAATGACATTAACATTAAAAAATAATTTGGCTTACCTTTACATAGAAGACTCATTAACCACAGTAAGGTATTCTTCATCCTTATCCTCCGACTCAAAACCATACAACCAATTACGGGTTGTTACAAATATCTCAACATTTTTAGGTAAGAGTTTAGCTCTTAATTTGTTCAAAATTCGACCCCCATTCTAAATGACGATTCAGATGCAACTAAAGTAATTGGAATATCCAATATATCTCTTGCCATGCGAGAAAGTATCGGATGTGAAATACTTTGATTTTTCCAATACTCCAAAATGTCAAAGTTAGTTTTTCCAGTCTGAGGGACAAGAGGCAAACTGATGTAAGAATCAACATCAGATCGTCCACTACTTGAAGCAACTTAATTGGCATCAAAAGTCTGAAAAATAAAAGACAAAAATTAGTAAATGAAAAGAAGAAATAAATAAGATAAAATTCAACTCAAAATTGTAATAACTAACCTGAAATATATCTGATTTTCTAAATGTTCGAGGCCGATTGGAACTTGAGTCACTTTTGCCTAAGGATGTGTTACTTTGGACATAAGAGAAATAACCACAAGGTGCATTTTTTTGAATAAAATACATATAACTCAAGAAACTCATTATAAATGACACTTACCCTCCGTTGAACTTCATCCTCAACATAAAGAACATTATACAACTATTTCAGAAGTTGTAATTTATATCGAGGATCAAATAAAACAACAAAATACAGAATCATTGAGTGATCAGACCAATATTTCTCATATAGTTCAAGCATGGGTCCTGCCATTGCAGAAATACCTTCACATGGATCATTATGAGTATCACACAATAATTTTTTCAATTGCAACAACGTTAGCCAAATACAAGTTAGAAGTGGGATAATTAGAACCAGAGAACAGAGTAATAATTTCATAAAAAGACTCAAGAAAATCACAAATTATTTGAACAATTTCCCACTCATGATCAGTAATGAAATCCAACTCATTTTCCCTATTAACAAACAAGTTAATTGCTAATCTAGCCTCAAGTGCCCTATGAACCATCAATTAAGTAGAATTCCATCGAGTAGGAACATTCAATACTAACATACCAGAGAAAGAAGAATCACAGTCTTTAACAGCTAATTCAAATGCACAAAGTCGAGAATCAGAAAAATCAATAAACTTAACAATCTCACGCAGTTTAATAATAGAATAATCAATTACCTTAAAACCTTTTTGAACTATCAAGTTCAAAATGTTGACAACACACCTTATATGGAAGTACTTACCATTGCAGGGAAGAGGAGAAATGACATTCAAATCATCTTTCAGTCTCTTGGTCATTTTATCATTTGCAGAAGCGTTATCAAGTGTAATGGTAAATGCTTTTTTTCAAGACCCCACTCACATAACATCTTTTTAACAAACTTAAAGATTGACTCACCATCATGAGAAGGAGGAAAACGATGAAAATTAAGTATTTTAGACTGAAGTTTCCAGTTATTATCAACATAATGAGTAGTAAGAGCAAAATAAGAACGTGAAGTGCAGGTAGACCAACCATCACATGTAATACAAACACGACTTGAAATAGTATGCATTGAATCAAGTAGCAATTTTTTTATGCTTTTCATGCTCCAACATGCAATACTTAGTAACAATATACCTAGATATATCCTTAACAGAGGAATTAAGGTAACGATGCAAGTCCCTAAGTTTTTCATGCTCAACAATACTATATGCATAACCATGACATAGAATAGCCTCAACAAACAATTCACATTATTATTTTTGATCAAAAGAACTTACCAAAGCAGGATTTTTAGTAAGATATTCCTTATAAGATTGGCATTTCTCAGTATGTCTTCTAGGGTTAGATGTACCAATATAAGAATCAACTTTATAATTTTTATTTTTGCAATACTTACACTCAGCATAAACAGAATCATCGACAGATTTGATGAAAGTGTAATGCTCCCAAATAGGAGAAGTTCTTCTCCCGAACTCAACTGAACATTTAGCCTTCCTCTTAGATGATTTATTGATATAAATTGCTTCTGACAATATATCATTTACATCACCTTGCAAAAAAAAAAAAAAAACCAGGGTTAGTATACAAAATTAAATTTTTTAAATATATATAAAGAATATACAAAAAAAGAATGGATAATTTACCTCTTTCAGAATGTTCTTCTTTCTGATCTGTTAGGTTTTCTCCTACAAAACAAATAAAGAATATATTAATTCGAATATTAAAATAAAAATAAAAAAAATAAAAAATGGGAATGAGAAATATCTAGATATTTCAACTCATAAGACAAACTATCCATGAAACTGTAGAAATAAAATAAAGGTTTTGAATAGTTTGGATTTTGGTTCGGGTTCGTATTCAGATTTAGATTCATGTTTGGATTGGATTGGGTTCGGGTCTGGATTCGGGTTAGGTTTTGAGTTTGGGTTTGGGTTCGAGTTCGGGTTTGGGTTTGGGTTTGGTTTTAGGTTCGGGTTTGAGTTCGAGTTTGGGTTTGGGTTTAGGTTTGAGCTTGGATTTGGGTTTGGGTTCAGGTTTGGGTTTGGGTTTTGGTTCGGGTTCAGGGTTAGAGAATATGAACAATGGTGGGTTTGATCTAAACAAATAGTTTGGGTTTTGGTTTTCAGTGTTTGTAAGGATTAAAGAAGGGTTTCGAGATGAACAAAGATGAATTGATGTTTGGGTTTGGTGTTTGATCGAATAAACCAAGTTGGTTTTTAAGTTTTGCTTGTTTGTAAGGGTTTGGGGAAGAGCAATGATGAACACAGATGAATAATAGATGAACTTTTGGGTGTTTGATAAAAAAAATAGGAATGAGTTTAGGTTTTGGTGTTTGTGAAGATCAAATAATGGTTTGGGGAAGAATTGAGATGAACACGTGATGAATATTTTGGTGTTTGATCTAAAAAACATGAAATGGTTTGGGTTTTGGTGTTTTTGAAGATCAAATAAGGGTTTTTGGGATGAACACGGATAAACAAAGGTTGAAATTATGGGTGTTTGATCGAAAAAAACACAAAATGGTTAGGTTTTGGTGTTTGTGAAGATCAAATGAGGGTTTTTTGGGATGAACACAGATGAAAACTTATAAACACAGATGAATTTCTATAGAGAATGCAGAGGATTTTGAGAGAATCAAAGAGTTAGAGAGAGAGAGAGAGAGCAAAATAACAAAATGAGAAAAAGAAAGGAAAATGGCTGGAAAATGAAAATTTTTGCCTTTTATACGGGTTCGTTTGGTTTTCGGGTTTGGGTTTTGACCCGCGTGTTTTTTAACTTCATTTGACATTGTAGCGTTATCTCCCAGTTTTAAATTTGTTCAATTTAGTCCAAATTTAATGATGCAATATATTAATTTAAGCTTCATATTTAAATTTTCTTTAATTTAGTCCAAATTTAATGTTACAATTTATTAATTTAAGCTTCATATTTAAAATTTGTTCATTTTGATCCTTATATATTTTCCAATTCTTTCAATTAATATATATGTTTATATTAATAAATTAATATATAGTTTATATATACTGATAAACTATATAATATATAGTTTATATACTAATGACTATAATGTATAGTTTATATATACTATATAGTTTATATATACGAATGAACTATATAATATATAGTTTATATATACTAATAACTATATAATATATAGTTTGTATATACCATATACTTTATATATATAGTTTTTTATATATAGTTCATATGTAAACTATATAGTATATATAAACTATATAGGTAGTATATACTATATAAATAGTTTATTAATTAATGTATTCAACTATATAGTGTTCATACATATAATATATACTTTGAATTTATATAGTATAAATTATATAAGTATAAATTATATTATATAGTATATAAATATCAACTATAGTATATACTATATAAATATCAACTATAGTATATAGTTTATATATAAACTATAGTTTATATAGTTTTTATATATAGTTCATATGTAAATTATACTATATAGTATGTATAGTTTATATATATAATATATAAATATCAGCTATAGTATGTAGTATATAAATATAAACTATAGTTTTTATATATAGTATATACTATATAAATAGTTTATATAGTTCACTAATAAACCATATATAGTTCATATGTAAACTATAGTTCAATATAAAATATAATTTATATAGTTTATATATAAACTATAATTTATAGTTTTTATATAGTTCATATGTAAATTATACTATATAGTATATATAGTTTATATATATAATATAGTATATAAATATCAACTATAGTACGTAATATAAATATAAACTATAGTTTATATATATATATATGTATATATATAGTTATATATATATAAATAATTTATATAGTTCACTAATAAACTATATATAGTTCATACGTAAACTATATAGTTTACATAGTTTATAGTTTATACATGTAGTTCATATGTAAACTATATATATATATAGTTCATATGTAAACTATAAAGTATCCATAGTTCATATGTAAACTATATAGTATATAGTTACATATAGTATAAGTTAGTATATATTGTTTATATATAGTTTAAATATTAATATCCGTAAACTATATAGTTTATATATAATTTCATAAATTAACCCTAAATCATAAACTCTAAACCATATATATATATATATAAATTATATAGTTTATATATAGTTTATATTAATAAACTATATATTTATATTAATAAACTATGTAGTTATATATAGTTCAATAGTTCATATATAAACTGTATAGTATTATAATTTATACAAATATAGTATATATATTTATACATTATATATATATATATATATATTATATATATATAGATATATATATATATATATATATATATATAGTTGTTTTAATTTTTTTCTCAACTTTTGAAATGAGTGCAATTTAGTCCATTTTACAGATTTTTTCACATATTACAATCATTTCAATTTGATCCCTGTGTGTTGTTTTATTTATATAAATTTTTATTTTTAATTTCATATTTGTTCAATTTAGTTCTTAAATTTGTATTTTTCATAAAATTGAACTATGATTATTTATATTCTTAGTAATTTACTCTAAATCATATACAATTACAAATTGCAATTCAACGTTCGCAAAAGATGAAAATAATTAATGCAAAAATAAAAATTAACCCGATTTGAACTCAATCTGTATCTGATAGAAATTCGACCTGAATTTTATCTGGCAATGATATGACCCGATCTGAACGAGATTCACCTGAAGTCCATCCGAACATGAATTAACCTGGTCTTTAACTGCTCCAGACCTTAACTGTTTTGACCTGAACTGACATTGATCCGAACTAAAAGTAACCCGACCTGATCCGACTCGAAGCATCTAATTTACCTAACTTGATCTGTATCCGATTTTACCTGACCTGACAGGATCCGACTGAAACCTGAACGATTACCCGAATTTACATCCCTAGGTGAAGTTGTTTGGAGGTTTTGTGCACCCTGAGAAGGCAGATGGTTTAATAAAAGATCCAGGAGGGAGAAGGGATGGTGATAGGTGTCATTTTATTAGGTTTATGTTGTAACAACCTGGACGTGGTATCATTGATAATCAAACCTCTTATGTGTCACTTTAAGATTTAGAAGTTTTTTTGGCAAAAAAACATGAAACCCTTGTACTCTTTAAAAAAATTAATGTGTCCCTTGAATTATTGTTTTATTCAATGTGACTCTCAAATTCAGAAAACAAACCCAATGTGATTTATTGATCAACATTTTTCATTATTGACTATTATGATATTGACTTAACAATTCATAGTGCTAACATAAAAATATACGATGCTATTGTGGCAGTCTACACTAACCGATGATGTGGTAAATAACATGAAGATGGGCTAAATAAATTTTTTTAGTCTTATTCGTGGATCAAATTAATTTCTTTATAAAATTGCAGGGGCTTATTTAATAAGTAATTTTTTTTAAATTTAAAATATAAAAATATTCAAATATTCAAAAAATTAAATATAAAAATACTAAAAATAAAAATTAAATTACTAAAATATATATATATATATATATATATATATATATATATATATAAACATACTGAAAATACTATTAAATTTTTTAAGAATTAAATATATATCTTAAACTATAAAATGATAAGTCATAAATTATTAAACAAATTAAAAAATATTATTTAGAAAATATTATACATTTTATATACATGTAACATATAGTCATATCATCAACACTTATACACAATATTCTTACTGGATTAGTCGAAACTTATAAATTTTGTATCTAAACTTAATTAGGAAATATAATAATTTTTTGTATCAACAAACACATCTAATCATACATTGAACAATTTTAAGGGCTATTCGTAAACCCTTGTACATCGTATAATATGATAGTATATAAAGTGGCATTTAAAAATTGTCTGAAATATGATTAGATTTGTGTATTGATGTGAGTAACTTATGATGTTTTCCTAATTATATTTAGATACAAAATTTGTAAGCCTTGACTAAACACACAAACACATATTTAATTCTTTAAAAAATTAATAGTATTTATTTTTTAATATATATTTTCTTTAATAATTTAGCTTTTATTTTTAATATTTTTAATATTAAAAATAATTTTAAAATTTAAATTTAATATATTTTATTTAGAGTAAATGATATGTTGAACATATTTTGATATAACAAATTAAGGACAAAATATTTTTGGATTTAATTTAATTTATTCAAAATTTTCAAAAATAATTCAAAGTCCATTAAACAAGAATTTGAACACAAAACAGTTTTCTAGGTAAATCGTACCGATATTGTTCTTAAAGCGCCACAATCTTCTGTTGTATGCCCTGAGCTTCCTATGTGATAGCCACATAAAACGTTAGCATTGTATCCCTTAGGGTATGGTGGTTCTTTAGATTTGGACTGAACTGGAGTCACAAGGTTTCTCTCCACTAGTAAAGGGAACATATCCTCATATATCAACAAGTTCTGATGACTTGGCTTCTCTTCGTCCATCTTTCCTTAAACTTTTACAGTTGTCACTATTTCCTTGGTGTGTGGTTCCTCAAGTTTGCTAGGGTCACCTCGCTCTAAAGTACTTTCTTGTGCGTCTAACATTACAATATTATTTTCATTGAGCTCTTTCCCTTATTGTGAAGAAGATCCTTTCCCTTTGGCTAAAGCGTCTATCTTGTCCATCATCTTGGACATTTGTTCTCTCATCTCTTGCAGTTCGTTTTGCTCATTGTTAGACATATGATCTTTGGGTACATGATTCCCTACTCTTCTCGGAGCTTCTTTAAGATTCCATCTCCTAACTGTATCATGGTCTACTTGATCATAAAACCCCTTGTCCATCATAAAAACCTTTTAATTGATGACCACTCACAAATTGAAACCTTTGTTTATGTCATGACCACATGATGCAAGAAGAAAAACACAAGGAAAACAACTCAGTGTATACTAGATAATGTAAATGCAATAAAATGAGAAGCATAAGGAAAACAAGTTAGTGCATACACATAAATGCAAATGCAAAGATGCAATATGGGATACAAATGCAAAGATGCAATATGGGATACAAATGCAAAGATGCAATATGGGATGCAAATGCAAAGATGAAATGCGGGATGCAAGTGCAAATGGTGTTAATCCTAATGATGGATCTCATAAAAGAAGTTTCATTGGATATCAAAGTCTTCTCTTTACAAAGTAGCCTATTTTACAGACATGCCTTTACTTGAGCATTTGGTCTAAAGTACGTCGATGCTTCATCCTAGTGCTTCGTCCTCAAAGACTCAATCTCTCAAGTGCTCCACGATTCTTTGAGCTTGCGTAGAGGCTTCATTAAAAGTACATCTCATCTTGGATGATGTCCATTTGACACCCTTCAATTTTGAATATCGTGCTATCGATCAACCCTGATTCATGATTCTTCAAGCGAGCTTCCTCCTTGTTCTCTTTGAGCTTCTAGCCATCGATACATGTTTGTTTATGCGACTACTTGATTGAAAAATTATTTCTCCCTTTGAAAGATTTTCACTTAGATATTCAATTGCGGATCAACACCTTTGTATCATGTGATGATGATATGATGCAAAAAGGAAAAAATGACATAAAAACAAGAAATAAGTTAGTATAAGTAAGATAATTGATAAAAGTAAAAAATGATATTTAGAGATGAATTTAGAACCTACCATTATGGTATCTACCCAACATGGTTTATTAAAATGGGTCTTACCCAAACATGCTTTCTACACGACATGCTTTATTTCAAGAAATTAATCCTAACTGATTGGTATCTAGTTCACATGCTTTCATTCAAAACAAATTTACTATATGAATTAAAAGCAAAGGGAAAAGGTTCAAATTCGTTCCTCCTTTGTGAACATCTATTTTGGTACATACTGACGGACATAGGTTCAACATGGCTTTACCTAGGGTGACCAGTCTATGGTTCACTGCATGCATGGTTTCGGCTATATGGGAAAAGGTTCTTGAGTTATCCTTGATGTCGGTGCCCCCTTGGGCTGCCAAACTCTCAATAATCACCCATTACAGGCTTCAAAGGGAACGAGTTCAATTCTAGGAGATCCACTTCCCTATACCCATACGAGGAAATAAATTCCCACGAATGTACAAGACATGTGTCTCAGAGGTTAGTAACTATAGCTCATATGGGGAATAAATTCACCACGAAAGCATAGTGTTCACCCCTGCTTAATTGGGATGGAGTTCGGGTATAAAGCTTATGTCATGTAATGCAAGTGATGTGTGTGAGGAGGAACTTGCAAACCTTTAACACAAACAAAACAAAGATAAACGCTTTCGAAAATAAAAATTCAATGAATTTGCAAACACGAATTCAAACATCAATACAACTATTTACATAAAGAATGCATAATGAATTAACAAATGTTCAATGAAAATGATCATAAGCTAAATATGGACTCGAAACCATAATTTCCATCACTAAAACAACATATAAGAGACTAATGGCTTGACTCTCTAATTTGTCCCTAGTGGAGTCGCCAAGTTGTCGTAACCATTTAAAAAAACTAAAATTTATTTTACGACTTTTGAGAAGTAATGGTGGGTTTCAAAATCTATTTAATATGGAGTCGCCATCGACCTTTGGATTAGGTAGGTCGAATACCTAAAAACGTCTTTTAAAACAATTTTAAGAAAAATTATTTTAAAGATAAAAATTAGTGTGCGTTAAATTTAAACACTAAAATGTATAATGACAAAATTTTCAAGTCGTCACTAATAACCCCGTCACTATTACATTAGTGACAATTATTCAAAAAATTGTCACAATTGTTTTTTTGTGACCATTTATTTGACACAATTATTAATATAAATTGTGATGATTCTTTTTACACTAAAAATATATTTTGTGACCATCAATATTGTCACACTAAGTATTTTTTAGTGACCAAATGTTTGATATCATTATCAATAGAAATTGTGATAAATTTATTTGACACTGAAAGTATATTTTGTGACCACCAATGTTGTCACAGTAAGTGTTTTTTAGTGACAAAATGTTTGATACTATTGACAATAATCTGTTACTATTATATTAGTGACAAATACTTTATCACAACTACATAACTAAATTAATTAAAAAAATTTACTATGCAATCAATTATAGTAGATATTACATTTTTGGTTATATTCATCTTCTTAAGGAACTTGCGTTGCAATTATTGCAACCAATATTTGATTTCAGATCGAGTACTACAAAAGCATGGGCGACCCTCCCAACCAACCCAATTTACTTAAGGGGTCTAGTGTCTCATCTTGCTAGACCACCTGGTTGTTGGTTTAACATGTTACTTTTTGATAAATCAATACAATACATGACTTTTAAGATGATCGAACCTGGGATCTTCAGGGAAAGGGTGCAACGCCTAGCCACTGTGTTGAGAAAGAAATATACGTTGTTGATAAAAAAAATATTTATGTTAAACTAGTGTTGAAATTTCAACATATATATATATACAATATTAATTATTATTATAATAATTTAATTAATTTTTTTATAATTTCTCATATGAAATACATTTTTGGAAGATAAATATAAAAAATATTTACATTTATTTTTAAAACATAATTATATAAATATTAAGATTTAAATATAATATAATACAAAGTGTTCTTAAATTGTATTTAAAAAGTAAAAATAAAAATATTTTACAATGTATTAACCCTTGTAGTGAAAGTCCTAAATTAAAAAAAGAAAGTATTAATAATTAACTGATGTTTACAAAATTCACATATATCTCCATAAAGATCATAAAATACATATAAAAATTAATAAATTATTTTGAAGAAAAAACTAATCAGAATTGAATATTAAATGACACTGTCAAAGCTTATAGTATCATCAGTCATTTATTTCATTAATAAAAATAAAATTCACAATAATATAATACTATTTATTTAAAAAGGTTAATGTAATTTTATTAGTCATTTATTATTCATATAGTAATTGTACAATTTGGATGGTTATTGAAATTTAAAATTTTAAAATGTATACAAACTAAAATTGATCAAATTAGAGCATAAGACTAATAACAAAATTTTAACATTTGACAAACTAGTTTATCTTATCAACAATTTTAATTATTATTGATGACAATATTTATCACAACAAAAATTAAAATTCTAAGCGACAATCAACTTTATTGTCACATTAAATATCAAATAATAATAATCACTTTATATATCGTCACTATCATATCATTTCTCGCCAAGGAAATAATTGTGTCAATTTGTGTATTCTAATAGTGTCAAAATTTTCGTGACGGTGAAATTTGTATCACAATTATATATATTTATAGTAAGAATTTAATTGTGAGAAAAATATAATCATCATAATTATTACTATAATAGTGACGAAATAAAAATACATCACATTTATTTTTATTAATAGTGTCGTACAAAATTTTTATCACCAAAATTTTAATATTTGTGACAAAATACATCACATTTATTTTTAGTAATAGTCACAAGTATACCATTATAAAATTGTAAACTTACTAGTGAAAAACTGTTATTGTCACAATTACGAATAATAATAGTGACCACTTAATATGTTATAATTATTACATTGTTTTTTTGTTTAAAAAATGATGTCAATTCAAGCATTTAATTAGTGACTAAATACAAGTACGGCATTCACTTCAATAGTGATAAAAATTATTGTCGTCACAAATCATCAACTAATATTAGTGACAAAATGTTTTCATCACAATTATTAATAGTAACAGTAACTACGTTATATATTGTCACTATTACAATTTTTCCCGTGAAAATAAGTTGACGCCAATTCAACCATTCTATTAGTGACCAATTGATAATGACAACTTACTTTAGTCACAATAAAATACTATTAGTGATGAATTACTTGTAATGAGCTTCAAAGTCGTCACAATTATTATCTAAAGAGTGACAAAATAAAAATAAGTCGCAATTGCTTATTTCAAAAGCGAAAAAAATAATTTTTGTCATAAATAAAATGCTTTCTATAAAGAAAATATTTAGTGTCATGATTAAATAGTCATTAAAAATCTTAATTCTTGTAGTGATATTATTAATAAATTAACCTAACAGACAAAAGCATATTATAAACGCATACAATCACAGAAAAGGTAATGTAACAGGAAAAATGTATATTTTATTTAAATGAATACAATCACAAAAAATACTAAATCACAGAAATAGAATCTCAATCAAACCACATACAGACATAATAATCATTAATGTTCAAAATCACATACTCACATAAAAAAAAAAATCTCAATCCAAAATCCCAATGACCCTAAAAATGAAAAAAATCCAAACAAAAATGAATCCATACAAAGCATTATGATCTCCCCTGGTTTATGAAGCGGGATTTCACGTATTATGGTAGCCGCTTTGTTTATAAACAAAAGAATAAGATGAACAAATACTTCATTTTTCTTTAGAGAACCCAAAACACACACCCTAAACTAATTTAGTGAATGAGATGAACTCTAATTCTTTATATCCCATCTGATTTTCACCAAAAAAATTCAAAAAAAGAAGAAGAATTATTTACTTAAAAATTCATATTACACCAAAAAAACCCCACAGAGAAAGGAAAAAGAAGGAAAAATCCCTTCAATTTTTTTAAAGGAAAATTACTTCTTATTTATTTTTATTTTGTTTAAATGAATAAAAGCCCATTCATTTTTCAGAGAAAAAATGGTTCTTATATTTTTATTTTGTTTAAATGAATCAAACGATATTAAACGACCTTTAATTTTTCATATTTTTCAAAGTTAATTAAATTGAATTAACTTAATCTAGCATATTAACTGAAGTTTAGAAATATTAATAACGTTCAAATTTCTAGAAATGCCATGTGTATTAAAGCTAGACGACTTACATCGATTTTTTTGAATTTTTTAATTGCCATGCACACAACTGTTAATGGTTAACAACATTACATCAAAATAAGATTTTAGTGGCATTTTTTCAGTCATATATCGGTGTTTTTAAGCGCCGCTAGAAACCTTTATGGCTAAAAAAACAAACGCCGCAAAAGTTTATGACGTTTGTCGTTCACAAACACCGCTAAAGGTTATGTTTTTAGCGGTGTTTTTTATAAACGTCGCTAAAGGTAATGATATTTAGCAACATTTTTTTACAAACGCCACTAACGATATGATATTTAGCGGCGTTTTCTCTAAACGCCACGATTTATATTTTCTTTTGTGGCATTTTCCCCCAAAAACGACGCTAAATGTTCTGACATATAATGACATTTGTTCTCAAAAACACCGCTAAATATTATGTCATATAGTGACATTTGTGAATGTAAAACGCCTCTATTGACTACGTATATAATGGCGTTTTCTGTATAAACGCCGCAAAAGATCTAGAATTTTAGTGACATTTTTCAAAAGCGCCGGTATTGACTATGTATTTAGTGGTATTTTTTTATACAAACGTTGTGAATTAAAACTAATTTTCAAATGTTGTTTTTCTACTCTTTTGTTACCCAAATTTAAAATTTTAACATAGCATTATCCAATAAACTTGACATCCATAACAAGAAATTTGAAATCCATAATAATAAATCAAAGTTTACATTAACGTAAAATATAATTTAGTTCAATATTGTTAACTAGAATAAACAATAATAACACTAAGATGGTGGACTATGGGGTACACCATCATCCAATTCAGATGTAGATGAAGATGATGCTTGGCCTGAGCAATTCTTTACTTCATCTCTAAGCCGCTAAAGTCGACCCTTGCAAACGGTGATGGCCTTCTGACAAAATGGAATTGCTTCTGAATGTTTGTTACAATCTCCAAACACATACATATTCAAAAATTTCTAAATTATTGGGTTAAGTAGCAAAAATAGAACCTGAATGAAACTGAAGACCAGAATTGGGGAATTCACAGTTCTATTTTGACTAGCATGCACGGACCAACCAAGATAGAACACTATTTAATTAAACATGGGAATGAGTATTACAAATCGCATAAAGAATAACAAGCTATATAATAATAATATTTCAAATATATCAAGGATACAATTCGACTATTTGTCGGTTATCAGGTTAACTAACCGTTACAAAATGGAGAGAGCTTTCTGGTAGTCACCAAGTGAAGATTTAATATCCTCTAAAGAAGCACAAAAGAAAGAAAATTGACAATTTAGGTGAAATAAGATGCTTCAAGAAAAAGACTGTCAATTCAAGAAGGTTCATCATTCCCCCACCAAACCCCAACAAACGAATGAATCAAGACAATTATAAGTAATCATTTACTGACCTCTTTCCAATGCAACCTCAGCCAATGCTGATAAAATATCCACTTTCTCCACGATGTCACCTAGTTGTTGGTGGAGCAGCTAAGCTAACTACAAGTCTACAATTGATAATAATATGTAAGCAATGGCAACGTTACCAACAGTGAAAACTATTCAACTACACTATGTATCTATGCTCAATTCAACAGGGTTAAATAATCCCTTTATGAATACAAACCCTCATCCGGTACGTTACAGCTTAATACAGAACCAACTGACAATTCACGAGAGAGAGAGAGCACTTTTACTTGGCTCATCTTTATTTACTAACATAAAATCTTACGTTCGTGATGTAAACAACCCGAGTCACTTTTGATCAAAGCCCTTTAGGCTTCATCTGAATATTATGTATAATAGCTAGAAAGGCTAAGTTTGAGTGGCACTTTAGGTTTCCCGAAATAGTTCCAACTCATTACATGGCTCACTATATTGGACAAACTTGTCTCTCACAATTGTTTTTGGTTTATTTTCTTTTTTAAGTTCTCATAATTTTGAACGTAGACAATTTAGTCCTTAGTTCCCCAAGTTTCATGTCAAATTATTTGTTTAGGTACCTTTTAGTTTTAAAACTAAGCAAATTAAAATCTGGTCCACTTTTTTTTCAATTAAAAAATTTCTCATGTCTCCATCAATTTCAAAATTATGCAAATTAGGTTGAAAGAGTCTTTCTCATAATAGGCATATGTAGTATCTAATCCAAATTGATCAACCAATGAGTAAAGTATTGACAATTATACTAAAAGGAAATATAACTCGTCGAAGACCCATTTAATCAAGTTTTTAAAACTCAGAGTACATTTCATGTTACACATTTTATAGTTTCTTATTTTGTTAACAATGTACACTAATAGTAACTATGAAAAAAAATAAGATATCCTATCAAAACATCAAGAATTATTCACATGATATTTATATAAATTAGTGCAAAGCTGCCTTCATTCGTTTAGAAACTTAAACAAAACCGTTGAAAGCTCTTCACATAACATATATATTTAAATATATACATATAAGATATCCACCCCACCCATTTTCGAAGCAATAAACAAATGAAAACCTTGTGTTTTCATTTATAGTTTTTCACATTTTTAAAACCATTTTTCTTTTCATCCAAACAAACATACAAATAGGGGGAATGGGAGTTTCCAAAAAAAGAAAGTGAAATAAAAGAAAGATATCAAAGTTTACCTAAGTCGTTTAGCTTTCACTTGAGAATAGTGAAGTCATCTTAGGTCGGTCATAGTCTTGCATGTAGGTTTAGGTTATATTAGACTAGGTCTCGGTGTTTCAAAGGGAAAGGAATCTTATTAGGTTAGATCTCACCTAGTTTTGGGCGTTCGGAGGTAGGGATCGCAACCAAGATGTGGTAGCCGACGACGATGGCTTTGTTTTCTCGAAGGTTGCAACTGTGGGTTAAAGATATGAGGGTTAAAGAAAAGTGATGTTTATATTTGATTTGGGGTCAGTTTTGGTTTGTTTAGTCATCGGGATCGGAGTATGGCCACCGAGAAGTAGTGGCCGGTGAAGTTAGAGTGAAAGCCTTGGGCCGTTGAGGAGTCGGCCGAGAGAGAAGGGAGGTGAGATTTAAGAGATTTCTCAAAAACATGAGGCTGTTGAGAGTTGAGTTTAGGGCTAAGGTTTGCTAAATTTGGTTAAATGTGGTATATATATATATAAACGTCACTAAAGTATGAGTATTTAGTGGTGTTTGTATACAAATGCCACTAAAGTACGAGTCTTATACAAACACCACTAAAGTACAATATTTATCGGCGTTTATATAAAAATGCCACTAAAGTACGAGTATTTAGCGGCGTTTGTGCTTAAAACACCATTAAAGTATGAGTATTTGGCACCGTTTGTATACAAACGCCACTAAAGTATAGTATTTAGCGGCGTTTATATAAAAACACCACTAAAGTACGAGTCTTTGGCGTCGATATACAAATGCCACTAAAGTATAGTATTTAGCGACGTGTATATAAAAAAACCACTAAAGTATGAGTATTCAGCGACGTTTGTACTTAAAATGCCACTAAAGTACGTGTCTTTGTCAGTTTTTGTATACAAATGCCACTAAAGTATAATATTTAGCTGTGTTTATATAAAAACCTCACTAAAGTATGAGTATTTAACGGTGTGTGTGCTTAAAACACCACTAAAGTATGAGTCTTCAGCGGTGTTTGTATAAAAACACTACTAAAGTATGAGTCTTTAGCGAAGTTTGTATACAAACACCACTAAAGTACAATATTTAGCGGCGTTTATATAAAAATGACACTAAAGAACGTGTATTTAGCGGCATTTGTGCTTAAAACACCACTAAAGTACGAGTCTTTAGTGACATTTGTACAAAAACGCCACTAAAGTATAGTATTTAGCGGCGTTTATATAAAAATGCCACTAACGTACGAGTATTTACCAGCGTTTGTTCAAAAAACGCTGCTAAAACCCATTTTGTTGTAGTGCAGATGTTAATGTCCGAGGGACCATTATATATTTAATAGATAAGTAAGATACCAAAAGTACTTAAGTTTTGAACCATTGACCAGTTTCGGCCAGACATAAAATAAAGGGGACTATTCATATAGTTTTTCCTTTTATTTTAAAAAAAATAAATAAGCCCTTGAAATTTAAAAAAAAATAAAATAAAATTTTCCCTCAAACAAGGCCAAAAAAATAAATTTAGCTCATCTACCATGTCATATGTCACATCATCAATCACCGAGGTCTGCCACATCAACACCGTGATTTATCATATTAGCATCATAATGATCAATGACATAAAACATTAAAAAAGGGTCACATTGGATTTGTTTTATGAGTCGGAGGGTCACATTGGGTGAAAAAATAATTCGAGAGCCACATTGATTTTTTCGAAAGTACAAGGGCCTCAGGTGCATTTTTTCTTTTTTTTTGTTCTACTTTATAGAATAGGGTAAACAACATATTTGGCCACTTAATTATCACATTAGTTACATTTTGGTCATCTAATTATTATTTTTTTTTCAAAATTATATTGTCACAGCCGTTTTCGTGTGGGCCCAGAATTGAGCTTTGACTTAAATAAATGGGTTAGAGTCGCCACTGATCATTTATTTTTTTAAAACATATAAAAAACTAGGTTGATCGGACACCTTCTAACCTGATCTGCGTTTTACCAAAAATATGTAGGATTCGAGAGTTGGTTACAGTCAAGGAAGTTAGCACCCTTGTACTGCCCTTTCGGTACTAATTTAATTTACAATTGTCTTAATTAAGAAAATTGCAAGTTAAATTAAAAAGTAAAAAATTCGATTCAAATTACTTACTGTTAATCGATTGAAATTACCTCTAAAAGCTGAAAACGTTAGATTATAAAATAAAAGAAATATCAAATAAAAATTAAATCAAAGAAGGAAATATTAAATATTAAATAATGTTATATAAAAATGTTAAAAGAACAAATAAAATAAATAAAGAAAATATTAAATTTCAGAAAATAAAAATAATAAAATATAAAATAATGTTAAAAGAGAAAATTAAAATAAAATAAAAAAAGAAGTGAGAAAATAAAAAAATAAAACAAATAAAAATTTGTAGGTATTTATAAGGAGGACTAGGTTTTTGTGATTTAGTAAAATTGTTTCTTGATTTTAGGGAAAGATATAATTCTAGGTAAAGTTGAAAATGTATAATAAAATAAAATAAAAGGGAAATATAATTAAATAATAGTAGTAAAGATAAAAAAAGGTTTTTTAAAAGTTGTTTTTAAAATAAAAGATAAGAATTAAATAAAAGAAAAAAATTAAATAAATAATCTAACGAGATTGAGATAAAAAGAAACTTCTAGTGAAAGCAGCTTCAGACTTCAGCTTCGCCTCAAATTCCTCGAATCATTGAAACTTGTTTTTACTTCAAGATTCACGTCGGTTACTACAAGAACAATTCCTCACTGCTGACTCGGATTAGTTTCAATAATAATTGATTCCGATATTCGTTTCCTCTTAGCAAACAATTTTGCTAAGTGTGTTCTTAGGAAGTTGAATGTGCTTCAATAAGCCAATCATTCTTACAATTCTCACGTTTGGAATTGAGCCTTCGCTTTAGTCTTCGTCTTGAAAAAAAATTATCTAAGCATGACCAATGTCATACTTAGCATAATTGAAAATGAAATTCTAAAAGAAAATTTGTTCTCAAAATAGAGAGAAAGCTAGAGAGAAAAAGAAGATTTTATTCTCAGAAGTGTGTGTGAGCTCAGATGTGTTTTCTTAGGCTTACCTTGAGAGGGTATTTATATCCTTCAAATTCCTAAAAACAAGCTAAAGATTATTCCTAAAATAATATCTTTTATCCTAATTAAAACACTTAAAACTATTTAAACTAAAATACCTAAAGCAAAGATAAAATAAAATAATATTTAAAATAATATGCTAAATACTAATGAAACACTAACATTTATTTAAACTAAAATACAAAGATAAAATATAATATTAATATATATACTAAATAAGCCTCGAATGAAAATGGGTGTCTATAGCTGCCCCTATTTGTCTTTTTCGTGTAACGAAAATAGGACAAAGATCAAAGGACACAAATTTTGTTCGGTAGTTGCGGATGACTTTTACGTCGCGAGTTGGGTAAATCTTGAAATGATATCCTTCTTCATGTAGTTCGGAATTTGAAGTGGAATGTGGCTTCTTGTGGCCAAATCGTAGTCAACCTTGGTCTTCTTCTCGGTTTAAAGACCTCGATTTGCAAATTCAACTAGAAAGTAGTTCCTCGATGCTACCATGTGGTTGATATCCCTCGAGATGAATGGAATTGAACTCAAATATTTTTGTTGACAGATAACCCTTCTCGCCTTGAGCTATGCTATGACTTAGGTTAGGAGATAGTTCCTTGTTGTTGCAGATGACTCATTTGCTGTGGAATTGAGTTGATCCATTGGGCACGATATCCTTCTTCGTGAAGTTGAAATCATGAGTGGCTCATTCGTTGTGAAGTTGAGCTTTAAATTGAAAAGTCCTAAGCACGATATCCTTTATTGTGAAGTTGAAACCGGGCTCAAAGCATTGGAAAGTCGCTCCTTGATCGTCTTCTAGCCCAATATACTTCCTCGTGAAGCTGAAATTTTGACCTGAAGACTTTGGTATGAAACTATGTTTTCATTGTTGTGTTACAGATGACTCATTTATCGTGAAGTTGGGTCAATCTTTTGGGTACGATATCTTTCGTTGTGAAGTCAAAATCGTAGGTGGCTCATTCATTGTGAAGTTGAGCTTTAAATTGGATATCCTTCATTGTGAAGTTGAAATCCAATATTGTAAATTGAATCGCATTGAGATTAATATCTTTCACTGTGAAGTTGAAATTGTGGATGGCTCATTGATCGCTTGTAAATGTATATGCTAAGGCAAGCAATTCTGTGCAAGTATACATAATCGAATAAAGTAATATAGGCTAAGTGAGTTATCGTCTCCACAGGGATTGGTCGAGAAATTTATCTTCACCACAACTAGAACTAGTGTCACAAACTAATTCCTACTAGGTTCTCAACTTAAGAACTAATATTAATAAAACAAAGAAGTGATATAATGATTGCTGAAAAGTTTGGTCGAGGCAAAATAAGTATGCAGAATGCTGGAATAAAATAAAACAAGTGTTGATTTAAATATAATGCAAACAACCTCACATATTCAGACTTATCACAGACCACTTATGATAAAATTTTGTATTGACAACAATTATTCTAAGTCTAGAATGAATTATTATGACTGGCTTAAGCTGCCCAACATGATTACTAAGTATTCTTAGACGGTTGCTATGGCAATACTCCTCAGCGTTAACTACAACCCTTGATTTATCAGACTGTTGTTGTAATAATACCACTCTGCATGAACTATAGGCGTTTTCTATCCTACTCCAGCGTCTATCCCTTTTAGTCGATTGAAACTCACTCCTTATCTCAAAGGTAAACAAGTTAGAACTTCACCATCCCAGATTCATTCCATTGTTCACGTAGATCTATCTTAATTCTCTCGAATCTAAGAATCACTATCTAGACAAAAGGCTATCTCTCGACGCTCTTACATTACCAAAACATGTTTTATCAAAACCCCAGGAGATCTCTCGATGCTCTTACATTGTCAAGGTAAAATATTCAAATAATGAACAAAACAGTCATGAGCAAAACATAATTCATCATTTATAAAATATAAAATAATTGTTCAGGCAAAATAAAGTTAACACCAAGTAAGACAGTCATGGTGCTATGAAAAATCATCCAAGATACAATGTTTAATACAAACCCAAATATATAAAGAGTTTAAGAATAAAGGAAGAACGACTCCAAAAATCGGGGGCTCTATCGCGTCAATTCTGATAAGCACCATGCCTACCTTGTTGATCAACCTCTCTCGATACCTGATCACCTCTCTGCTACAGCTTGGTTGTGGAGGATACCAAGGAAGGTTGGTTGGTAAACGGTGAGACAACACTGTAGTTGCTTGCTCACGCCTTGAGTAAAGCTTTTCTCTCTTATTCCTTGCCTTTTCTTTTAGCGGCTACGACTGGTTATTTATAGAGAAAAATCTCCTAGGGCTGCGCATGCTTTGGAGATTCCTTAAATAGCCGTTGTTATATGCCTAGACTTAAAAAGGAAAGGTGGCTGGCGGCTGTAAGAATAATTAAGGCTTGCTTGCACGTGAAGTAGGTCATCCAACTGGCATGTGAAATAGGTGGTTTTGTCATACCCGCTTCAGACTCTTTAGATAAAACTTGCCTCGGCAAGGTTAATATGCTCCTCATGTTCTTATCTGTTCCATTGTCCCTTGCAATTTACGTTGTCACGACTGAAATGTTCTTTCTCTGTAAGTTTCCTGCACAAACACAATCCACACAACGCTTTCTCCTCAGCAGCATTAGTCGAACCAAATAAATTTTGCCTAAGCAAAACTTATCCACCACAAGAAAATATAATCTACATACAACTAAATGCAACTAAAATTCTGTGCATACTTTGTTTAGATGAGCAATAACTTAAGTGAAAAGACCCCAAACTTAAGCTATTGCTTGTCCTCAAGCAATGTACAATAGCTAGAAGAAAATTAAAATTGTCATGGCAAAGCAGTGTTAAGAAAATCATATGGTTTGAGATTTAAGCCCTCAACAAAAAAATTAGTTGGCCTCAACATGTTCGACAATCATATCAGTCAAGTCCCTTCCTTAGTCAGGATTCCTTGCTATTGTGTGTGCATGATTGTAACCAGTCTATGAATAAAGGTAATTAGAAAACTTAAAGTAAGCACTTCTGGATTGTCAAGGCATCAAATTATTTGTCAGGCTTAGTTTATACTCCTAGTTATTTATCAACTTTTTATTCTTATTTTTTTATTGGGGAGTCAGCTCATCACACATACAGTCCCACACTCTAGGTGAAAGGAAGCATACCTTCCACCCCCAAGCTAGTTGGGCAGAGTCATCCTGTTACTACTTTCATTCACTCATATGCCTTGGCAACTCTTAATTTCTTATGGAGTTTTTCTGTTTATGCCTTTGCATAGAGAAGTGTCCCTTTTTATTTTTCAAGTTCTAAACACTAGGGAGTTTCACTATACCCTTAAAATATTTTTAAAGTCTCGGCAAGAAGAAAGTTCTTTACCTAAAAATTTTACAGATTACCTTAAGCTAGGACAACCTATAATCCTGTTTGTAAATTTCAAAGAATCAGGCCTAGGGTTGGTTCTCTTCTTTAGACAGTCTTATAATAATTTTGGCATAGGCAATCAAATTATGCATTCATCATTGGACATCCCCAATTCATTCCTAACAATAATCTTAACCTGCTTATGTCACAACAACTAAAATTTTCAACCAATTATCATCAATTATTTTTTAACAAAGTATGGAAAAATATGGAACAATACCTCCCACAAACTTGCGGGATGTATTATCCTCAATGAATGAGAACTAAAACTACATGATACTATATGCATATGTGAAAAAAATAAAAAAATAAAATGTAAAGTTACTGTGGTGGGGTGGCTTGACTGGACGCCCTCGTTCGGCGTCGTTTAGGAGGAGAGGGACTTTCAGATCCCGAGTCTACTACTGCTATCATCGAGGGAGACGGCTGAAGTATACGGCCTATCGTTCGCTTGTAGTGTTTTTTTTACTAGTCGTGGCTCGTGCTGGAGTTGGTTGCTCGGCAATAGGAGTCGGTTGTGTAGGGACTGGTGCTAGACTTTGAACTGCTGCTGGGACTAACGTTGCTTGACGGATAGGGGACTGAATATGACCATGCTCGGGTTGCTTTGGTGCTGGAGTGAAATCTTCATCTAAGAAGTAGTTGGGTGGGGTATCTTGACTGCTATCGGAGGTTGAGAAGGATGAGGAGCTGAGGAACTCTTCTGTGTCTCATTGACCTTCCTCTGGTACGGGCGAGACATGGGTTGCCAGTGGTGGCACATCTGTGGGTACTCCTGGGGGAACCTATGGAGGGATATTTGATGTCGAGGCATGGAATGTGCTACCGCCAACATTGTATTTGAGGATGACACTGGGGAAGGATGATATATTGGCGGTTGTGTTTGGTAGCAACTCCTTGAAGAAGGTGTTGAGCTACGCGTCTATTGCCTTGACATACTCGAAATAGATCTCCATGTGATCCTCTAGGCGCCCTATCTTCTCATGCATTTCTCGCGTGTGCGTAACCACTGCGGCCATTTTGGCCACGACAATAGATTTTGCTCCCCAACTCCAAACCTTCATACGGGGTGTTATCATCGAAACTCATAAGCCCGAGTACCTTTTTCTTGGTGATACCGTCCTTGGATTTAATGAAATCCTCAAAGGGCTCTTCGGGGACCTTATTTTTCCTGCACAGTGCAGTTATCAAGTTAGGAAACAACAAATTACCCCAGTTCCTTTTGGCACTTTCGTGGATTTGCTCGAAGATGAGTTCGCCAACATCAATCTTCATCTCGTATATTATTGAATGCAAGAGCATCAATCTTTTTACGAGCACAGTTGTGTTGTGAGAAGTTGGCATAAGCTTGCCTTTGAGAGAATGGTTCCACAACTTCACGATCAATTTTAGGGCTCGGTGATCGACTCTCTTTCTCATTGGGGTATTCCCTTCGAACTTGGCCCACCCGAAGCAAAGATCTTCAAGAACTCCGCTGTATGTTTCTTAGTCTGCCTCAACCATGAATCTCTTATGCTTCTCCTCTACGTTTCCCAACTTGAAGTATCTGTTGAGTGTTGAATGGGAAAATTGAAGGAGCTTCATTCGGACGTACACTGTGTAGTTGGATGGATCTTCGAGGTGGGAGTAGAACTCCCTTACCATTGCTGGTGCTACGACTTTGGGATGGTGAGAAAACTTCTCCCAGTTGTACTTCTTTATCATGTCCATCACCTCTGATCTAAATGGCTCTTCATCCTCGGCTGGAAAGACGAATCCATCTTCCAAATACACTTGACTTTTTTGTAGGATTTTGAAGCGTGATTATGCTTCGGATGTTTAGAAATGTTTAAAACTCGGTGTTGAGGCTGGGGCTTTCCTTGATCTTTCCATGGTTCTTGGTTGGTGTGGTGAAATCAGTGGCGGCGATGGGGAAGATTTTGTTGAGAGAAAGAAAAAATTTCTTGCTTGGTAGAGAGAGAGTAAGGCACGATGAAGAAGAAGAAGGAGTTGGGCAATTTTTTTTTCTGGAAAGTAATGGGTAGTTTCGGGGTAATTTTGTCCTTACACGCGGGGAAAAATATTTTGCATTTAATGTGGGATATGTGTTTGGACATGAAGTTGGGGAAAAGATTTCTTTCTCTCTTTAATTATGCCGCCTAAACCATGTCACCGTAGGATTACCATTCTTTTCATGCATGCTTCATCTCCCCAAGCTGCCACGTGTACTCTGCATGCCTACAATATATAAAGAAATAAAATAAAATGGATAATGAAAGCAGAAAATAACTTAATTTATTTATGTACATAATTTAAATTTTTGTTGCCTAGGCAACAAATTTTGTTCAAGTAAGTAAGGAAAACTCTTGGGCATCATGTGCTATCGATGCCGGTTTATTGCACATGACTGGGGCTCCTTTGTACTCCTTTAGCCTCTGCTCGTTCACCTTGAAGATGGACCCATTGTCTTGGTTCTGGATTTCAATTGCTCCATTGTGATGGACTTGGTGTACGATGAATGGTCATGACCATCGTGATTTTAACTTGCCTGTAAATAACTTAAGACATGAATTGTAGAGTAGTACTTGTTGTCCAGAATGAAATTGCCTCGGTAATATTTTCCTGTCATGCCATCGTTTTGTTTTCTCCTTGTATAGGCAGACATTCTCGTATGCGTGTGTTCTTAATTCATCCATATCGTTCAGTTCCAAGAGTCTTCTTTCTACAGCAAGCTGTGCATCCATGTTTAACTTTTTGATGGCCCAGTAGGCTTTATGTTCTAGTTCAATAGGCAGATGACATTCTTTTCCGTAGACCAATTTAAACGGGGACATTCCCAGTGGTGTCTTGAATGCTGTACGATAAGCCCATAGTGCTTCATCTAGCTTTGGTGACCAGTCTTTTCGACTTGGGTTGACCACTTTCTGAAGGATCTGTTTGATTTCCTGGTTAGACACTTCAGTTTGTCCATTAGTCTGAGGGTGATACGCCATAACAATCCTGTGTCAAACTCCATATCATTTTAGTGCCTTGGTAATCAATTTATTGTCAAAATATGTGCCTTCATCGCTAATGATAACTCGTGGTGTTCCAAAGCGTGTGTATATTTTTGTACAAAAATTTTAACACCGTCTTGGAATCATTTTTAGGTGTTGCAATGGCTTCAACCCATTTGGATACATAGTCCACTACCAAGAGAATGTACAAATCTCTAAATGATGTGGGAAATAGTCCCATGAAGTTTATTCTCCATACGTCGAAAATTCAATCTCTAGAATATTCTGCCATGGCATCTCATCCCGTTTTGATATGTTTCCTGTTCGTTGGCATCTATCACATGACTTATAAAATTAATACGCATCTTTGATCAAGGTTGGCCAATAAAATCTAGACTGAAGCACCTTCGCTGTTGTTCTCATTCCACCAAAATGCCCTCCATATGGTGACGAGAGGCATTGGTGTAGAATATCTTTCTTCTCTTCTTCTGGAATGCATGTTCGGATTATTTGGTCTCTACATTGCTTGAATAGAAATGGTTTATCCTAGTAGTAATGTCACACATCATGTCAAAACTTCATTTGGCCCTGGCTAATAAATCAGGAGGAACAATACCACTAACAAGAAAGTTAACTCTGTCAACATACCACGACTCAGTCGTGACAAATAATATTTTCTCATTAGGGAAATCCTCTTTAATTTCTGTATGTCAGGATAATCAGATTTATTATCTACCATGGAAAAATGGTCTGCTATTTGATTTTTATAACCTTTCTATCATTGATCTCTAAATCGAACTCCTATAGTAATAATATCCACCGAATTAGCCTAGGCTTTGCATCTTTTTTATTGATCAAATATTTAATGGCAGAATGGTCTGTATGCACAATTACCTTAGTACCTATTAGATATTGCCTAAACTTATCGAATGTAAATACTACTGCTAAAAGTTCTTTTTCAGTGGTGGTATAATTTTCTTTTGCATCATTAAGAGCACGACTCACATAGTAGATAACATGAAAGATTTTACTTTTTTGTTGCCCTAGCACTACTCCGACTGCATAGTCACTAGCAACGCACATGAGTTCAAAAGGTTCGTTCCAATCATGTGGGATAACGATTGGTGCTGCCGAAAGCTTATTCTTTAAATCTACGAAGGCATTCAAAAAATCATTAGTATTTTCCAATGGAAGATTTTATTGAATCAAAAGACACAAGGGTTTAGATATTTGAGAAAAATCTTTTATGAACCGCCTGTAGAAGCTTGCATGTCCAAGGAAACTGCGTACACCTCTCACATTGGTGGGTGAGGGAAGGTTTGCAATCACGTCCACCTTGGCTTTATCGAATTCAATGCCTCGACATGAAATTTTGTGACCCAATACTATTCCCTCGGTCAATATAAAATGGCATTTCTCCTAATTCAGCACTAGGTTGGCTTCTTCACATCGTTTCAGTACCTTGGATAGATTATCGAGACATCGGTCAAAATTATCACCCGAGACGAAGAAGTCATCCATAAATATTTCCATACATTCTTCCACCATATCTGAAAAGATTACCATCATGCATATTTAGAAGGTAGCTGGAGCATTACACAACCCAAACGACATTCGTCTAAATGCATAGATACCATACGGGCACGTGAAAGTGATTTTCTCTTGATCCTCCAGTGCTATGGCTATTTGATTATATCCCGAGTATCCATCAAGGAAGCAATAAAATGCTTTTGCTGCTAACCTATCAAGCATTTAGTCAATAAAAGGGAGGGGAAAATGGTTTTTCTTTGTGGCTTTGTTGAGCTTCCTGTAATCCATGCATATGCGCCAGTCCGTGACACCACATTGCACTGGGCTAACCTATGAACTATCAGATATAGGATAAATCACTTCCACATCTAACCATTTTATAATTTCCTTCATGACTACCTTCTTCATGATTGGGTTGAGTCTTCTTTGGGGTTCCACTAAAGTGCTATGGCTATCTTCTAGATTGATTTTGTACATGCATATGGTCGGACTGATTCCCTTCAAGTCTGCCATTGTCCATCCGAGAGCCTTTTTGTGTTGTGACAAAATATTCAACAAACTATTCTCCTGTTTGGAGGTTAGATTGGCAGAGATTATTACAGGTAATGTTTTATCAACTCCTAGATATGCATACTTCAAATGTGATGGTAAAGTTTTAAGTTCCAGTTTCGGTGCATTTTGTAAGGATGACTCTTGAAACTTAACTTCATCATAATCTAAGGGTTCAAATTTCATACCTGATCTATTATGAAGAAGCTTCGATTGATCCTTTGTATTTTCTCCGTATCCTGTATTGGTGTCATTTTCAGGGCACTCATGTTCAGATTTCTATTGTCAGGACCATAATATTTAGAATCATTTTCTGAAAATAATTCGCCTGGGCCAAAAGTGTCTTGTTCGTGCATATCGGTTAAGAGTCATGGTACAAAATGCTGTATTCGTCAAGCCTTAGAGATTTACCTCGTCCAAGGATCATTTTTTCCTCTACTTCTCTAATACATTGGCATTACTCTGATTCTTCCACATATTTCATGGAGTTGAATACATTGATGGTAACGCTTTGTTCTTCTACTCGCATTGTGAACTCTCTTTTTTCACAATCTATTAGGATTCTCCTAGTGGCTAAGAAAGGTCGTCCCAGAATGATTGAGACGTTTTCATCGACTTCGCAATCCAAGATGAGAAAATCAACTGGAAATACGAATTTGTCCACCTTTACTATAATGTCTTCTATTCTTCCCTCGGGCCGCATATTTGACCGACCGGCCAACTGTAGGATGACTGAGGTTGGACAGGCGTGATACCCTTCTAGTTTTATAAATATGGACTTTGGTATCAAGTTTACACTTGATTTCAAATCAATAAGAGCTCTTCCTATGAAGTCATTACTAATTGAGCATGATATTATAAAGTTAGCAGGTTCTTTTGTTTGGTGGGAGTTTGCTTACTGTCCGAACAAATTTCTGTGCCATGGCAACACGTTCTACCTTCGGTTTCTTCGTAACAATGTCCTAAGAAACTTGGCATAGGAAGGCATTTGCTCGATGCTTCAAGGAAGGGCACATTGATACATAACTGATCTAGAACATCAACAAATTTTTGAATGGATGTCATCATCATGCTTCTTTAACCGTTGAGGAAACGATGGTGGAGGTCTCACATTGTCTGCTATTGTTGCTGAAGAATCTCTGGCCTTGGCCATGAATTTCTCATTGTTTGAGCGATTTTTTTCTGAGCCTTCATTCATTTCCTTCTATTCAAGCGCTTCATCTTGTTCAACATTTTTAGCTCGATCCTCTGGTTGAGTTATGCCATGGCGAGGACTGTTCAGGTGTTCTCCCCCAAACTTGTCATCTTGGTTGACATGTTTTCCACTCCTTAGTGTAAAAACACTACATTGCTCATTCCCATGTGTTTAGTGATCTCTGTATTGCTAGGGAGGTTTCTTGTGGGTGAGAATGTAATGACATAACAATCTATCCCACTTGATTCTCCAATGCTCTTAGAGATGAACTATGGCTTTGCAAAAGTGTTGCTTGGCTTTGTAACAAATTTCTTGATTTTTAATTGTTGGAGAATGTTCGTGCATCAAGGTCTTTGTGAAGACCATGACATCTTTCGTCGAGGCCATAAATTACCGCAATGATAACTCCAAGGAATTAATATTAGAATTAGTATTAGAGGAAGAAGTTATACCTTTATTGTTTTGTCAGGGCTGCTGATGATATGATTCTAAAAATGTTGATGGTCAAAATTATTTTGTTGTGGCCTATAATTTGCTGCTTGATTGTTGCTGTTCCCTGATTACTCCATGAAATATTTGGGTGCTATCTCCAACCTGGATTGTACGTATTGAATAGGGGTTTTATTCTCCGATTATAGTTGCCACAAAATTGGTTGACTCACAATTTTCCGGACATTCACTCTCATGATGGTTGCCATGACAAAATATGCAGCATTGGTCACCTTGACTTCTCTACCTTATTAGGACGTTGCAAATTTTTAACATATTAGTTATGGAAGAAAGTTGAGCAGCTACCGAATCTTTACCCTCTAATTAATAGCTCCAGATATTTTCTGCCGGTTCCCAATCTTGTGTTTGGAAATTGATAATTCATATTTACTCATGTCGAGGATGTCAAAGGCTTCTTCTGGGTATTTGTCCACATTTGCGAAGTAGGCTTTGTGTACCTATCCCAACATTCGTACATTGATTCATCATCTCCTTGGCGAAAACTTGCAATGTCATTGCGAAGCTGTGTATTCATATTGGGAAGATTATATTGGAGTAAGAAACTCTTGTATAAATCTGCCTATGACTCCATTGAGCCGGAAGGAACTATGCTGAGCCAAGCTCTTGCTCTATCGCGTAGGGAGTAAGGGAAAAGTTTCAGTTTAAGCATTTCTTCATGTACTTCTTGTTGTCGAAACGAGTCACATACTTCAAGGAAAGCACGAATATCATGTCTAGCATCCTCATTAGGTGAACCACCGAATTGGCCAATAGAGTTTAACATATTAAACATCATCGGTTTAAGTTCGAAATGAATTGCTTGTATTTCAGGTGCCACTATGCTTGGATTAAGGTCATCAAGAATTGGGTTCAAATGATCTCGTATCGCTCTTGGTCTTGCAACTTCAACTTGAAGATCAATTGATGCATCAACGTCTCCTAGATCTCCATGTTGTCTTGCATTTAAAGTTGGTTTAAATGTTCTCTGGTTCTTTGGGCACGTAGCCTTTGTCTGAACGGTTGCTCAACTTCAGGGTCAAATGGTTCCAAAGGTTTACCAGTAGATCTCAAGGACATGCAATAATAAAAACCTACAAAGAAAATATTAAACTATGTTAGACTAGATAAATATAAGGTGACAAAAAACTTGTTATGGTAAATAAAATTTTGTCAGTTGCCAATCCCCCGGCAACGGTGCCAAAAACTTGATCGCTTGTAAATGTATTTCTAAGGCAAGTAATTCTGTGCAAGTATACACAATCGAATCAAGTAATATAGGTAAGTGAGTTATTGTCTCCACAGGGATTGGTCGCGAAATTTATTTTCACCACAACTAGAACTAGTGTCACAAACTAATTCCTACTAGGTTCTCAACATAAGAACTAATATTAATATAACAAATAAGTGATATAATGATTGCAGAAAAGTTTGGTCGAGGCAAAATAAGTATGCGAATGGAATAAAAATATAACAAGTGTTGATTTAATACAATGCAAACAACCTCACATATTCAGACTTATCACAGAGCACTTATGCTAAACTTTGTATTTAACACAATTGTTCTGCTTGCACGTGAAGTAGGTCATCCAGCTGGCATGTGACATAGGCAGTTACATCATACCCGCTTCAGACTCTTCAGATAAACTTGCCTCGACTAGATAAATTTCCTCCACGTTATTATCTGTTCCATTGGACCTTGCAATTTATGTTGTCACGACTGAAATGTTCTTCCTCTGTAAGTTTCCTGCACAAACACAATCCACATAACTCTCTTTCCTCAGCAGCATCAGTCGAACCAAATAAATTTTGCCTAGGCAAAACTTATCCACCATAAGAAAATATAATCTACATGCAACTAAAATGCTGTGCATACTTTTTAGATGAGTAATAACTTAAGTGAAAGACTAGAAATTAAGTCTTTTACGGAGTTATCACTCATGCTGTGAAGTTGAGCTTTGAATTGGATGTCCTTCATTAGAGTTGAAATCAATATTGAAAATTGCATTGGTTTTCGAGTTTAATATCCTTCGCTGTGAAGTTGACATTGACTATAACAAGAATAATTTGGAGGGAAATCTTCAATCCCTGGTTGTCAGTCCTGATAACTTTTGATTATGGAATCTTGAATTTTTGATCTTGATCTTGGATTCTCCACCATGTCTAGTCTTGGTTTTGGCAATGCCTTTCAGTTACCTCAGGTATGTGCATAAGCCTTGATCGGCTTCCGAATATCTTTTAGAAACTACCACGTCAAACCGTGTCATGCGCAGAGTCATTCCCATGTCCTGTCATGACCAATAATAATAAAAAATTACAAAATGCTTCATTTTAGTGCAATTTCCAGAGTTTGACGTCCTGCATAGAAAATGAATTAAAACGAACAAATAAGCCACAAAACCAATGATTAAGGAGTAAATTAAAAGCAAAAATTAACTAAATAAGCACTTATCAAATTCCCCCTCACTTATTCAATGCTTGTCCTCAAGCATTCCTTAATTAACACATCAAAATCATAAGTTGTCAACTTCAGTTTCAATTTATCCTCAAACTTCCAATCAAACTAGTCCATGACATTTGCCAAATTCAAGTTACAATCAAGCAAAGACACAACTAGGAAAATTTAAAGTAAGCAAGACATCCTAATTAATTGCCAATTTCAATGAAACATGACTCAATACCTCACAAAGATTCACACATATCCGCTCAAAGTGTTTTGGGGTGAATGAAATCGCTCAAACCAAAACTTAGCATAGGCTTGGAATCCAATCAAGTCTCCACTATGAAAAATGAACATAATGAAATAATCAGGGGTCTTTAAAAAAGGTGTAACGGGCTTAGGCCAGGGTAGAGAAAAGGCCAAAAGGAAGGTTTAAAAAAAAAAATATATCAAAATGATTAAGAACAATCCACAAATTAATATGAAGCGCAATGAAAAACAAACAAGAAAAGAATTGATGAAAGACGATTGAAACGATCAATTTTTCCTTCCTTTGTTTTTTCGAACGAAGGGTTGTTTTGCTGTTCGAAACAGTGAACAACTTGCTTTTTTTTCGAAACAATGATTTTTTTTCGTGGAACAAGAGTGATGTAAGATCTCAAGTCTCAGTAAGGGTGTGAAAAGAGAGGAAAATAAAAGAAAGGCTTCGGGTTTAATTGAGGTGTAAAATAAAGAAAAGGAAATAGGCTCAAATGTGGTTCACTAGTGGATATGTGAATGGGTAGGCTTTTTGGGAAAGTAGGTTTATCCTAGTGCCCCTATTACATTAAAACATTATGTTCAATACGTAGTCTCGATGAATTGTGATTACAAGTTCTAGAACATCATAATTAGTCTGACACACACAAGTCAAATAATTATTAAGAAAGAAATGTATGCTCGTTAGACTCAAATCTCACAAGAAACGTTTATATGTGCTGAGTCAAATTCATCTCTATCGACAAAAGCATGAATTATCAAATTCAACAAAACAAATTTACCAACTATATCAATCACCAATCATGCAAATTAAATTCGATCAAAACATGGTCATAATTCAAAAGGAAACAGGAGTATAAAGTGAAATTCAAGAATAACAACCAACGATCCCATCACATCAATATCAGAATATCTCAATTTTAAACAATCAATTAAGTCAAGGAAAACATTTGACATGCTTATCCTTCCCCCTCACTTAATTCATTTTATCCCAAACATATGTCGAATTAAAAACAAAGAGAGGGAAAATGAATACTCCCCAATCTAGTGGCGAAAATTTGGACAATTTCTCGATTTGTGCATTTCATCCTTTCGCAGGGGCCATGCTACTCTTCGTTTGGAAGTCAAAGTATAATGGCTCATAATTTTCAGCAGTTCTTCTTGCCAGAAATCTGATATGACACTTCCCTTTTAGGTTTTTGGCTCACGTACTCAATGTCAAATTCGGATAACAACATCTACCATCGGGCTTTCGATGGAATGATATATGATTTCACAATCAGTGAACTTCTTGTTAGGTAGTAAATGACTTTCCTTCCTCCTGGATTCATCATGCTGACCTAGAACATACCCCCATTGAATTCTCGAATATGGATAAATAGAGGAATAGAGGTTTACCCTGAATGGGGGACATTAAGATAGGAGTACGAGATAAGTATTCTTTTATTTTGAATGCAGTATCTTAATCCCATGTTTCAGAGTTATTTTTTGAAGAATGAGAAAAATTGGGTCGTAATTGTCGATCAATTGAGATATGAATCGGGCTATGTAATTTAACATGCCCAGAAAACCTCGAACCGCTTTCTGTGTTTGTGGGGAAGGTAAATTCTAGATGGCTTTGACTTTATCTGGATTGACTTCGATACCTCTCCTGCTGACCAAGAAGCTTAACTCTTAATCTTTTAAGGAGCTTTCTCAGATTCTCGACATGTTCATCTTCGTTTGTTCTTTGACAATCATGTCATCGACATAAACCTCGATTTCTTTGTGCATTTTGCCATGAAACAAGGTCACCATGGCTCTTTGATATGTTACCCCAATATTCTTTAGTCCGAAAGGCATCATCTTGTAGCAGAAAGTTCCCCACATTGTGACAAATATGGTCTTTTCCATGTCCTTAGGATGTATCTTAATCTGGTTATATCCTGAGAATCCGTCCATGGATAAGAAGAAAGCCTTCCTGTAGTATATCCACCAAAGTGTCTATGTGCGGTAGAGGAAAGTTATCTTTGGGACTCGCCTTGTTAAGGTCTCGGTAATCAACACACATGCGTACTTTTATGTTTTTCTTTGGAGACGACATTATGTTAGCCACCGATTCTGGATACTTGGCCACTTGAAGGAAGCCATCATCGAATTATTTCTTGACCCCTTCCTTGATCTTAATGAGCATTTCAGGTCTCATTCTCCTTAGCTTTTGTTGCACAGGTTTGCATTCTGGTTTGATAGGCAGTTTGTGGACTAATTTATCTGTATATAGTCTTGGCATGTCTTGATACGACCATGCAAACACATCTTTGTATTCTTGAAGTAAGAATATTAGGTTTTGTCTTGCTTCAGTTGAGAGAGGTGTGCCAATTTTGACTTCTTTTCTCTCATCTTATGTTACCAGATTCAGGACTTCGATTTTCTCTTTATGTGGCAATATTTGCTTGTATTCTCTTTATACCATTTTTAATAATTCAGAAGGTAAATTGCATTCATCTTTATTGTCACATTCATTAACTTCCCCAAGATAAACAATCTGTTCAAAATCCACTTTCGGGTTAGTATCATCAGCGGCTGCATTATCATTATCTTGGGACTCTGAAAGAAATTTGAAAACCACAGGTAATTCTTAAGTCATCCAGTTGCTAAGCACCGATCCAGGGGCAAAGGGCAGATTTCTGTACCGTCCATATTTTTGGCATTCTTTGCGGTTATAGCGTTAATACTCCAATCTTTCAAAGCAACCTCTAAATCTGGTGTAGTCGTCCAAACTCATAATCATCGATTTAAGTGTTTCATAAAAAGGTGGAAAACCATGGGTTCCCTTTGAAATTCACTCCCTTTTAATGTGGCCAATCTTCTTTCTCGGTTTTCTGAATTTCCTTCCTCTTCTGTTGTTGACTGGGCCGAAAACCAAGCCCGAACTGGTCTAGCTTTGTTATAGGAAGGACGAGATTGATCATTTCTTGCAACAGACTTCCAAATCCTCTTCCCACCTTGGCACCTCTTCCTAAGGTCTATTTGATCTCCATTTTAATGCATTCAAAGAGCCAGGGTTTGAAAATATTTCCTCATTTAGCCACAAATGTGGCATTCACAAACTCTAAAGAGTGGAATGAACATTTTACCGCTTCATCAATTACTTTTATGTATGGGCCGTTAGTAGTCACACTTGCCATAATATCTTCTTCAGTATTAACAATTACCAGAGCCTCGTCTATGACAAACTTAACTTTCTGGTGCAGCGTAGACTGTACTACTCCAACTTGATGGATCCAAGGCTTGTGGAGGTATATCCGGTGTTTTTTCCCTCTTCTGATGAGATATTTTCTGTTAGTTAATGCGAATGTAAAGAAATGAAAATAAAAAAATGCAAAATGTGCATTATGCATGAAATGTTCGAGGCATTGATCCAAAAACATGTGTTATTATGAATAATCTTTATTGGGACAAAGTGTTATTTCTTAAAATACAAAAACCTTCTAAAGGTACATTCTAACTAAGTCTTCTAGACCCCGAACAACTTCTAACAGGTTGACTAGTCTTCTGTCTTCTTCTGTCACCAGTTGAATATCCTGTCGAACTGCTCCGACTTCTCTAGCTAAACTGTGCAAGTGTTGAGCTACTTTTTGTACTTGTTCCAAGAAGCTTCGAATGACTGCATCTCTGGATTTCATCCTTTGCTGAACCTCTTCTCAAAAAAAATGCCATTAGAAACTTCCATCGAAGGGAACTATCTGAAACTCACTTGCTTGTTTCTTGAACCCGTCCATAATGGCCTCCAACTCAGCTATGGTTTTGCCATCATGTTCTCTCTATTTCTGAAGAGATTTCTCTAAATCAGATATCTGGATCCTCAAACACTTATTCTGGTGTTGGATGTCTAACAAACGTCTATGAGAAGTCTTTAGTTGTTCTTTCAAAATCTCTCTTTCATCATGCCCCACAAACTTCCTTTTCAAGCTGTTAGCTTCACTTTTCCAGTATTCAGATGACTATTCAGATTAGAATTGTTCTAGACTTATTCTTGATACCCTTTTTTCAAATCCTCAAGCTCAAAACAAATTTTCTTCTGTCCCATCTCTAACTTGTCTGCCCGATCCTTCTGAGTATCAGCATCCAACTTCCACTGGAATCTTTCAGCCTCGAGTTCACTTAGACTTTGTTTCATCTCCTACTTTTCGGCTTCAAATTATTTTCTTGCTATATCTAGCTCGGAGGGAACATGCTTAAGATGTTCTTCCATGGGTCGAGTATCTTTATGGTCTGGAACTGGGACGGTGTCATTTTTCCTTAATCTCCGCCATTCTAAATAGTCTAGAGTAAGCATGTCCTTAGCGACCACGACATCCATACATAATATTTTCTTCCATGACTCAGTTACTTTTTTGACATTTTTCTTGTTGTTATCCCCATGATATGAAAATTCGGATCCAGATATTCCATGTGTTGTTAGGATAAACTAGCGTGCCTCATACTGTCGAAGTTCCAAAAGTGGAGAGTACCCGACTCCTCCCCATAATCCAAATAATGTCATAGTTTCTGAGTCTCCACATCGGAAAAGAATGTCACTATAGATTAACCAGGGGGCTCTCCAGACAATATCCCTATCCTGAAGGTGTGTGAATACCTTTATCCATTTTTCTTTTGGGACACCTTCTTGCCATATCAGGGTGAGGAATTCCCCCAAAGGAATAGTGGTGCTGAATCGGCGGTAAGAAAAAATGACTATGGATCCAAACTTGGAGAAGCTGTGCATACCCTATAGATCTCCCTCCGCCAGTCTTCTACAGTGGTTGAGAAAGCGAAAGTTTCAGCTAAAATTATCGGTGCTGGATTTACTCGTCTCAAGAGTTGTTTGAATAGTTCCACCACAACTTCCTCAATGTATCCTAAAGTCTTTGGGAATATAACCAAACCATAAATTCCCAGTGTAAAAAGGTCCATTTCCTTCCATTCATCAGGGTGATTCTTCATTAGTTGCTTGATATGGGTCCAAGCAATTCCTTCCCCGCTACCTTTGTGTTGAATCCGGTTAATTACCCATTTCTTATCTACCCCTGCCAGTTTTTCCAATCCATTCTTGAAAGGCTGACTCTTGATGTGTTTGATGTAGACCCGATCTATTCTGATTCATTCGTAATGCATGAAAGCAGTATATTCTTCGATTGGGTACCATGTCTTCTTGGTTAAATGTGAAGCAACTGTACCCCGTATTCTAGAATTATACTAGGGCTCAAATTAGGGGCTCATCTGTCTTGACATAGAGTAAAAGTGCAGTATCACCATACCGTTGACAGAACTTCCTTTTATGGTCATTTTCCAGCTATCCCAAATGTTCCATAGTTCTTGAATAAAATAAAAGTTCTTGAATATCGTTCTTCTTTAGGCTAACAGAAGCATAGCCAACCAGATCTGACACATAGTTTTTCTTGCAGACTGTCTTCTTTTTCTTTCTAAGTCTTTTCAGACTATAGTTGTACCTCGACATTTTTCACCTCTTCAATTACAACACCTTTGTCCATTAATGCAGATTATTTGAGTGTAACAAACACTTTTTTATGGATTAATTACCTCTTATTATGATGCAAATAAAAAGCAAAACATGAAAGAAAAATCAGTTAGTAAGATAGAAATAATATAATAATAAAGTAAAAAAAATGATAAGTTGCATGATAAAATTAAAACATCATAGATTTTGAAATGAAGTTTTGGGTAGGTTCTAATTCGCTATTGTCTAATTTAAGGTCTAAAAGAAGGTACCCGAGTTCTCATTGCTGGTGGCCCCTTGGGCTTGTCAGACCCTCAGTCCTAAGCCCATTACAAGCTCATATGGACCAAGTTAAACTGAGAGGATACATTTCCTTATGTCCATATAGAGAATAAATTCACAAAGACATAAGGTATATGAATCCCGAATGTTACTTGCTAGGCCTATACGGAGAATAAAGTCCCACGAAGGCGTCGCTTTTACCTTCACTTAGAAAGGTTTGGAGCTCGGGTACAGAGCCTGAGATGAAAATGTTAATAATCTAAAATCATTAAAAAAACGTCAGTATAACTATTTATTTGAAAAATAATCAAGGTAAGTAATACGGATCAAAAATTACATTGAAATTTAAACTTATATTTTTCACTTAAGAAGACAACCAAAATTAGTCTTAGCATGACTTAGTTACCTGTCCAGCGGAGTCGCCAAGCTGTTACAGCCATCTTTCGGGTGGGCCCAGAATTGGGCTTTGACTTAAATAAATGGGTTAGAGTCGCCACCAATCATTTATTTTTTTAAAACATATAAAAAAACTAGATTGATCGGACACCTTCTTACATGATCTGCGTTTTACTAGAAATATGTCGGATTCGGGAGTCGGTTACAGTCAAGGAAGGATTAGCACCCTTGTACTGCCCTTTCGGTACTAATTAATTTCTAGTTGTCTTAATTAAGAAAATTACATGTTAAATTAAAAAGTAAAAATTCGATTCAAATTACTTACCGTTAATGGATTGAAATTACCTCTAAAAAGTTGAAAATGTTAGATTATAAAATAAAGAAATATCAAAAAATTAAATATTAAAAAATAAATCAAAGAAGGAAATATTAAATTTTAAAAAATATTATATAAAAATGTTAAAGAAAAAAATTAAATAAATGAAGAAATATTAAATTTCAGAAAATAAAATAATAAAATATAAAATAATTTTAAAATAGAAATAAAAATAAAATAAATAAAAAAAGAAGTGGGAAAATAAAAATAAAAAATAAAAGAAAAGAAAAAATAAAAATTTGGGGGGTATTTATAGGGAGGACTAGTTTTTTTTATTTTGTAAAATTGTTTCTTGATTTTAGGGAAAGATAAAATTCCAGGTAAAGTTGAAAATATATAATAAAATAAAATAATAATAAATAAAAGGGAAATATAATAAAATAATAAATAATAGTAGTAAAGATAAAAAAAGGTTTTTTAAAAGTTGTTTTTAAAACAACAGATAAGAATTAAATAAAAGAAAATAATTAAATAAATAATCTAAAGATATTGACATAAAGAGAAACTTATAGTGAAAACTGCCTCAGACTTCAGCTTCGTCTCAAATTCCTCGGATCATCGAAATTGATTTTTACTTCAAGATTCATGTCGGTTACTACAGGAACAATTCCTCTCTGCCGACTCAGATTAGTTTCAACAATTCTGATTCCGATCTCCGTTTCCTCTTAGCAAACAATTTTGCTAAGTGTGTTCTTAGGAAGTTGAATGTGCTTCGATAAGCCAATCCTTCTTACAATTCTCACGTTTAGAATTGAGCCTTCGCTTTAGTCTTTGGCTTGAAAGAAAATTAGCTAAACATGACCAATGTCATACTTAGTATAATTGAAAACGAAATTCTAAAAAAATATAAAGAAGTAGGCACAAAATAGAGAGAAAGCTAGAGAGAAAAAGAAGATTTTATTCTCAGAAATGTGTGTTCTTAGGCTTACCCTGAGAGGGTATTTATAGCCTTCAAATTCCTAAAAACAAGCTAAAGATAATTCCTAAAATAATATCTTTTATCCTAATTAAAACACTTAAAACTATTTAAACTAAAATACCTAAAACAAAGATAAAATAAAATAATATTTAAAACAATATCCTAAATCCTAATTGAAATACTAACATCTATTTAAACTAAAATACAAATATAAAATATAATATTAATATATATACTAAATAAGCCCCGGACGAAAAATGGGTGTCTACATATATCTAACGTTACGTTTTGGTCACCCACCATTAAAAATTAATCTAATTATTAAAATAATATTTTTTATATTTTTATTGATAACACATCATCATCTTATGATGACACATCATCATCACCATTAATTTTTTTAATGATAGATGACTAAAATATAATCAAAACGTAACTTTAAGTATCATTAAAAAAATAATTGAGTTGTTAAAACGAAGTCAAACTGATAGTTGAATGATTAAATACATAATTTATCATATAAAATAATATAAACTAATTTTAATCTTTAAATTTTTATTTATGTATTAATCATAAAACTTATATTCTACAGTATATTTTTGTCATTTTTATGTTGTTAAGATGTGATACATATTTAGAATATGACAACCTCACATACCGACAACGTTAAATAAAATAAAATAAAGGGTTTATTTATTTTATTGTAATTAGTTTTCAGAATTTTATTTATTTATTTTACAGTGTTTGATTAATAGAAAACATATTGATCAATGTAAGTCTATGTAAGTCATTTTTCGGTCAACATAATTTCCTTTATATTTTCTTGAAAATAAGCTACAATTTGATTTTTTAAGTAATTTTTTAAACTTTTCACTTAACAACATAAATATTCAAAATAATATTATTTTATAACTATTATTTTAATAAAATATTAATTACTAATATATAAGATTTGTTTTAAAAAATATCAATTAATTTTTTCACCTTTTACATTAAATAAAAATTTTAAGTATAAAATTTAATGATATAATTTTTTTGACCAAGATAATCATTAAATCTATTAACGTCAAAATTAATAAAAACATAAAATATTGATTTTTATAAATAAAAAGATGATATCATTAATTTTTATAGATATGATAGTCCAAATACATGATTTTGGTGATATGTAATTATTTTTATATGTCACACTAATAAGTAATTTAAAAGTTTTTTAAATTTTAAATAATTAACTAATTTTTTAATTAAGTAATTTATTTAAATAAAATCATAATATTAGAAAGTAAAAAAATAAAATAATTATACAAATTCTATAATATTTGCATAAAATTAGTTAATAAAATCTATAAATTATTTTTTATATATTGAATGTTACGTTTTTGTCACCCACCATTAAAAATAAATAGACATTATCTTATGATGACACATCATCATCACCATTAATTTTTTAACTGTAAGTGACTAAAACAGAATCAAAATGTAACTCTAGGTATGATTTTGAAAAAACAATAATTCAATGACTAAAAAGAAACCAAAGTGATAGTTGGACGACTATATACATAATTTGCCTTATAAAATAATATAATTTTATTAATATTTTATTTTGGTTCTAAAGTATATTTTAATCATTTTTATGTCGCTAAGATACTAAAGTATATTTTAATCATTTTTATGTTGCTAAGATGTGATACAAATTTAGAATATGACAACATCACATACCGGCGACAACGTTAAAAAGTAAAATAAAGGGTTTATTGTTTTTAAAGTAATTGGTTTTTTCAAAAAAAAAAAGTTGTACTCATTTTCTATATTGATTATTATAATTCATTTTTAACATAATTTCCATTACATTTTTTTGGCAAATGAGAAACAATTTAATTTTTTGTAAGTCATTTGCTAAACTTTTCATTTCAAAACATAAATACTCAAAATAATATTATTTATGTATTTAATAATAAATAGTTTTTAAAAATTTTACCAATTAGTGGAAAATGATTTACATAGAAATATTCAAACAATGTAAAATGATTTTCTGAAATTGTTTTTCAAAAAAGTTAATTCATCATTTTTTTTTTAAAATAGGCCCAAAATGTATAATGAAATTCGGTTTTGAGATTAATGTAAATAAAAATATTCAAAAAACCAAATTTAAAATAGTTAGATAATTAAAAATTAAGATTTTATTTTATTAATTAGTTTTTTTTTAGAAAATATCAATTAAAATTTTCACTTTTTATATTAAATAAAAAAAATTAATTTTATAATTTTATGATATAATTTTTAATCAATAGAATCATTAAATTTATTAACATGACAATTAATAAAAAGATAATATATTAATTTTTATAAATAAAAAGATGATATCATTAATTTTTATAGATATGATTTTCCAAATACATTATTTTGGTGATGTGTAATTATTTTTTTATATTGTTGGTAATACAAAGAATTTCACATTGTGTATGAACCGTTTGGCATTGTCTTATTCGATTCACATGTGTTTCTTTTTAAACAAGATCATCATGGTAAAATATTATTTATCAGTGTTTATTTAACCGTTTATAGCCGTTACAAAATATTTAATATATTTTATGGTAATTAAAATAATGTTATGATAATAAATTATTTTGTAACTGCTATTGGATCTTTTATCATTTTACCACTATGTTGAGCCTATAAATGGACGTTTTATTTTCCATTTCATATTCACTTCAAGAGAAATCATCCTTAAGTAAATTGTTTGCTTTAGAAACATTCTCCTTCGTTTTTATAAACCTATTCGAAGTGTTGTTTTGAGTTTTGAGAGAAGAGTAGTACCACCAAGTCCACTCCATTATAGAGATTACACACTGTTAACCATGTAAAAAGGGTATATTTCACGCATTTTTACTAAGGTTATTGAGTGTTCTTAAGCCCATTTAGTTGCATATAGCTCATTCATTTGAATGTGGTGGATTTTGATTGTCTTATTTTATGTATTTGTGAAATTGGTGCTGCTTGAAAATGGTTTTGTTTCGATGTGGTGATTTACAGGTGACTCAAGGTGAACTGCCTGGAGGGGACGATTATGTTGCAACAAAAGGGACAACATTTCTGGGGCACTAGAAGACACATGAGGAAGATATTTAGTGGTAGCATCCCACATGTGACACATTGCCAGCTATGCCCCGCACATAAAGGGTATATTCCCTTAGGAATTAGGGCACAAAACCCTAGGAGCCCTACTATATAAAGAAAATGACACCATATTTATGGTAGAATGGAAAGTGTGAGATAAGAAAGAGAAAATTTAGAGGCGACCACTATTCCGTCTTCTCTTCTTCATCGTGGTGACCACTATTGTTGAAGTTTTAAGGGGATAAATCTTGTTGGCCTTTAAGAGAAGCAACAAGACTTGAGGTGGTTCATGGAAATCCATGTTATCTTTTAGATCGGGAGTCTTCTTTCGCCTTTGTTTCTTGTTATTTCTTCCATCTTTAGATTGAAATGGGTTGTGTTGAACGAATGCTATTGGATGTTTTTCGCCCATCCATGAACTAACTTAAGTTGGCTTGGGTTTATTTGGATGACGATGTTTTTGCTTTAATGAATGTTACAACATTTCCAGTTTTTATGTATGATTTTTTCACTATTTTATCGCTTAGATTTGTAAGATATTTCGAGAGTTAGCCTTTATCTATGTTTGATGTGTGATATCGAGAGAGTTAAGCTTAGATATACATGAATAATAGAGTGGAGTTGGGTAGCAAAACTCTAACTCACCTTAGAGATAAGGATAAGGTTTTAATGACTAAAAAGAGTAGAGCTTATTCGATAGTACTTGTTGGGGTTCACACTAAGAGGTATTGCTGTAGCATTTTTGTTGTCAGGTTTCTTACTATAGATAGCTTAGAAACAACTTAAAAACTTTGTTGAGTATTGTATTAACTTGAAATCATTAATATTTATTAAGGGCAAGACATAGGATTCCAAGATAAGCCTATCCATTTAGCCTTATTGAGAGTTTCACACATGTGAGGTCAGACATCTTATCTTGTGCACCTTTTCTCATAACACAATTTTTCTAGAGCATTTCTTATTTTACTTTTTACTATAGCAATTCACCTATCTCATCCTTGCCATAACATTTTCGATAATTGTTCATACCATTTTATATTAATTTGTTTATATTTTAGGTGCTTAAAGTTTACATGAATTTCCTTCCAATCCCAGAGGAGACGGTACTCACTCATCACTTTATTACTTGTTCGATGTGTATACTTGGACAATTTGCGAATCAAATTTAGTACACTCACACACGCAATAAGATTTCGACATCGTTGTTGGGGATTGGCAATTGGTGAGTTTCACTTTAGTTTTCATATTGTTTTTCTTTATATTTTTGTACATTTTACTTATTATTTTTGTTTATTTAATTGAAGGTATCGTGCTATTGTTTGACCCATAGAAGATCCGAGGAACCATTATTTCCTTTGATATCTAAAATCAAACAACATTTTTGTTAGAGGAGACGTATTCAAAGAGCTATGTACGAAGTTCCAAACCAAGGATGTCAGCAAGTTGAGAATATGGAAAATCCTGGTGCTGCAGCAAATCCTAATGCAGGAGTCATTGCTCGTCCATGTGCTATTTGAAATCATCTAGCTCCCATATTGGATGACCGTAACCTTGGAATTGTAACTCTCAAAATTTAGGCAGCCCACTTCAAGCTTAATCCGACGATGTTCAATATGCTGAACTCAATTGGACAGTTTGGTAGAGTGTCTCATAAAGAGATGCAAGACTACGCATTCGAGCATTCTTAGAAGTATGTGACTCGTTTAGGGAGCAAGGAGTGCACGAGGATGTGTTAAAGCTTAAATTATTTCCTTATTCTTTGCATGATAGAGCTAAAGAATGGTTGAGTGGAGTTCCATCCAGTTCGATGGAATCATGGGCATATTTGTGTAAGAGCTTTCTTTCTACAGCATAATCCACCCAACATGAACACCCAACTAAGGAACGATATCGCTTCATTTCGTCAAGCAGGTGATGAATCCATGCAAAAATGTTGAGATAGATACAAGGGATTACTTTGCAAATGCGCCAACCATGGATTTCATGATTGGACGCAAGTGGTTACTTTCTATAATGGAGTCAATGCCCCAACAAGGATGATATTGGATACTTCAGAAAATGGCACTTTGCTAGATAATTCACCAGACGAGGCATTTGACATTCTTGATCGAATTGTAAATAATGATTATCAATTCCATTAATCGTGGCTTGGAACGGGAAGGAAAGCTCAGGGGACATATGAGTTAGATGCCAAAGACTCGATTTCTACTCAATTGTTGGCTATTATGATGTGGAAGAATCTCCAAAGCCCAAATGAAGTGAGGGAAGTTAAGGAAGCCACAACTTCTTGTGCTTTTTTCCAAGGTAACCACCATATGACTGAGTGTCCCGAGATCCAAGAGTCTACCAACTATGTGGAGAACTTCAACTAAGGTAGTAACAACCCCTAATCGAATACATATAACCCAAGATGGGGTCATCATCCAAAGTTTTCATGGGGAAATCAAGAGACCAACAATTCCAGTAGCTCGAATCGACAACAAAGTCTAAGTGAACCCCCAAGTTTTCAGTAAAATATGCCGTAAAAAATGCCAACAAGGGGGCATCATCTTTAAATTCTTTAGAGGCTACTTTACATGACTTTATGGCCACTACAAGATCTCTAATGCAATAACATGCGCGAAATTTATAAAAAAACCATGGAGCTTTACTGCAATGCCAAGGTGCATCATTGAGGGCTTTAGAAACCCAAGTGGGTCAGATTGTGCAAGCATTACACGTGCACCCTTAGGGTAGTTTACCTAGTGACACTGAAGTCACTAAGATCCAAGGAAAAGAACAGTGTAGTGCACTCACATTAAGGAGTGGCACACAACTTAATCCAGGAGATAAGTTTGAAGGGAAGACACTAGAAGATTCCAGCCCCAAGATTATTCAAGAAAAATTGAGTTGCAAGGAAATGAGTCATATAGGAAGAACGCGGATAAAGGCTTGACAAGTAATTCTACCGAGAGACCACATAAGGATACTACAACAAAACATCAACCAACACTTTTAGAAGAGCAAGTCAGACCCCCACCACCATTCCCTCAGAGATTAAAGCAAAAAAAATCACGATCTTCAGTTCAAGAAATTTGTTGATGTTCTTGATCAGCTGTTTATCAATGACTTATTTCTGGAGGCCATTGAACAAGTGTCCATATATACAAAATTTATTAAAGACATCATCACAAAGAAAAGGAATATTGAGAGGCTCAAAACTGTTGCTACGACAAAAGCGTGTTACTCTATACTGAGCAAGTTGCCACCGAAGAAAAAAGACCCTGGAAACTTCATTATTCCTTGTACTATAGGTGATATCTATGTGGGGAGAGCTTTGTGTGATCTCGATTCTAGTGTAAATTAGATTATGGGGAATGCAAGACCAAACACTGTTATTTTACAATTAGTTGATCGATCTCATGTTCGACAGTAATGAATAATAGAATATGTAGTGGTGAATGTAAATAAATTTGTTTTCCCAACTGATTTTCTCATTCTTGACTACAAAGCTGATGAAAATACACCCATCAGTCTGGGAAGCCTATTCATAGCAACCAGTTGAATTTTAATCGATTGTGAAAATGGTGAGTTCACCATGCAATTGGATGATCCGAGTGTCACTGTCAATGTGTTTGATACAATCAAGTTTACGGACTTGTGACAAATTCCAACGAAAAGGGAATATACGTAGAAGACACGAAATACCATTCCAAAATATATTGGAAGTGGAGCTCTTCGATGTTTCTGGCATAGACTTCATGGGACCATTCCCTTCTTCATTTGGAGATTTATACATTCTACTTACGATGGATTATGTGTCTAAGTGGGTTGAAGCAGTAGCTAGTCCCAGGAATGACTCTAAGACGATCATAAGGTTCCTTCACAAGAATATTTTTACAAAATTTGGAGCTCTTAGACCATCATAAGTGATGAAGGAGCCCACTTTCGACAACAAGCTTATTGCCAAGGCATTGTAGTGATATTGTGTGAGGCACAATATTACTACATCATATCACCCTCAAACCAATGGTTAAGCTAAAATCTCCAATTGCAAGATAAAACAAATATTGGAGAAGGTGGTGAACCCAAAATGGAAGTATTGGTCTCCAAGCTTGATGAGGTACTATAGACATCGAACAACCTTCAAGACACTTCTTGGAATGTCCCCATTCAAACTAGTTTTTGGAAAGGCTTGTATCTCCTGGTAAAACTCAAACACAAGGCATATTGGGCCATTAAAAAGCAAAATATTGATGACCAACTAGATGGAGAAAGAAGGCTACTTGAGTTGAATGAAATGAAGGAGTTTTGAGCTCAAGCTTATGAAAATGCAAGGCTGTACAAAGAAAAAACAAAGAAGCGACGTGATAAGCATATTTTGTCACGATAATTTCATGAACGACAACAAGTACTGCTCTACAACTCAAGAATAAAGTTACCCTCATGGAGCAGTTGATATAAAAAAACTCGATGATGACACAATCCTTAAGGTCAATGGTTAACGACTAAAGATCTACAATGGTGCCCCTATATTACGAGACAAGTCTTCTTTACTCCTCCATGATGCCTGATAATTTGACTTCATTTACCCTTTTATTTTTAGTTTTATTTTGCTATAAAATTTTTATTTTGCGAAGTATATAAATAAACTATATTCATTCTTCTTATTTTATATTAATTATTTTTCCTTAGTGTTTCGTGCAAAGCCTTTATTTTAACTGTAGGTGGAACCATAGTACGAGGTAGGAGAGCCTTTTTAATTTGGTTTTAGGGTTTTATCTTTACCCTAAAAAGGAAGGTTGGAAAGAAACCCACTGTTTACATATCTTTTAAGAGGCCATGCAGTTATTACCTTATTCTTTTTCTCTATCCCTTTTCTTACTTTTCATTAACTCCCCATCACATCTCCCATCTTCACTATACATTGAAATTGTCACACCCGTTAGTTAACCACTTACTTTTCAGTTTTCTTTCAACAAAAACCCTCTGCCCTTTCAACTTCATATTCTTCATATCTCTCATCTCACAAAAACTTTTATTTATATTTCCCTCTCTTTTTGTTTTCTTTCTCTTCATAAACCCTAATACCACTCCCCACTTCTTTCATACCTCTAATCCAAAATGACGCACTACAAGAATGACACTAGAACAACAAGCAGTTCTTTAGTCCCTAGGTCATACGAATAGAAAAGTTTGTTGATGAGGCTGCTTGACTGTGTTTCAGACAACTTAGACAGTGGAAAGTTTCCCCTCTATAAGGATTGATTTTTCTTTCAGGGGATGAAGAAGGGTTTGATGATGAAGTCATAAAGGCCATCAACAAGCAAAACTAGAGACAATTTGTTACTCTCCTGAAGAGATTCCTGTTTCACTGGTTAAAGACTTTTATGCTCATTTAACGAGCTCTACAAAATCGAGTGTGTTCATAAGGGGAAAGAAAATAATGTTCACATCCGTAAAAATAAAAAAAAATTTATGGCTTAAAGGATGGCGTTGATAACCACACTTTCTTCAAGGATAGTTCAACTTCCCAAACTCACAAGGAAATCCTAGAAGATATGTGTTTTGCAGGAACGAAATGGGACACCTCTCCGATTACCATCAAGATGACAATTAAGAGGGCAAAACTTAAACCCAATGCCAAGCTTTTGAATCAGTTCTTGAAGACGCATTTGATGCCAACCTCTCACCACACAACTCTTTTACTACAGTGAATACTATTGTTGCAGTCCTCTGCGATGGACAGACCCATTAAAATTGGGAAAATCATCATTAATCAAATATATGGGTGCTTAAAAAGAAAAAGGAAGCCCTTTGGTTTTTCCTAAACTTATTACTACCTATTACAAATCCATGGTAGTATACGAAGACAAAACTAACGATATCCTACAAGAAAAAGTATGATTGATCCCTAAGAAGATCCCAAGCTTAAAGGGATTTGATCAAGATGCCCTAGCACAAACAGTTTAAGGGAAAGCCAAAGCTTTTGCTACAGTAAGATTGGCCTCAAGTGTGGCCTATACACAAAACACAAGGGGAGAGCTAGAGGTAATCAATCACATCCCAAGAAATTTATTCACTTATGTAAACAAAATATGATGCGATGTTGAACAACTATTTATGAGAGATTCTACCTCAAGTGCCTATTGATTTCCCTCAATTCCTGAAATCCTTGCTCACACATATGAAAGCTCTTCCACTGCCAATTGAAGTTCATCCTCTTAAAAAAACAATGCAACACAGTGCCACTGTTTAATCATCTACAAATAAACCCCAGTCACAACAAGACAAGAGCAAAGCCCCTTGGTCACTCCAACAACACAAGTGATCGAGGAAGAACCTATCACAGTGGAGAGTGATAATGATAAAACTATCGATGCTAACCCTGATCCTATACCTATAGCATCACCAGATACCACAACAAGGACAAAGTGTCACCTAAAATGCACTGCCTGTAGAATATGGAGCTCCCCCATTAAGTGGAATGATGAGTCAGCTAAGGATAACGCAGAACCATAACCATCCGAAACTGAGCAACCCATGGCAACCCTTTGCAAGAAGCATGTGAAGTATATGGCCAAAAAGATAACATATCAATCTAAGTGAGGTACATCCTCTTATATTTGTACTAAATGTAGTTTAGTTTATTTTAGTTTAACTTTCATGCATTGAGGACACTGTATCCTTCAAGTTTGGGGGTGGTAGTGTTTATAGTTAAACATATGCATTTGTACTTATCAACAAACTTTTGCTATATCATTTTTTTGGTTTTAGGAAAAAATATTTGGAATAAATTGATGATTCTCGATGATGAGAACTTTTTATGGTTGTGATTCACTGAATGTAAATAACTATTGAGATTGATAGAACCAACCTTTGGACATGGTTGTTTGTGCTGAATTTTATACATGATTTTATGCCTTCTATGCTTAAGAATTTTAAATTTTTTATGAAAAAACTCTTTCATGCTTTAGTATGATTGGTACTAATGAACTCATTGATAAATGATAACTTTAAAGATTTGAATTCAAGTCCCTTGTGCTGATGAATGTTAATAAATTTTTGACATAACTGTATAGGGACATTCCTCTTGCTATAGCATTGCTTAAAAACCCTTCTTGAATAAATTACAACATAACATACGAGTGAATGAAAGTAGTTAGGGGATGACTCAACCTACTAGCTCGGGGATGGAATGTTTGCTATAATTCATCTAAAGTGAGGGATGATAGTTGTGATAGACTGACTACTCTTATAGGATTAAAACAATTAATGAGAGTAAATTTGTGCTTAAAGGTTGAACGAATACTAAGGTAGAACATGGAAATTTCATAGAAATTTTCTAACATTTTTAAGCATAGATGGGATACAAGTACGCAAACACATGCAAAAGACCTTGCATTAGAGAAAAGTCTTTGATCTGTCAATCTGTTTAGCATGTTGAATTTGATGTTCTGAGGGATGAAATTTAAACCCTATAAACTGTCTTAGATTAAACTTTACTTTAGCATATATCCTTTTGATTACTACTCATTGCTTGAGGACAAGAAATAACTTAAGTTTGTGGGAGTGTTAACCCTGTAAAAAGGGTATATTTCACGCCCTTTTACTGAGGTTATTGTGTGTTATTAATCCCACTTAGTTGCATATAGCTCATTCATTTGCATGTGGTGGATTTTTATTGTCTTATTTCATGTATTTGTGAAATTATTATTGTGGAGAAGGGTTTTGTTTCGATGTGGTGATGTGCAAGTGACTCAAGGTGAACCGCTTGGAGAGGACAATTATGCTGCATCAAAAGGGACAACATTTTCGGGCACACTAAAAAACAAATAAGGAAGATATTTATTAGTAAAAGCCTACATGTGACACATTGCTAGCTATACCCCACATGTGAAGGGTATATCCCCTTAGGAATTAGGACACAAAACCTTAGGAACCCCCACTATACAAAAAAAGGATACCAATTTATGGTAGAATAAAAAATATGAGATAAGAAAGAGAAAATTTAGAGGCGACAATTCTTCCTTCTTCTCTTCTTCATCGTGATAACCTCCATTACTGGAGCTTCAAGGGGATAAAGCTTGCAGGCCTTTGAGAGAAGCAACAATGCTTGAGGTGGTTCACGGCAGTCCATGACAGCTCTCAGCTTGGGAGTCTTCTTCCGCCTTTGTTGCTTTTTATTTTTTCCATATTTATTTTGAAATACGTTGTATTGGACAAATGATATTGGATGTTTTTCACCCAGCCATGAACTAAATTAAGTTGGCTTGTGTTTATTTTGGATGACTATGTTTTTTCTTTAATGAATGTTACAACATTTTCAATTTATATGCATGTTTTGTTCACTATTTAATCACTTAGATTTGTAAGAAGTTTCAAGAGTTAGCCTTTATCTATGTTTGATGCTTGATACAAGAGAGTTAAGCTTAGATCTACATGAACAATAGAGTGGAGCTGGGTAGAAAAACTCTAACTCACCTTAGAGATAAAGATAGAGTTTCAATGACTAAAAAGAATAGAGCTTATTTGTTAGTACTTGCTAGGGTTCACGCTAAGAGGTATTGCCGTAGCATTTTTGCTGTCAGGTTTCTTATTAGAAATAGCTTAGAGACAACTTAGAAAAATCTATCATGTATTGTATTAACTGGAAATCATTAATATTCATGAAGGGTAAGATATAGGATTCCAAAATAAGCCTATCAATTTATCTTTATTGAGAGTTTCACATGTGTGAGGTCAGATCATTGTCTTATCTTATATACCATTTCTCATAGCACAATAGCATTTATTGTTTTACTTTTTACTACAACAATTCACCTTTCTCAACCTTGCCACATCATTTCTGAAAATTGTTCATACCATTTAATATTAATTTATTTATATTTTAGGTGCTTAAACTTTACCTAAATTTCCCTCTAATCCCTTAGGAGATGATACTCACTCATCACTTTATTACTTGTTCGACGTGTATACTTGCACAATTTACGTATCAAATTTAGTACACTCACACACACAACAAGATTTTGGGTCGTTGTCGGGGATTAGCAATTGGTGATTTTCACTTTAGTGCACCACATCTGTTTCATAGGTACCTACATGGTGCACTATTCATTACTATGCTCACTTTTCCAATTTATAAAATACTATGGCAAATTAAACTCTCTTTAGTCTTAGTGCAAAAGTTAAAAGAGTAGAGATTCATTTGGTAGAGTAAAATACCGAATTTAATAATAATAAATAAATATGTGATGGTCTCTTTACGGCTAATATGTTAAAATTCATTTTGAATGAACAAAGTCGTAGGGGAATAAAATAAGATATAAGGAATTTCATAATCTTTTAAGATTATGAATACTAATCTTAATGATTAGTGACTTCTAAAAAATTTGAGAATATAGTTATGTGTAAACAAGATTTGAGTTTGTTAAAGTATGATTTTATGGTTAAAACTTATAACAAACTTTACTCTAGAATTAATGAGTATATGTACAAGAAAATTTGTTTACACATTGTTCAAGACACTTTGGATTCGTCGAGGGGGATAGGTCTATAGCCCATTGTTGAGGAGTTTATGGAAACTTAGTTATCTAAGTTCAATGTGGTAAAACGAATCCATGGAAAGACACATAGTGTACATTTCTACCTACCTATCCTTATGACGAATAATGTACATGCATAGGATGAGCTTAATTGCTCTTAATAAATTCATAGCTAGGTTTTGGGTGGTCTTAGTGAGAAAGACTTGATGAATTTACCTATTTTGGTTGAATATATATTTTTAATAAGTTCATAACCCAGTGTGGTGTGGGTAGTCCTAATCGCGGAGGACTAGATGAACTTACTATTAGAGAGGATGAGTCTTATTAGAACTCTTAGTGAATTCAAACCCAAGAGTTTAGGTGTTCCTATTGAGAAGGACATATTGAATTCACCGGTTAATGAGGTTTAATATTTGTTCTTAATTATTTCTTATCCCCGAGTTTGGTGGTTCATTTAAAATGAACTTGAAGAAATTCACCTATTTTGAGGATGAGTATTGTAAAAGCTTTTAATTATTTCATAGTTAGGTAGTTTGTGTTGAGATAAATTTGACGAAAAACATACTTAAGTGAGAAGGATTAGCCACCTTCTATGAAAAATGTTGGGTCATTTTTCTACATTTATTAGAATCCTAAGGAAATAGGGCTATATATACATTTGTATATGTACTTTGTACACACATCGAGGACTTCGGTGGATAAGGGGTTAGTTGTGTGTTATGCGTTCACCCTAATCTTAGAAAGTTCAAGATTATTTTACATATCTAAGAGAAGAATTACTCATCATCACTATGTACTAGTTCCAAATACGTTCACTAGTGCATAAGCAACTAATCTTGCTATTTCTCTTCTTGTGTTTTGACTCTAAATTTATCATTTTTACAAAATAATTATTTTGTATTAGTGAGGGAATGTTGCATACAAAGAATTTCACATTGGGTATGAACCATTTGGCATTTTTTGATTCAATTCATATGTGTTTCTTTTTAAACAATATCCTCCCAGTAAAATTTTATTTATCAGAGTTCATTTTACCGTTTATAGCTATTACAAAATATTTAATATTGTTTATGGTTATTAGAATAATGTTTATGACAATTAATTATTTTATAACTTCTATTGGATCTTTTACCATTTTACCCCTATATTGAGCCTATAAATGGATGTTCAATTTTCCATTTCATATGTGCTTTAAAATGTTTTTCAGTCAGTGCTAATGTCTCGTTTTGTACCAGTCAATTTTTGCAACATATATGTCACACTAATAATTAATTAATATGTTTTACAATTTTTTTTAAAAACAAAAAATTTAATTATGTAACCCCTAGACCTGACCTATGTGTTACGACCAAATCCAGCAGATTACGATAAAATTTTCCAAAACATTTTTCAATAATTTAAATCCATATTATGAATAAACACTCTTAAAAACATAGTTATTAATAATAAGTTCTAATTTGAGTAATATATAAAACTATAAATGTCTGAGTAAACCAACATCTTTTACAAGTCAATATCGATGTAATTCTAACATTAGTCGTAAAAGCAATATACATCGCAAGACAAGTTTTCAAAATAAATAGGCATATGTCACCCATCATAATGGAAAATCGAAGATAAAAACATTACAAAAAAATAATATTGTATGAATGTGTCGATCCTCCAAATGTCAGGTCCGGGTCACCTATAAAATGTATCTAAAAGAGAAAAGTTTGGGGGAGTGAGCTAGGGAGCTTAGTGTGTTCTAGCAGTGCAAAATAAAAACATACATTTAAGTTTTGTTTAGCAGTGCAAAATAAAAACATACATTTAAGTTTCAAAAGCGGTTTATTAAAAAATTTATGAAAATGATATTAGAGTTGTAATTTAGAGTTCATAACAACCCTCTAAACGTACATCATATGCAGTTCCCCAGAACTGCATCTATGAGGACTTATCGTAGGCCCAAAGGGCGTAAGTGCCAACCTAAGGGAGGCCCTTGGGTCCATAAGGTCTTACCCTAGCCGAAGCATAGGTGCCCACCCAAGGAGTGTGCCCTCAGGCCCATAAGGACTTACCAAATGCACATAGCAGAGGAGCCACCCTAAAAGAGCACCTTAGGGTCCAAAAGGTCTTACCACTTGGCCCATTTGGCCTAAGAGTCCACCAAGGTTTGCCTAGGTCCATAAGGAATTTCCAACTTGATCGATGCTAAACCTGCATGAGGAATTATTAGCTTGATCAAAGCTGAACCTACAAAGGCTTCATACTAGATCCCATAGTACCCCGAATGAAAATAGTTTTCAAACAGTAAATAGTAGTAGCAGGAAAACATAGTTAATAAATATATCAATTCAATAAAAACAATAACTAAAGAACTTGAATCAGACAAGCAGGCTTAAAACTTCATTAAATCAGAAATCGGGCTTGAAACAAATCATACGAAATTAAATCAGATCAGTTAACCATAATGCAAATGAGGTAAAAAAATCATGTGCACATGATATTTCAAACGAGTATTTAAAACAAATATATATATATATATATAGCACATAAGGAACACACCTCGCAAAAAGAATTAGTCTAGTAGATCTACCGATTACTAGTTTCACTATGCTCTTGGACTATACAAGAACATAAATATTATCAGCACAAAATTATTATCGGAGTAGTACACTAAACTGAGTATTTAACAGGGTTGCAGAACTATACAATCACAGCCTCTCGCAGAGGAGTGGATCGGGAGGAACATGGCCGAGCAGACAAACAGTCGGGAGAAACACGTGTACCTTAATATACGATAACATAAATTAGTCATTGACCCTCAATTAAATTAGATACACTTAATTAAATAATTTAAATAAATACTTAAATAACATATACATATTCGAGTTTAATGGGTCAATTCTGAGAATTTTGGGTTCAAATTTGGCAAAACGTACTTTGGATTCAAACTCAGAATGTCGAAAAACATAAAATATGACTTTTCAGAAATTTTGAATTTTTGGTCAATCAACAGTCAATCTGGTAAAAGGTTAAAGTCAACGGGCAAGTCAATGGTCATGTCAAAGTCAACAGGTCAGACATATTCGGGTTGACTTAGGCAGGTTCGGGTTGACTCAGTTCGGCCCGAGTTAACTCGAACTGGTTTTAGGAGGTTCCAAGGTAGGGGAGGAGACATACACACACGAGGGGGCACGTGGCGACGGGATCGAGTACGGTGGACGAATACTCCAACAACTTCAATTTACCAAAAGTAATCGACAAACAACACAATATTCAACCAAAACAATTTAAATCAACTGGAAAAACATTCAAAACTTACCCAAATCGATGATCGACTATCGGCAACGGTACGATTTGGAAGAAGAACCCAGTCAGGTTTTGGTTGGAATCACTTGGGGAGTACAGCGATGGTTGGTTGAGGCTAACTAGTGGTTGGAACGACCGAAAATTGTGAGAAACCGAGGGGAGAAATTGTGTTTTCCCAGTGAACCTTCAACCATTCCTTTCTGGCGAACGACGTGACCACTCGGTAAGTGATCGACTGGGTTGTGACCGTGGTGACCTGACACATCGGATTGGTGAGATGGTAACTCATACCGACAAGCGTTGGCAGAGATAGACGTTGAGGCAGTCGAAAGGTCCCTTGTGAAGGCACGACGGTAACCGGTTCGGGCAATCTGAGGGTCGGGTTGAGGTCGTCGGTTGCTGTCGAGTCCGATGGCGACAGGGGTGTACTCCACCATAGATCGTTGGTGACTGGATCAGAGATTGAAAATATGGGTGAGGGGGTTTATTTTTTGTTTAATTTGGGGGTTGGGGAGAGCTAGTTCACGACCAGGGGAGGTATTTGATTTTTGTTTTTGGGTATATCTCGAGAAAAAAAATAATACATATTTTTATTAAAATAATCAACAATAGTGCCCTAGCCTAGATGGCTAAAGCATGATAGCCATCCTTTAGGTCACGTGTTCAAGCCTTTCTAACCATATATTACTCTTTAAACCACATATTTTTTTTTGTTTTTAAAAAATAATTATAAAACAATATAATTATTGCATAAAAGTAGTTAATAAAATATATTTTATCATAGTATTAAAATTTAGGATATGTTGATTTTTTTTAATATTACAAATATATCTAATACAAAAAAATAATACATGTGAAATCTCAAAAAGTAAAAGAAAAATAATTAAAAGATTTCAAATCTATAACACTTGAAGGAGTAAAAGAACTAAGATTTATAGAGAGTTTTACCAACTAAAAAAATCTACTAACAACTCTTCATCATTAATTATTTTTTCCCTTTTCCTTTTATTTAAAGCCTTAAAAATCTTTCAAGGACTAAATTACCAATTTTAAAAATATATTTGAGTATTAGAGAAGTAATTTTCGTTATATATGGTGTAAGTATGAATCTTAGGATAAATAATTAAATATTGGGAATTGATTTCATGGAAAAACAAGGGATAAATTAAAAGAAAGGAATTACATCAATCTAAAGTGGAAACAAAGGAAGAGTTGAAGCCTTATATATATATTATATTTATTATAAGTATAATGGATATGTAAGTATAATGTACATTATATATACATGAATCATAGCATTTAATATATATAATTTAGGTCAGGGGTACTCCCCCAGTCTAGGGTCAGGGCATACCTAAAACCCATTTGGAATTTACATAGGAATTTACAATTTGTCCCATTGCATATTTTTCAATTTATTTAAATTACATTTTGTAATTTTTTTTATTTAGTCCTTAAAAATATATTATAATATCTAAAACCTTACAAACTTTTGAAATGAATGCATTCACATTTTACAATTATTTCTATTTCATCCTTGCGTGTTGTTTATTTTTTAATTTTTTTTATATTTGTTCAATTTAATCCTTAAAATTATATTTGTATATGAAATTGGCCCGAACTTATTTATATTTTTGTAATTTACTTCAAACCCTATAAATCACAAAATAATAAACTTCATTTCAAACTATATAAATTATATCATAATCTCCAAACCCTATAAACTTTTGTTCACCAACTTTTTAAATGGATACAATTTAGTCCATTTTTATATTAATTTCTACTTCACATTTTATAATTATTTTGATTTGATCCCTTATCTATGCATGCTATTTAACTTATTTAAATTTCAGTTTGTAATTTCTTGTTTGTTAAATTTAGTCCTTAAAATTATATTTTTATTAAAATTGACCAATAATTTTTTATATATATTTTTTGTAATTTACTCCAAATCACACAGCAATTACAAATTACAATTCGACGTTCATGAAAGACGAAAAATAGTTAACATAGAAATGACCCGACCTAAAGTCAATCTGTACTCGGTAAGATCCGACCTGAATTTTTCTGTTAATGAATTTATTAATATCACGATTATATAATATGGGGGTAAAATGGTCATTTCATATATCATTATCGATTCAATGTCAATAATAGAAATTGAGTTCACCAATAAATAGTATCAACACCCAATTGAACTCATGTGAGATTTCATGTCGATCAGACATCTTTAAGGGATCTAATTGAACATGTTTTTATAAGGACTAAAATATAAATAATAATAAGTTAAAGAAGAAGAAAAATCATGCAATTGACACTTCCATTATGTTATTTAGTATACTAAAGAGTGAAACAACAAGTCTCATCAAATTATGATTTAAGACTAAGTAATTCATTTTTTTTGAGAAAAACTAAGTAATAATTAACAATTCATTTATGGGACCATTTTGCACTAATACGAACATCCTAGGGTTAGACTAAGAATTAGGAACACTTATAACCTTTATGAACCAAATGTTACCGTTTTTCATTGAGCACAAAACAAAGGGATCGATCCTTTTTCACGGGGATCGATCTTTTGCTAAACAGTAAGAATTGGATCTATCCTTAAGGCAAAGGATCTATCATTTTTAGAAGTGCTCGATCCTTGTAGTCAAGGGATCGATCTTTTTTGGAAAATATAGAAAATTCATATGAACATGCAAGAATAAGCGGCCAAACTTCCATGCAATCGATCCTAATGTCTATGAACATGCTTGGACACACTTAAACCACTTATAATATGTCATATTACACACATAGAATGTTTCATAACATCATTTAACAATTCATACGAGAATTTAGCATCATAAGTCAAATATTGCATAAATGGTTAACTTAAGCACAAGTCACCTAGTCATTTCGTGTATTATTGGTCATCATAAGTCAAATATTACATAAATGGTTAACACACTTAAACCCTAAAGGCCTAGTCATTATTTTTCACTTAATGTAACTTTTCTAAACACTCTAATTACTTATTTAAGGATCTTTTAAGTCCCTTAAGCATTAGAAAACAAGTGAATTATATCGTACATTCCCAGCTAAGGATCCTATTTGCCTCATAGTAAAACGCAAGTTTAAGATGACTTTACGATGCCTCCTTGCTTTGATCACCACTAAGTGCCTAGCCTCTCAAGCTCCCAAATCAACAAGTAAGAATATGAAAAATGATTAAATAACAAGTGTGAGCTATAAAGCTCAATAAACACTAAATATTCAAGTATGATACACATGTCAAGGCTAAAGGAAAACATACCTAAATATCATGTAAATCTCACATGTCCTTACCTCAATAATTTATTCATTGAACATGATTTTATTAGATTATATAATATTAATTTAAATATTTATAAATTTATATTATAAATTGAAAACAAATTTATAGTCATGGTAATTAAAATTAATAAATTTATTATATATATATGTATGCATAAATATACATGCATGCTCTATTATAAATATATATTATAATAGTTTAAATTTGATCCTTACATATCGTTTAATTTATTTAAATTACATTTTGTAATTTTATTTGTGTTTAATTTGCTCCTTAAAAATGATATTATAATATCTAAATTCTTTTAAACTTTTGTTCACCAATTTTTTAAATGGATGAAATTAGTCCATTTTATATTAATTTCAACTTCACATTTTATAATTATTTTGATTTGATCCCTCATGCATGTAGTTTAATTTAATTAAATTTTAGTTTTTTCAATTTAGTCCTTAAAATTATATTTTTATCAAAATTGACCTATAAATATTTTTTTGTAATTTACTCCAAATCACAGACAATTACAAATTACAATTCGACGTTATGAAAGGCAAAAAATAGTTAACCTAGAAATGACCTGACCTGAAGTCAATCTGTACCTAGTAAGTTTCAACATGAATTTTTCTGCCAATGATGTGACCCGATCTGATCGAAATCCAACATGAAGTTCATTCGAACCTGAACTAACCTGGTATTTAACTAATTTAGACATGAACCGTTTTGACTTGAATTGACGTCGATCCAAACTGAAATTAACCCGATCCGAACCCGAACTGAATCTAATTTGAAATCAACTTAAAAATGACCAAAAATGATTGTATTAGGACCCGATTTGATCCGATTCAAACATTCATTATATTGACCTGACACAACATGTATTCAATTTGATCTTATTTGACAAGATCCAAATGAAACCTGAACGGTTATTTGATTTCAAATCCCTAGATATTAGTCATTGATATAGATCTATTTCTCTATCTCTAATATTAGTCCTTGAATTTATTAATATTAAGGATTCAATTAAATAGAAAATAAATGGACTTTATTAAATAGGAGAGGAGTTAAAAGCATTCATTCTTTCCCCAAGCTCTCTAAAACCGGCGGCCAGTTTAGAGCTAAGGGTTCCATCTCTTTTTCTTGGTGGATATAATGCAAGTCCTTCGTTTGAGCAATAGCATTCTCAAAATGAACATGCTTTAATGCCCAACAAGCAATAAAGCACTGATCTCTACACTTATATTGTACAAGTTTAACCCATAATATTTTATAAAATTGATGTTCCACATGCAAAAACATTTCTGGAGTGCTGATAAGAAATAGATAACTCTCAATCAATGAATTACAAAGTCACATGCACCACCCCAGGATTAACAGCAAGTCCTGCAATATAAACAACTTTTTGTGTCGAAAGGAAAAATAATAATTCATATCATCGACAAAGAATTAAAGTACAAGGTTACTAATATTTTCGACATGAGAATAAAGATATCAATATTGGCCAAGGCATAAGGATAAAAGCACAACAGGTTTGATGATGGTGCTTGGGTAGAAATTAAACTTACACCATGTTTTATGATGGTACTTCTTGTGTAGAAATTATACTTCCCATGTTATTGTTTAAGCAAAAAAACTCTTGTAGTGCATTATTTTAGCACTATGATCTAGTAGGGTACCACCGTTAGCCAATGAGGAGGAAAAAAAGATGCACCAACTTCGAAAGAAAATTAAAAATTGTGTTGCCTTGACATGAACCCGGGACACTCGGATAAGAGCCGAGCATCCTAACCAACTATACTAGAACGGATGATTGTGAGTGATGAATACTTACGGTTTTTAATGAATATTTGGGTCAGATTCCGGCGAGATTGGTGTGTTTCCAACACTTTACTTAGTCATTGCTTCACTTTCTGAATCTTTATTTTCAATCGTCCCCAGAAAGGTACGTCTTTATGTTTCGCAAGACTTACCTTTCACTAAATTTTTCATGCTTGATTTCGGCTTTAAAACATTGCTCCCTATATTGAATTTCTTAATTTATGCTGCAAAGTTAGTTGCTTTCCACATCTGGTAAACTGGCGAAGATAAAATAGCCATATCTGTTGGGGTTTTATAAATTAAAGGTAATTTATATGTGTGTGTTGGATATGTATGGTTTTGATAGATTGATTTTTAAACCAATAAAATTATTGTTTTTGTTTAGAACATTTGCGTAATTAATAAAAGCATTTCCCTGGGGGGGGGGGTGTCCCAAAAGGTTGGAGAAATGTTTTCTGCTAATTGATCATTCAGGTCTATTAGGATGGTCTCATCATTGTCTGGACACTCCCCTTCCTCCATCACATTAATCTGTCGGACCATACATTGGTGACCAGGGATGAACTTGTCCCCACATAAGAAATACATGTTGTTTGACATGCGGTATTCAACAAGGTTATTTCTGTTTGGTTGAATTGGGGAAATTTTTGGTTTGGGAGGGTTTGACTTAAGTTGCTTGGGTTGGGTAGGGTGGGTTGTTTCTAAAGATAGGTTTTTGTCTTTTATTCTCAAATTCACTGAAACTTCATATAATTTGGCTTGTTTGAAAGCTTCGGCCACCCTTCTTGGCTCTAGGGCTTTTACCCTATGTTGTAGCTCATCCTTTAGTCCACTAATGAACATCCACATGAAAAATTCTTCTCCTAATATAGGGTTTTGTAGCAACATATAAGTTTTTAATTCTTCAAAATTCTCCTGATACTCTTCCACATATCCTTTTTGAGTTAGCTTGCCAAACCCTTCAACTATATATAGAAAATGTAGTCCTTGAATCAATGACACAAGTCTGCCTTAAACTCATGCCAGTGTACAAGATGTTTTTTCATTATGTAATTGTCAAACCAAGTATCTGCCTTGCCCAATAGATGAATAGCAACCATCTTAAGTCTTTGTTATTCAAGAAACTCCAAACAAATAAAAAAATTATGGAATTTTGATAACTCCGTAAAAAGACTGTGTTTTGTGTCTTTTTACTTAAGTTATTGAGTGTCTAAAAGCCATTGATTTAACATTTTAGCTTCATTTAGGACATATTTACACGTGGTGGATAAGTTTTTCCAAGGCAAAGTTTATTTGAATAATCTGATGCTGCTAAGGAGAAAAGTTGTTTGTTAGTTGTGATGATGTAGAAAATGACTAAGGAAGAATTCATTTGCCGAGACAAATTAATTTGCTAGGGCCTGTGGAACATAAGAAGACGACAATGAGGAACAAATTTTCTTGGAAGGCGAGTTTTATCTTGCAAGTCTGATGTAGCACAGGACGAAACTGCTGATGTCACTTGGCCAGCTATCAAATCGACCTCACGTGCAATCATGCCCTCATCAAGGAATTTGAGACCATGCCATCTGTCGTTTTATTCACACAATGGGTATGAAACTGGGGGTATTTAGAATTTCCAAGGACACTAAACCCTAGAAACTCCCACTATAAATATCCCATTATATCTCTTCATAAAGATGAATTTTTGAAGAGGAGAATATACCATGAAAAGAGGTTTGGAGTAAGCGGCGGAACAATTCACTTTGTCTACCGTTCCTACTTGTTGTCCTTGGTGCCCTCCATAGCCGGCTTCACTGAAGCGACGACCAAGCCCTCGAGATAGGCTGGTCGCCGGTGCAGTCATGGTGGTGGTCCAAATGTCACGGTAGAGCTCTGTTTTGGGAGTTTTTCTTCCTTTTGTTCTTCGTTTTCACATCATTTAAGGGATTGCACTTAAAGATTAATTTTTGGGATGATATTTACCATACCACAAACTATTTTATTTGGTGTTGGATGATACTTTATTTGATTGTTAATGAATGATGAAGTTTGTTTACGCTAAGGTTGTTTTTTCACTGTTTTAAACTTTTGCCTTGAAACTGTAAGAGCTTTTAAGAGATTTCTTGGTGCCATGAAAAACATTGTTAGTCTCTGTAAGAGCTTTTGAGAGATTGCCATTTTTCTAAGAGTTGATACCTAATATGGAGAGAGTTAGGTTTGATCTACATGAACAAGGGAACTAATCCGGGACGGTGAGGTTCTAATCTGCGTTAGAGATAATGAGAGTGTTTCAGTCGACTAAAAAGTGTGAATGATTGAGTATGATAGGCTAAAAGCTATAGTTTACGCTGAGGGAGTATTGCCATAGCAACAGTTTGACAAACCAAGGGTTATAGTTCATGTTGAGTAGTATTGTCGTAGAAAAAGTTATAGGATCACTCTAGTAAATCCTATCGGCCAGCATCAACATAACCTACTAAATCATCATAGACATAGAATAATTTCTCACCATAGCAATTCCAACCCAAGTGCTCCGTTAGAAGTCTGATTGTTTGAGGGTTTTCAGATTATATTAAACTCAACGTTTTTATTTGCGTTGACAAATTTTATTTGTTACCTTTGCATATCTTTATTGCCTCGACCAAACTTTTCTGCTCACTTCACAATATAATTTTTCTCGCCTCGAAAATACTTTTCCATATGTTCATATCATTTGATATTGCTTGTCTTTCTTTTTACACATGAATATTAGGACTAATTAACGACATTTAGTTCTAGCTGTAGCAAACATAAAAATTTCCCACCAATCCCTATGGTGACGATAACTAACTCACTATTATATTACTTGCACAGATTTACGTGCCACAATATACACATTTACACGCGATCAAGTTTTTGGCGCAGTTACCGGGGATTGGCATCTGAAGGAATTTTGATAAATTTTGCCATAACAACTTTTAGTTTCTTGTCATTTTTTAGTTAGTTAGTTTTACGTGTTTGTCTTTTCTTATTTTCTTTTGTAGGTTTGTGTCATTGCATGACTAGAAGATCTGTTGATGGACCATTAGTACCATTCAAACCTGAGATCAAGAGATTGTTCAGATAAAGGTAACGTGCTCAGCGTACCAAAGGTAATATGAATCGACTGTAGTTTCAGGCTGATAATCCCATGGAAGATGTGGCACATCTCAATCTCGCAACGAATAATATTCCCCAAAATGCTGCAAGACCACTAGCGATACGAGATCACTTAAATCATATATTGATGATTTCAATCATGGAATCATGGCACCTGAAATACAGGTAGCTACATTGAACTCAAACTAATGATATTCAGCATGCTCAATCTATCGGTCAGTTTGGAGACTTACCTAGTGAAGATGCTAGACAACATGTATGAGTTTTCCTTGAAGTGTGTGACGTTTAGACAAAAAAAGGAATGCACGAGAACATATTGAAGCTAAAATTATTCCCATACTCTTTGCGCGACCGAGCTAGAGCTTGGCTGAGTGGAGTCCCATCCGGTTCAATAGAATTGCGGCTGACTTATGCAAAAGTTTTCTACTCGATATAACCCGCCTAATATGAACACCCAGCTCTGCAATGAGATTGTAAGTTTTCACCAAGGTGATGATGAATCTATGTACTAGTGATGGGACATATATAAAAGTTTGCTTTGCAAGTGCATAAACCACATATTCCATGACTGGACTCAAGTCTCCATATTTTATAATGGAGCCAACGCACCCACTCGTATGATGTTTGATACCTCGAAGAATGACACTCTGCTTGACAAATCACATGAGGAAGCCTTTGATAATCTTGATCAGATAGCCAACAATGACTATCAATTCCCGCTTCCAAGGCTTGGAATAGACAGGAAAATGTTTGGGGCATATGAACTTGATGGCAAGGATTCAGTTTTTGCCCAACTTTCTGATATAACAAATATATTGAAAGATTTACAACGTTCTAGAGAGGTGAAAGAAGTCAAGGCATCTAGCTCAGAACATATTCTTTTCCATGGAAATCATAATAAGAGTGAATGCCCAGAAAGCCATGAGTCCATCGATTTCGTGGGAAATTTTAATAGAAGAACCAACAACCCCTACACTACTACATACAATCCTGGATAGAGACAACATCCAAAATTCTCTTGGGGTAATCAAGGGAACAACAACCATGCAAGCAATTTTATTAGGCCACAACAAAATGAGAGCGTTGAAGAATCAAGTGGGCCAAGAATATCTATTACAAAGTCATAGTTCATAATTGAGAGCTTTGGAGAATCAAGTGGGTCAAATTGCCACGACACTGTATTCTCGCCCGTATAAAAGCCTCCTAGTGACACTGAGATCACTAAGCCTCATGGACAGGAGCAATGCAGTGTGATTACACTTAGGAGTGGTACCCAAATTAATATTGATGACAAGTTTAGGGAAAGAAGAAAGAAATTTCTCGCCAAGACACTATACATGAAGAACCAGAAGGTCAAGTTGAACAAGAAAATTTGCATGAGGAGAAGGAAAACGACGAGGGTCAACAAGTCAATCCAATAATGGTGGAAAATTTACTGTCAAGGCAAAAGTTTTACCTTCACCTGCAGCAGATGAAGTTAAACCTCCATCAGTTTTCCCTCAGTGGTTAAAGAAGCATAATAACGAGATGTATTTTAGAAAGTTTCTTAATGTCCTTGACCAACTGTATATCAATGTTCCACTGCTTGAATACATTGATCAGATGACTTCATATGCCAAATTCTTGAAGGACATTGTCATGAAAAAGAGAAAGGTGGAAAGAATAGAAACAATTGTCACGACAATAGAAAATTGTTCAGTACTGAGTAAACTACCGCCGAAGCAAAAACATCCTAGCAACTTTGTTATACCATGTTTCATCGGTGATAACTATGTTGGGAGAGCCCTTTATGACTTGGGATCAAGTGTAACTTGATGCCCAAGTCCATATTTTTTGAGGCTTGGAATGGGCAATGCTCAACCAACCATCGTGATTTTGCAACTGGTTGACAGATCACATGTTCATCTAAGGGAAGAATTGAAGATGCAATTGTTAAAGTGAACAAGTTTGTCTTTCCAGCAGATTTACTCATTCTGGACTATGAGGCGATGAAAATACACCTATTATTATTGGGCATCCCTTCTTAGATACTGGGTGCATCCTAATAGATTGTGGGAAGGGAGAGTTCACAATATGGGTGGCTGATCAAAGCGTCACTATCAATGTTTTCAACACTCTTAAATTTGTTGATGATTATGAAGAATGCCATTGCATTGGAGATAGGGAGTCAAATGAAGAAGTTGGGACATATATTGTTGGCTACGACAAAATTTTACACCTAGACGAGTATTATACTTTGTGCATAGATAATATTTCTTAGATAGAGGAGTGTAAAACTTTCCGCCATGGCGATATCTTAAAGTTAAGGGACACAATAATTTTGGCCCAGGTGATTTTTGTTCAGAAAGATGCATACAAAAATAGTTTCCTAGGAAAAACTTTTTCGATTGAGGCAAATGAAAGATTTACTGAAGATAAAAAAAATGCTGAGTCTGAGGATTGTTCATTGGAGGAGGAATAATCTAGCTTACTTCAAGCTAGACCAGGTATGAGATTCGAACCCTTGACTTAATGAATTTATTCCTCCAAAACCTTTTCTACAACATGCACCAACCTTAGAACTTAAACCTCTGCCATCATATTTGAAATATGCTTATCCAGGTAGTGACAATACTTTACCAGTTATAATTTGTGGTAGTATAACCTCGAGTAAGAGGGTAGTTTGTTAAATGTTTTGTCACAACACAGAAAAGCTCTTGGTTGGACTATGGTAGACTTGAAGGGAATCAACCTTACCATATGCATTCACAAGAATCATCTAGAAGAGTGTCATAGCAATTATATAAAACCCCAAATGAAACTTAATCTATAATGAAAAAAATGGCGATGAAGGAAATCATTAAATGGCTTGATGCTGGGGTGATATATCCAATATTCAATAGCTATTGGGTCAGTCCATTTCAATGCATGCCGAAGAAGGGTGGTGTGACTGTGGTAAAGAACAAGAATACTAAGCTTTTGACTACATAAACCGTCAAAGGCTGGCAGATTTGTATGGATTATAGAAAGCTCAACAATGTGACAAAGAAAGACCACTTACACCTTTCTTTCATTGATCAGATGCTTGACCAGTTAGCAGGCAAGACATTTTACTGTTTCCTTAATGGATATTCTAGGTATAATTAAATCACCATAGCACCTGAAGATCAGGAGAAGACCACATTCACCTACCTATATGACACCTATGCCTTTAGGAGGATGTCATTTGGACTATGTAATACCCCGAAAACTTTTCAGAGGTGCATGATAGCCATTTTTTCAGACATGGTGGAGGCCTTCTTGGAAATATTTATTGATGATTTTTCTGTCTCAGGCGATGACTTTGACTGATGCCTTGGCAATGTAGCTAAAGTGCTAAAGCGATGTGAGGAGTCCAACCCTGTGCTAAACTGGGAAAAATGTCACTTATGGTGACAGAAGGAATTAATTGTGTTGGGACATAAAATTTCTCGCCAAGGCATCAAGGTTGATAAAGCCAAGGTGGAAGTAATTGAGAATCTACCACCACCCACTATTATGAAGGGAATCAGAAGTTTCCTAAGGCATGTAGGATTCTACAAGCGTTTCATCATGGATTTTTTTGAAGATTTCAAAGACTTTGTGTCTGTTGCTTCAACAAAATCAACCATTCGTGTTCAATGATGACTACCTCAACATATTCACTGATCTGAAGAAAAAAATTGCTTCGGCACCAATTGTTGTTCTACCTGACTGAGTCGCCCTGTTTGAGATGATGCGAGATTCAAGTGATGATGTAGTAGGGGAAGTGCTAGGGCAAAGAAAAGGTAAAATCTTTCATGTCATCTATTATACTAGTCGTACCCTTAATAATACACAACTTAATTATACCACCACTGAAAAAGAATTGCTTGTCAAGTATTCACTTTTGATAAGTTTAGGGCATACCTTATAGGAACTAATGTAATTGTACATACTGATCACTCTGCCATTAAGTACCTAGTAAACAATAACGATAAAAAGCCTAGGCTTATTAGATCGATACTCTTGCTATAAGAATTCGATCTAGAAGTGAAAGATAGAAAGGGTACTGAAAACCAAGTAGTAGATCACTTGTCTAGGATAGAGAACAAAAACATTTTCCATGATATGAAGGATATTCATGAGGATTTTCCTGATTAGAAAATTTTATTTATCGTGGTAGTGTCGTGTACGCTGACATAGTTAACTTTCTTGTTAGTGGTATTATGCCTTCAAATTTATCTAGCTAGGCTGAAAAAAGTTCAGACATGATGTACGCCACTAATATTGGGATGAACCCTTCTTATTGAAACAATGTGGTGACCAAAAAATTCGGAGGTGCATCCTGAAGGAGAACACAAGGAGATCCTTTTTCATTGTCATACATTCTCGTGTGGAGGGCACTTTGGTGGGATAAGGACTGCTATAAAAGTCTCCAATTTGGCTTTTACTGGCCCACCTTATTCAAGGATTCACACAAATTCTATAAGTCATGTGATCGTTTCCAACACAATTGGAATATATCGAAGAGAAATGAGATGCCATGGAAAATATTTTGGATGTTGAACTCTGCGATGTATGGGGGATTGATTTTATGGGACCCTTACCATCGCCTTTTGGTGATCAGTACATACTCTTGGCTGTGGACTATGTATCCAAATGGGTCGAGGCCATGGAAACACCTCGAAATGACTCCAAAACCATGTTGAAGTTCTTTCACAAAAATATATTTACGCATTTTGGAGCACCACGAGCAATTATCAGCGATGAAGGCATTCACTCTGACAATAAATTAATTGCCAAGGTGTTGCAATAATACGAGGTGCGCCATAAAATTACCACAACATATCATCCCTAGATAAATGGTCAGGTTGAGGTTTCTAACTGATAAATCAATATCCTTGAGAAGGTAGTTAACCCTAAATGAAAAGATTGGTAGCCAAAGGTTGATGAGGCACTGTGGGCATACCGAACGACATTTAAAATGTCACTCGGGATGCCTCCATTCAAGTCTATGGCAAGACATGTCACTTGCCCATGGAACTAGAACACAATGTATTCTGGGCCATCAAGAAACTTAATATGGATGCGCAACTTGCTGGAGAAAGCGCTTGTTGGAGCTAAACGAGATGGATAAATTTAGAGTTCATGCATATAAGAATGCTCGTCTTTTCAAAGAAAAGACGAAGAAGTGGCATGACAGAAAAATTTTGCCTTGGTAATTCTTTCAAGGCCAACTATTAATGCTCTATAACTCGACTCAAGTTGTTTCCAGGCAAGCTGAGGTCCAGATGGTCAGATCTTTTCATAGTGCATCAAGTGCATAGCCACGACGCAATTGAAATCACAAAATTGGATGATGGAATGACATTTAAGGTGAATGGTCAAACATTGAAGGTGTACAATGGAGCACCATCCTGTGAGATAAATCGGCATCGCTACCCACGACGCCCAAGAGTTTGTTCATCTTCCGTGGAAAAATTTTTGTTGCTGAGGCAACATAATTTGCATTCAGTATATAAATAATTTTTCTTTATCTTATTATATACGAGTGTTTTATTTTTATTTTATTTTTTAATATTGTCTCTTTTGGTCTTTGTACACGTGGCAAGATAGGGCTAAAACTAATACATTGAAGGAAGTAAAACCCTAATAAACTATTTGGGTGACACTTTTGAGATGGAAAAATCTTTTCCCTTAATTATTTTATTCCTTTTTATCCCATCACAAATCTTTTGCATTAATTATTCTATCTTTCTTTTTCATTTTTTACTTATTTACCCCTAGAAAACCACCCCCAACCCACCCTTTTCTCCATAACCTCCTACTTTACTCTTATCTTTCACCATTTCTCTTTCACTCACTTTCTTCATCTTTTCTTTTGCCTTTGATTTTTCACGTTTCCCCAAAAACCTCAATTATTTTTGTCCAAAATCCTTGTCCTATCCATTAAACTTGTCATGGCTCGATCTAAATCAACCCCTGGTATTTCCACCTCGTTCCCACTGCAACAAGCTTCTAATGCTTCCAAAGTGTTGAGGCCAAGAACAAATTTAAGGCGTTGTAGAAACTCCAAGTCTACCTCAAAGAAGACTTTGTATTTTCTGAGGCCGACGAGGAACCTTTTTGGCCTAAGGTGATGGAAATCATCCGTAACACAATTGGGAGAAATTTACCGGCACCCAAAGGCAGTGGCACCTGGAGTTCTATGCGCAACTAGGAAACCCTTCCCAACACTCTATTTATGTTCGAGGGAAGTTCATCCAATTCACTCCCTCTACCATCAATTGCTATTTTAAACTTGACAAAGTTGAAAACCACCATAAGAAATTCCTTGCCGAAACTGAGTATAAAACTTATGATTGTGAGTTGGAAGACTTCAGCTTTTGCTGGGAAAAATTCGAAGGGAACACCCCCAACTGGACGTGTGTAGATCGCCGCTCTTAAGCCGATCATGAAGCTATGGAACCACATCTTAAAGGCCAAGTTGATGCCCACGTCTCGTAATACCACTGTGTTGTTATGGTGATTAATGCTACACCATTCCATCATCTATGAATGATCGATTGATGTGGGCAAAATTATCTTCTAACATATCCATGAGTGCGCCAAACAAGCAAAATGTAACATATGTTTTACTAATCTAATTACAGCTCTCTGCAAGAAGAAGAATGTCCCTGAGGAGCCCTTGGAAGAGGGCATCACCAAAAGAAGGTGCATGAGCTAATGAGTTTTGACGATAATGCTCCGGTGAGGGGTTAGAACATTGTGCAAAATTGGTAACCGTGACAAGAATAGCAGATATGGTCACCAACACTCAAGAGACAATGTAGCGGCTAGAACACTTAGAAGATCACATGCACACTTCTTTAGTTATGTCAATGTAAGAGATGCACAACTAAATGCATTCGTAAAGGAACTGTTACTAGTTACCGCGAAAGGCCTACCACCTTTTCCAGAGGAAATATTGCGTAAGTCAGTCCCCACAGGTGCCATCACATTTTTTTGCCTCGACACAAAACATTTAGTCCAATTCCCCAGTAAATGTCACCCAATTTCCACACATGCCTCTCTAATCCATGAAGAAGGACAAGGACAGACTGATGAGTACATTAGCTCAACCTCTTCATCCTCATAACACACTTAGAATTTCCATCAGAATATTTCACAAATGAAGACTTTACCCCAACCATAATTTTTGCTGAACCAATTGATGAACATCCAACTACTGAACAAGCCCATGAACAACCACAAGATTTGAATAACGAACCAATTGTCACAACCGACTCTAGCCAGCCCTTACACGCATCTGTTAAGACCTACACAACCGAGGAGGTGTCACCACCAGATAGTCATTCTAGGACCCTACGTCACCTCAAGCGCTCAGCTGGTCGTATTGTTATGCTATCTCCATCATCACTCTCATCAGAAGAAACATGATCTGCCAGCCATTCTCCTCTCAAAAGACACCGAACCCGATCGTCCTGCAGAACTACCCCACCATAATAAGGTACCATTTTAAATTTTCATTTGCATCACATTTTAGAGTAATTAATTTACCTTTTTCATGCATTGAGAACAATGCATCCCTGAAGTTTGGGGGAGGTGTTATGCTTCACACTTAGTTACATGCATTGATAATGATTGGTAGAAATAATATTTGTCATGACATGAGTTATGTTAGGATAATTGTTTGGAATAAGTTGAGGATGCCCGATGATGAAAGAAAAGTTTTATTGCCTAGGTTAGAAGTATTTTACATAACTGTTGAAGGATAGAAGTGACCTTAGGACTTGACTCTTTGTGATCCTATTAACACGATTGTATGTTTTCTCTACTTAAGGTACTTCAAAAAATTTTAGGAAATATGTTTTTGCTTGCAGTAGCATTAAATGATTGAAAAGATTAAGTTGAACTCCTTAGTGTTTTGAATTTTGCTGAATTGCAAATAAATGTTTTGGCATAACTGTAGAGGGACACTCCTTGTGTGACGACATGACCTGGAAACTCCCTTAAATAAATAGTTGCCTCGACACATGAGTGAATAAAAACAGTCACAAGATGACTCTACTTGACTAGCTCGAGGGTTTAAGGCATGCTCATTTTCACATTGAGTGTGAGACGGTAGGTGTGATGATCTGACTCCCCTCAGACCAGTGAAAAAAAGAATTTTTTTTGAAGTTACATGTTGAATAAACAGGAGCAAAATTGTGCTTAATGAATAATTTGATGCCATGACAAACTAGAAGAGCTTACTTAGGAGTTTTCTAATTTTGTTAAGCATAAATTAGATACAATCACACATACACACTGTTAAAGAGTCCTGAGCTAGGGAAGGAACTTGACTTCTTACTCAGTCTAGCATGTTGAGGCCAAACTTATTGTTGAGGGTTGAAATTTTAAACCACTTGATTTTCCTAATTTATACTTTGACGTGACACTTTATTTTTCTACTGCTTATTATCCATTGTTTGAGGACAAGCAATAGCTTAAGTTTGGGGATGTGATAGCTACGTAAAAAGATTGTGTTTTGTTTCTTTTTACTTAAGTTATTGAGTGTCTAAAAGCCATTGATTTAGTATTTTAGCTGCATTTAGGACATATTTACATGTGATGGATAAGTTTTTCCAAGGCAAAGTTTATTTGAATAATCTGATGCTGCTGAGTAGAAATGTTGTTTGATCTATGATGATATAGGAAATAACTAAGGAAACATTCATTAACCGAGAAAAATTAATTTGCTAGGGTTTGTGGAACATACGAAGATGACAGTGAGGAACAAATTTTGTTACCAAGGCAAGTTTTATCTTGCGAGTCTAGCGCAACAAAAGACGAAACTGCCAACGTTACTTGGCCAGCTGTCCAATCGACCACACATGTAATCATTCCCTCATCAAGGAATTTGAGACCACTGTCAGATGTCATTTTATTCACACAATGGGTATGAACCTGAGGGTATTTAGGGAATTTCGAAGGGTACTAAACCCTAAAAACTCTCACTATAAATAGCCCATTATATCTCTTAATAAAGATGGATCTTTGAAGATGATAATATACCATGAAAAGAGGTTTGGTGTAAACGACGACATTAATTCACTTTTTCTATCATTCCCATCGACCATCCTTTGTGCCCTCCATAGCCGGGCTTTACTAGAGCGGTGACCAGGCCCTCGAGAGAGGTTGGTCACAGGAGCAATCATGGTGGTGGTCCAAATATCACGGAAGAGCTTTGTTTTGGGAATTTTTCCTTCCTTTTGTTCTTTGTTTTAACATAATTTAAGGGTTTTTACTTAAAATTAATTTTTGGGATGATATTTACCACACCATAAACTGTTTTAATTGGTGTTGGATGATGATTAGATGGTACTTTATTTGATTGTTAATGAATGTTAAAGTTTGTTTATACTAAGTGTTGTTTTTTCACTGTTTTAAACTTTTTCCTTGACAGTGTAAGAGGTTTTGAGAGATTGCCTAGCGCTACGGAAAAATATTCCTAGCCTCTATAAGGGCTTTTGACAGATTGACATTTTTCTATTAGTTGATACCTAAAATCAAGAGAGCTAGGTTTGATCTACGTGAACAAGGGAACTAATCTGGGATGGTGAGGTTTTAATCTTCCTTAAAGATAAGGAGAGGGTTTTATTCAACTAAAAAGGTGGGTGCTTGAGTATGATAGGCTAAAAGATACAATTTAAGTTGAGGGGTATTGCCACAACAATAGTTTGACAAACCCAGGGCTATAATTCACGCTGAGAAGTATTGTCTTAGCAAAAGTTCTAGGAACACTATAGTAAATCCTGTCGGGTAGCATATGCATGGCATACTAAACATCCTAGACATAGAATAATTTCTCACTATAGAAAATCCAACCCAAGTGCTCCGTTAGAAGTATTATTGTGTGACGTTTTTCAGATTATTTTAAACTCAACGTTTTTATTTTCCTTGACAACTTTTATTTGTTACCTTTGCATATCTTTATTGCCTCGGCAAAACTTTTATACTTACTTTACTTTATAAAATTTGTCGCATCGACAATACTTTTCCATATGTTCATATCATTTGTTATTGCTTGTTTTTCTTTTTAGACAAGAATCTTAGGCCTAATTAGTGACACTTAGTTCTAGCTGTAGCAAACATAAAAAATTCCCACCAATCCCTATAGAGACGATAACTCACTCACTATTATATTATTGGCATCAATTGTGTATACTTGCATAGATTTGTGTGCCAGAACACACATATTTACACATGATCAAATTTTCGCAATCATCCCCTTGGATTAGTGCCATAAAAAATTTTCAGCTCAAACTTTGGACTGGGTAATGAGGATCATGAGTTCCCATAAGTTGTTTTAATTCTACTATTATTCTCCTCTTGATTTGTCAACTTAAGTTGTTGTTAATTCAATGAAAGACAAAAGGGTTTAGGTTAAAGAATAAATGGTTCATCAGTTTGGTATAAAAATTTGGACTTATTATTGATCACAATCACCATTACTTTATTCTTTCCATCCATTTTTATGGGAGTGACAGTCTTCTTTAGGTCACTGTCACCTTCTTGTTTATCTTTTCTTCTGGTTAAGATCTGTAAAATCTACTCCGGTACCCATGGTTTGTTTGTATTCTTGACTCTAGACTGCTAAAGTCGTTTTTTGTGTTTCCCACCACTTGGGACGATTGATTTGATTGGTTGCCTCTTGCACTAGTTTGGTCAAGTCTTCCATCTATTTTTGTATAACAATAGTCACTACATTCAACCATTACTTGATTCTTTTTCTGTTTACCCAACTTGAAATTTTCCAGAATTTTAGGCATTGATACCAATTTGTAATGGTTTTCCCAAGAATTTTTAGAAATAGGTTATGAAAAGACAAAGATGAGAGGTTTTTAGAAGATAAAACTTCATTCAAATTTCAAATAATTCTTAACATGATTCAGTACACGTTTTATTTGTTTACATTGTACCAACTCTAACCAATATTTCAGCTGGCAGTATGGTTGAATATAACTGAATGATCCCCTTGTAGGTGTTGTTGACGTGACATCTTCCTCTAATTGGGTTAGGCTTATAGGTTTCTCATTTGTCTATCAAGTAAATGAATGAGCCTTTCATTAATTCCCTCATTCTTTTCATGTACTTATTTTTCACCTAACCCAGTTTCTTTTGTATTCTCCATTCTCCAATTTCATCAATTGAAATCCATAACCCTACTTTCAATTTCACCAATTCTCCCTCATCTTCTCCAACTGTTTCTATATATATGTTGCTTGTAATAGTTACATATGAACAAAAAAAATACAATTTACACTTCCATTATGTAATTCAGTATATTTAAGGGTGACAAACCAAATCTCATTAAATTCTGACTAAAGATGAAGTATTAATTAACAAGTCATTTGCAAGACCATTTAGAACTCACATAAGTATATGAGGTCAAACTAAGACTTAGGAACACTTAAGACCTTCAATGAATCAAATTATATCATTTTTCATCGAACAAACAATGAAGGATCAATCATTCGATCCTTTACATTCCAATATGCAATGTTTCAAAAGGGATAAATCCTTTTCTAAGGGATTGATCCTTTTTCAAAAGTGATCAATCATTTTTCAAAGTGATAGGTCTATTTGTTTTCTTCTAGAAATTCATATGAACAATAAGAGCAAGCCACTAAATTTCCATGCAATCAATCCTATGGTCTATGAACATTCTTGGACATATTTGAATCATTTAGAATGATTTAACATACAATAATTTAACATTGTAAGTCAAGTATAGCATAAATAGTCAACTTCAAGACAAGTCACCTAGTCATTTTATGAATTATTTTTCATCACATACAACCTAAGGCCTAAAATGTCATTTTCACTTATGTCACTTGTCTAACACTTCAACCACTTATTTAAGGCATACAAATCATTTGATCACTTAGGGCACACTTGTACAATTGAACACTTAAGAATAACAACATCATTAAAAAATATCTCATGCTTTATATAAAATCTAAAGTTACCAAAAATGTCATCATAGTTATTTAAAAATTTACAAACAAGTGAAAATACATGTTAATCATATATTCTCGACTAAGGATCCCATATTACCTCAAATGAAAATAAAAATTAAAAATAACTTTACAATGCTTCCTTACTTCAATCACCACCAAGTGCTTTGCCAGTCAAGCTTCCAAATTAACAAGTAACAATTCTGAAAAGTTAAATAATGATTATGAGATATAAAGCTCACACTTATAAACATAATAGACTCCAAATGCACACAAATATCATATTATAAACATATTATATCTCGTCATACATTCTGTTGCAAATTAAAATCACACGTGCACTATTACCTTTACGTCAGAACACACACACACAATCACATAATTGTTTTAATTAAGATCACTGGCCTTTACTCAAAATACAACTCACTCAATGAAAAAATGAAATCCATATATATCTTTTTTATTTGTAGACTCACTTAGGTACAAAACAATTGTTTCAGAGTAATGCTAAACTTACCAACCTTACCACGACATTCTTCTCGGAGCAAGCTCAATGCACCAACCTTATCACAATATTCTCTAGCACTTACTTATAGATCATACTTGAATGTTTAGTATTCACTGAGCGTTATAGCTTACACTCGTTGTTTAACCATTTTTAGATTTTTACTTGTTGATTAGGGAGCTTGAGAGGCTACACACTTGGTGGTGATCAAAGCAATTGAACTTGGGTTTTATTTTGAGGAAATATGGGATCCTTAGTTGGGAATGTATGATATAATGTGTATTCACTTTTTTCTAATGCTTAAGAGACTTAAGAGATCATTAACTAAGTGATTAAAGTGTTTAGACAAGTGACAATAAGTGAACAATAATGACTTTGCCTTTAGGTTGCATGAGATGACCAATAATACACAAAATGACTTGGTAACTTCCGTTTAAGTTGACCATTTATGCAATATTTGACTTCTGATGTTAAATTCCAGTATTTTATGTTAAATTATGTTATGAAGCATGCTACATATGTAATATGACATATTCTAAGTGGTTTAAGTGTGCCCAAGCATGTTCATAGACATTAAGATTGACTGCATGGAAGTTTGGTGGCTTGTTCCTGCATGTTAATATGACATTTTTTGTATTTTACAAAAAGGATCGATCCCTTGACTAAAAGGATCAAGCTCTTCTAAAAAAGTATCGATCCCTTGCCTTGAGGATTGATCCAATTCTTACTGTTTCAAAAATGATCGATCCCTTTGTTGTGTGCTCAATGAAAAATGGTAAATTTGGTTCATTAAAGGTTCTAAGTGTTCCTAAGTCTTAGTCTGACCCTAGGATATTCATGTTAGTGCAAAATGGTCCCATAAATGAATTATTAATAATTACTTAGTTTTTCTCAAAAAAATTACTTAGTCTTAAATCAAAATTTGATGAGACTTGTTATGTCACTCTTAAGTATACTAAATTACATAATGGAAGTTTCAATTGCATGATTTTTGTTTGTATGCAACTTGTTTATTATTTATGTTTTAGTCCCTATAAATACATGTTCAATTAGGTCCTTTAATGGTGTTCGATCGACATGAATTCTTGCATGCATTCAATTGGGTATTGATACTTTTATTGGTGAACTTAATTTATATTTTTGACATTGAATCGATAATGATATATGTAATGACCATTTTTCCCCTATGTTATATAATCCTTATATCTTTAAAATGCATGATCATATGGTTGTTGGAAGCCTAATTTTTTGATATTCTGTTATGATGTGTTGCATGTTGAATGATTACTTTAATTGCTTTTGCTTGGTATGTATGTCTAGGGTTTTGGTTGACCGATTTTCTTCAAAATCTAATGTGTACTCAGAATATGCAGTTCATCCTATATGGCATTGCATTGGGTGTTACATTGCTTCACAAAATGATGCCTTTCCAAGAGTCATGTTATTTCAACAAAGGTTACCTTTACCAAAGGTCATGATGCTTCACTAGAGGTTCCTCCAAAAGGTCATGTCTTTTCACTTCAAAAGGTTCCTCCAAGAGACATGAACTTTCACTCCGAAAGGTACCTTCAAAATTCACAATGGTTCATCATACCTTTTCATAAAGAGGAAAATATCGAGGGACATATTTTTCCATTCAAGTCACTTTAGAAAGTAAGCATTTTATGAAGTGGTATATGCTAAACAAGGTATGTTTCATCAGGAGACATAGGTGGCAAAACATGAAGGGAAATTTATAAAGGCTTAAAGCACCATGTTGCTTCAAAGGGAGTCCTTTTTTTCACCTATGGCCGACCACCTATTCACCCTTTAAGGGTGCTTTTTCAAATCATTTTGTAAGCCTATAAACAGACCTTTATTTCTCACTTTGTATATAATCAATCAACTTATCAATTTGAGTGCAAGTTAGTGTGAATTCACTTCTCTTTTTTCTTGTTTGAACTTCTTGATTTATCAAGTGTTGCTTGTGACATCAACCCAATTTCTTGACACTATTGGTTCCTTGTTTGCTAACTAGTGGTTCATAGTCCTTTGATTGAAAATCTTATAAGGTTTGTGTCTATTATCTATTATAGTATTAGTTAATCTTTGATCTTTAATCTATCTTTATACAAGCCTACGCACCCTAAACATATATATCAAGCCTATCATCCTTTGCATACATTCTTTCTTATAAAACTTATCACCCTACATGCCTATCATTTTCACTATATTCTACGTTCTTTCATTCTTATCAAAAGGAGTACTACAAGGCTACAACTTAATTGCATTAAGGATCAAAATAACAATCAATCTCATCCTTGACATCAACAATCCAAGGGTGACTTCTATCATATGGTAATCGAGGCTTTTTGTTGAATCAAGTAATTGCCCACCCTTTGTGAATTCAACTTTATTTGGGCAAAAAAAAATCCCAACACCTAAAAAAGAGGATTCAAGTACAAAAAATGATTGAATAAGTAAAAGCACAAAAAGGGCTCAACGAAAGGCAAAGTAAACAATCAAGATCGATATATTTTAAACAAGTTTTAGGTCGGTAATCGGGGAATTTCCTGTAACGTCCCAAAATCTAGGTTGGTAGTTTAAGGTCGGTAATCGAGTAATTTTCGTGGTTTTCAATAAAATCTTATTTTTGAAATTTAATAGGGAAAATATTTTAAAATATTGAAATATGATTTTTGAATATTAAATATTATTTTAATGAGTTTTTTTATTTCATTTTGTTAAGTGACTAAATTAAATTTTATTAAAATTTGGATTTTACTGAATAAATTGAAAAAAGATCGAAATATCAAAATCTATAAAGTATTTTGCCGAGTTGATTTTCCCTCCATTTTTCTCTTTGCTTTTAACGTAAATTTCAACTCATTTTTACTCTTGATTTCTATTTTCTTGTAATTAATTCATTTTGATTATAAATTAAAGTTGGTTTTAATTACTTTGCTTCATAATTCATTTTGACATTCAACTATATTTTATTTTCATTCATTTTCTCTTGACTCTCTTCATTTTATCCACCAAATTCTCTCTATTTTTCTTCTCAATTCTTGCCGCCATTGATGATCAAATACATCATTTGTGTCTCTTTCAATCTTCCTTCATTTCAATCAAATTCTTCATTTCTTCTTCGTTGTTTTCAAGTTCCTCTTCTTCTTGATTTCAAGATTTTTCTTCAAGGTTTTCATATTCAATTTTTTGGCAAGGTAAATCTTATTTTATTGGCTCTCTTTTATGCTTTAACGACTAAGATCCAATAGTGAAGTGATCGAAGATCACTAGTTTTGATTACGTTTTTTTAAGAATAAAAGATAATTTTTGAATTTTTTATGATTCTTTATGAATCTATTTTGTTTTAATGATGATTTTGATCATATTAAAAATAGTTTATTGATTTCAAATGATTTGGATATCGATTTCTCTAAAAACAAGCTTGATTTCGGTGTTTTTCAAAAATCCAGGAGTTGTGTCGATTTTTGTTTTTTTGTAGGATTCAATTGTGTGTGAATGATGATTTTGATTATTCTTGATTAGCTGTAATCAAGGGAAAGTAGTTCTATTGAGTTGGAGGCTTAGATCACATCAACAGTAAGATTTGTTGATCTTTTAGTTGATTTTCGTTCTATTTTATAAGCATAATTTTATGCTCTATTTTAGAAGCCTTAATGACTCAATAATATGTTTTATAAGGTTCTTGGTGAGTGTATGATGAGGTAAAAATAGTTCACCAATTTTCAGTAGCGAGTTAGCCAACACTTGGGTTCGAATCATGTGATTGCGCCATCAAGGTGAGCAGCTATCCATTCACTTGTGATGAATATGTTCAATGTTAAATTGAGGTTTAGTATGTGTGAACTCTAAATCTATGATTCTGAATAGGTATACATGCTGTTGTGTTAATTGAAAATGTGAATTTGTGATGTATCGATTTAAAGTATGTGATTATATTGAGCATGCATCTTACGATCGACATGATTTATGATGCTTGAAAGAATATGATTAATGAGAACATGTGAACTACATCATTTTTATTATAAGTAGGATTCATAGAGGAAAGTGGTTAATGTTAATATGTGTATATATTATATTATGTTTATTAATTATGATACATTTGAGGAATGTGATCTATGGAATCTGAATTGAATGGGCAAAAGTTAGAGAAAATAATTGTTATGTTATACTGATGCATAACTGTTTTCTAAAAACTATGAATTAGTATTTATCTTATTGGGTGATTTGAGCAACATCGTTATCCAAAGAGATGACTAGAGCAACATTGCTACCAAATATGGGTGACAGTCAATGAGATTTATGTTTAAAATTACAAATAAAAAATGTTTGCATAAAATTATGTATCTTGTGTCAACTACTATTTGTGAACATGGATAATTTGATAATTGTTCTAAATAGGACCTTTGGATATGAAAGAATGCTTAGGAAAGAGTAATTTATGTTTATACACATGTCAAGGCTAAAGGAAAACATGCCTAAATGCCATACAAATCTTACATATTCTTACGTCAATGATTATACCAACATGTCATGCATGATGTACACATATTATAGTCCAAATGCACATAAATATCATATTATAAACATGCTTTACTTCACCATATACACTATTGTAGATCACACACACATATGCACTATTACCTTTGTGGCAAGTCACACACACTCACACAATTGTTTCAATTTAAGATCATTGGCTTTTGTTCACAATACAACTCACTCTTCAGATAAATGGACTCCGTATATCTCCCTTTTATTTGTGGACTCACTTAGGTCCAAAACCACTATTTTAGAGGTATGCTCAATGAACCAACCTTACCACATAATCTTCTTGGAGCTAGGTTCAACGCATCAACCTTACCACATATATTCCCTATTACAGACGTATCAAAAAACATAGAGTACTCCTTTATATGCATGTCTTTCATATCCAAAGGCCCTATTAAGAATAATTGTGAAACAATCCATGTTCACCAAGAGTAGTTGACACAACATGCATAGATTTACATAATCATTTTTCGATTAAAATTTTAAAACATAAATCACGCTGGTTTTCATGTTCAACATATATTGGAAAGGGAATTTTCTCACTCGTCCATGGATAATGAATTTGCTCACTTATCCCTTAACATGAATTCATATAAAATAGCTATGTATTAAGTGTAATATCGTATGCACATTTTGACTTTATATTCCATATATCACATATCATATGCACATTCTGAATTCACATTCCATATATCATATCCCTCAAATAAAACATAATTCTTAATAATCATGTCACGATATATACACATTTACAATAACCACATACCTACAACACATCATAACTATAATCAAAATATTGTAGTTCACATGCTCGCATTAATCATATTCTTTCAATGCATCATAAATAATGTCACAAGATACACACTCACTATAATCACATACTTTAAATCAACACATCATTAATTAACAACAACAAGTATACCTACTTAGAACCTTAGATCTAGAATACTAAATCTTCATTCAGCACTGAAACATTCATCATCCAAGAATGGAAAGCCACTCACCTTGATGGTACAACCACATTATTTGATCCTAAAAACTTGCTAACTCATTTTCAAACATTGGAAAACTGTTTTTACCTCATCATACACTCTCCAAGAATTTTAGAAAACATATTATTGAGTCATTCAGGCTTGCAAAATAGAGAATAAAATTTTGCTTATAAAATAGAACATAAATCAACCTAAAGATAAAAAAAATCAATCTATTGATGCGATCTAAGCCTCCTAACTCAATGATACAACTTTCTATTGATTAAAGTTGATCAATAACAATTAAAATTAGCTTCTAAACATGATCAGATCCTAAATAAACAATAGCAATCGACACAACTCTCGAATCTCTGAAAAACACTTAAATCAAGCTTGTTTTAAAGAAATTTGTCGGGCACTCGTTTTCACCATGACCTGTCTTTATATTATTATTGTTATTAACTATATTTTATTATTTTGTAGGCCATTACAACAAGCCCAAACGGGCCCAAATTACATCAATAAGCCTAATCGGGCCAAACAAAAAATAAGCCAAAATTCAACCCGGTTGACCCGAAGCCGAGGACGTGACCCAGTTTGGTCACCCACTGTTAACCCAATACCTCTGTCACAGTCATTGTGCCCTATGCCCTGCCAGCACTGACCCCAAATCCTATCAACCAAATTTCACACTCCTCGGCCAAAACACCAGGACCACTACAACAACAAGGAGAAAAATTAATTTTTTTTGTCTATTATGTAATAGGATAAAAACCGATGTAATGCTATGAAAAAGGGGGAGAGCAGATTATATAGGAGGGTCTCGGTTTAGGGAGGGGGACCCGAAAAAAGGAATAACAGTATGTAAAAGGGAGTTTAGATGATAATCGAATGAAATTTTATAGTGGGGGAAACCATTTTCAAGCAATACTAAAAAAATTTATTCGAATCAAGCAAGCATTTACAATTTTTTCTATTTTTCTTTTGAATGAAAAATACACAAAACCAAACTCTACACAATTTTTAGTTGATTCGAACCAACAAAAAAGGAATGCAAAAAGAAGGGGAGAAGAGCTTCTTACCCCCAGACGGAATCCTCGCTAGCAGTGAAGGTGTCCGTTGGTGACTCCCAATGGTGAGAAAAGATGTTGGGAGGATGGGAACCGACGACAATCGAAAAATTCAAACTATTTTCGGCATTTTTGCGACAAACGGTGCATCTTCTGGTGAAACCGACCCTAGATCCAGACTACCCACGTCGAGACGAGTCGCCCGATGTAATTTGTTAGCCAACGGCCACCGACGACAATGGCGGCGCGACGGCCGACGACTAACGGAACGACGGCCGACGAGGGTAATCCATTGGCGACTGGCCGGAATCCTAGAGGGAGGTAAGACCCTCTCTCTAAAAAAATAATTTTAAAGAAAAAATGAAAAATTATAATAATAAAAAAAAGTTTGTATTTATAGAAAACTTTAGGGGAAATTGCACTTAGGTCCCCCTAAGTTAGGCATGTCTAATCGTTTTTGTAATTTACCCATTTCTTATGTATGTTATATATTTTTGGTTCTATACTTTTAAGGTTTTTACACTTTAGACATGCATAATGACTATTTATTTGTTTAATATTTAGGGACTGATTTAGTTATTTTCCCTTTTTATTTCTCAGCACTAACGTTTTAGTTTATTTTCTTCCAGATCCATCTACTTTATGTGTGTTTTTCCATTTCGGTCACTGGGCCTCTGTTTCTTTTATTTCTTTAATTTTGTGCTATAATTTGTGTTTGTTTCAATTTTTCATTTTTATTATTCTAGTTTATTCAAATTTATTCACTGGTTTTATTTTTATTCATTTTAGTAACTGTTTGTATTTGTTTATTATTTTATTATGATTCAGATATGTTATCTTCAATTTATGCATTTTAGTCATTGATATATTATGATTTAGCTATTGTTTTTGTTTTTATTTCATTTTAGTCCCATTTCACTTGTTATTATATTTTTTAGAAATATTTTAATTTGAGTGCCTTACTTTAATAATTTCCATTTTGCTCTTGAATGATTGAAGTTGGTTTATTTATGATTGTAGTCCTTGGATCAATCCCCGTCATAGCCCTAAAAAGCTTAAGGATCGTTCTGACATCTTGGCGACTCCGCTAGGGACATTAGAGAGTCATGCCGTAATCGATTATACATTATATTTTTTAGTTGAAAATGGTAAATTTGAATGATATTTAAATTTTGATCCTCATGTTTTGTGTGCATCGCATCATACACCTTTTATTTATTAGTACAACTAACGTGCGATTTATATGTTTCAGATTTTAACTTTTGTTTTAGTCTGTTGGTTTTTTATCGAGGCAAAGGATTGTGAGTTTCCCCACTTGCGCAATAAGCGTTCAAGTATTTAGAGCTTCTAACTGTGCTCTATCCCATTAGGTAGGGGTGAACGCTACGCTTACATGAGAAAAATTATTTTTCTTCGCACGAGCTTTAGCAAGTAACATCTGGGGTACATATGCCTTATGTTTACGAGTGAAACATTGAGTTTCCTCGCATGGATATGGGGAAATGAATCCTATCGAATTGAACTCGACCCATTTAAGCCTATAATGGGTGAGGATCGAGGGTTTGGCAGGCCCAAGGGGGCACTAGCAAAAGACAATTCAAGGACCTGTTAGTAATACCGAAACTCTGCCCGTTTCATACTAAATTTATGTCCGCTATTTTTCAAAAGTCACAAAGGGAAAACTCACTCCAACCTTTCCTCACTTATTTATTTATTTATTGTGTAAAGCATGAGAATTAGAAGAGTATGTGATTAGGTTCATTTTTTCGAATAAGCATGCGAACTAGAAAGCATGAGGTTAAGATTTACATGTTGAACAAAGCATGGGGTAGAAAATATGTATGGGTAGGACTATTATAAAAGCATGTCAGGGCATATACCATGTTGGGTAGGATCATTTCCTTTTGTAAATATTTATTCTTTTTTTGGTTAAATGGTATTAACAATTTCTTTTGTTTTATCTTATTTTTATCTGTCTTATGTTTGCATTTGCATTTTCACATCATAACCAAACAAGGTGTTAATTCATAAGTGATTGATCAAATTATAAGGCTTTAAAATCAACATAAGAGTTCCATAACTAGATAGTCAACTCCGTAAGGGAGACGACTTACAAACAAAGTTGATAGACAAGATAAGAGCTCAATGATTGATCGAAGATTCCCATTAAACAAAGATCAAGATGGTATCAAATAATTAGATGATAGTTGAGTCAAGAATGAGAAGATTCTTTACAAGATATCAAGGCCTCTTTCCTCTTAAAGAATCCCACGAAAATGGAAGTCCAAAGATCCAACAATCACGGTAAGTGAAGTAAAACGAAGAAAGACATATCAACATTTTCAGAAGTCAACCAACTATAAAGACAAACACCAAATCGTGAAGAAGACCTAAATTGAGTAAATGAAGAAAATGAAGCTCGTTTGTCTAGCGTAAGCAGTACTTATGGTATGATGAAGGTTGTTCTATGGTGATAGTTTTTGGATTTAGCACCATGTGCATTTGCATTTGCATTCTGGTTTTGCATTAACTTATTAAATTATTTTGATTGCTTTTATAGTAATTATTGTCATTTTGTACTAAAGTGTTTTTTATGTTGCTTTTCCTTTTTCTTGCATGGCATGATCATGACATAATCAAGGTGTTGATTTCTGAGTGGTTATAAGAGTAATGGTTTTCATGATGGACAAAGGGTTTTACGGTTAAGTAAACTATAACACAGCTAAGGAATGGCATCTTGAGAAGACTCCAAGGATAGTGGAGAACTATGCACCCAAAGATCGTATGTCCAATAAAGAGCAAAAGGTGATAAGAGAGATAAGAGAGAAAATGTCCAAGAGGAAGGTTAGATTAGCTCTTCTGGCCAAAGAAAAGATAATTCTTCAAAAGAAAAGAAAGAGCTCCATGAAATCAATCTCGCAATGCCAATCACACAAGGGACTACTTTAGAGCAAGCTAATCCTAGCCAATCTGAAAAGTCACGCACAGTCACCATTCGTATCAACAAGTTTTCTGGATACCTAGTTTGCTCATTTGAGAGTCTGCTCCCAAAGTTAGGATAAATAAACATGCCATTAAGAATTACACCTCCTTCAAGCATCGAGTCCATCACATTTTAGATCATGGAGTTCGAGATAAAAGGTTGACCTAGTTTGGTAAATGATTATCCTGTTAGGTTGTAGCCAAAAGCATTCAAAGGTAAGGATAGCATGTAGGGGAATTTACGAGGAAGAAGGATTCTAAGGTACGAAAGTTCAAGTGCGTCCCTTGAGAAGTAGACAACAAGGGTCACTGAACTGAAAAATGATGCTAGAATAATAAGATTCATGAAGGTCAAGCTAAGAAGTCCTTTCATGTTTTACAGATTGCAGAAAAAAATGCAATACAGCCGGGGATGATTTGGAAAGATGCCAAGTCGAAAATCAGATGGTGAATATGTCCATAGCCAAATTGGAAGTTTCATACCAGAGTCACTAGCGTGAGAATGATGTCGAGATAAAAGGCATTAGAGCTAAGAACAAGATGTTGATGAGGATTATAGATGTTTCATAACCATAAAGACTCATACAAGGGAAGATGAAAACATTATCTACAGCTCTAAGAGTTGATACAGAAGATGAAGGAAAAAGATGATATCATGCAAGAAGCTATGATCCAAGAAAGCAATGTGGCTCAAAAATTGGTTGATTTAGCTAGCCTTGTATGAGAATTGAAGCATATTGACAACTCATCACCCGAGCATAAGAGGAAGTTAACTCAGCTTCTAAGAGAAATAGAAAAGTTAAGAGTTAAGGATATCCCTTGTATGTAAAGTTTGTTTCACATATTAAACCCTTGTGTTCAATGAAAGATCCTTTAAGATGGTACATCTAGAATGACACCTCTTGCATACATGCATTTGCATTGCACATTTTGCATTCCTATTTATGTATTTTCGCATTCGTATGTGCAGCTTTGCATCTTTACATTCACATATATACGTCATACATTGTATAATATACATTGCATCTTAACATGCATTAATCACAGATCCTGGTAGTACATCGTGGAGAATCTTGTGACAAAACTATTGAAGGTAAATTGAGGCTACCTTGTTAATACCTAGAGAAGATTTGAGAGCTAGATATGAAGTTTGGGGCATGCCGTTAACAACCATGGGGCATCAAAGAGCAAGTTACAAAATCTAATCGATATGGAGACATGGTTTTTTAGTGAACAAGTGGGCCATTAAATTGTAATAACCCTGAAGATCCAACCAAGCACCCACATTTCTAATGAGTAATGGGGCATCTTAATTAGGAAAATATCATTACATTCATCGTGAAGCTCTATTTCACTTACATGGTCTTGTTTGAGTTTTTTTTGTCTCCCTTTCTTTATTTACTAAATATTTTGCAAAATTGTTTGATGATTGAGCTTATGCTACTTTTTAAGGTAATGAAAATGAATCAAAATTTTAATCTTGAAGTTTTTTAGTACCAAGTGAATTAAATATTCTTTTAATTTTTCAAGAGTTATAGATCTTTGGCGAGTGGTAAAATTAGACATTTCATGTTCAAAGCCAAAAATACAATTCCTCGTTCTTTTTTTTTACCTTAAATAATTCTTGGTCATTACCAAAACCAAATTTTGACACTAGATTTATTTGAGACTCCAAAGTCATACGTTTACCTTTTTCAAGACACCAAATCCATAATTTTACCTTCCCAGGAAGAACTGATTGTTTATAACATTATTTCCCCCCATATACACAACTTCAAAGTCGCACCTTTGTCCCTTTAGATACAAAGCCGTCATTTTTCTTTATACTAGTAAAATCGGAAGGAGTCAAGGGCAAAACTTTTATTGTTCTGTGAATCTTTCTATAAGAAAATACGAGATGGGGCATCATTGATCAACTTTTTGAAGAGAAGCTCGAATAATAGGGGCATTCTCAAAGCAAGAAGAATAAGAAAATAAAGGGAATGATTCAAATAATTCAATCATGTGTAATTCTTGTAAATAAAAATTAATCCCGAATATTCATCCCCCTATGGATACCTCTTTTTACAAGGACTTCTGTGTATGAAATGATAAACGGACTTCTTTCATTTATCCCTTCACAAAAAGAGAAAATATATCCCTTGTTGTCCCCATTTCAGCGTAATTATTTTTCTTCTGATTCAACCCTAATCAAGAATCACCCTCCACATTGGGGCAATGTGAAAGATATCTGCTCATAGGGGTACAGATCGTCAATCCAATTGTATTACAGGTGCAAGACTCCGTAATATAAAGAGAAATAACAAGAAACCGCAAGAGATATTAAATGCAAAGAGCTCATAGATCAAATCCAGTTGACAACAACGAAAGAAGTTCCAAATTCAAGAAACAAAGAGGACAAGAAGGTGCTCAAAGCAATTGACATCATATACTTATCCAATAAATTCAGAGAGACAGAAAAAAAAAAGATAGGAAAAGAAGAAGAAAAATAAAAAGAAAAAGAGGAAAAAGAAAAATGAGAAAGAAAATAAATCAAGTATTTCAAGATGAGTGACTCATTGAGCCTCAAGTCATAAGGTTAATCAAGTTCAATCGTTTCAAAGATTTAGATTCAACAAGAAGAGTGAGAGATTATGAAGAAATAAGAAAATGGATATGAACTCTAAGGTGAAAAACCATAAAACGAGCGGTCTTGAGGGATCCATAAAAAGCAAAAGAAAATAAAGGACAAGTAGCAAGCAAATCCATGTCAAGCAAGGTAAGATTGAAGGCATCAGAATGAATTGAGCTTTGGTTCAATTACCCTTAAACACTTGTTTGGGCCTATTTATCCCTTTCTTTCGTAACCGTGAGCCCTGGCCTATGTTACGTGCCTGAAAAGTCCATTCAAATCCTACATGGATTTATAAGTGAAAGAGACTATCTTCACATTTCATTCCGCTTCTCATGATTAATTTTTATTTGCAAAAATTGGTTTTCTAAAATCTTTAATGCATGATAGGAAAAATGAAAAAGAAGGTTTCAGGACGTAACATTTTGAAAAATGTCTTGAAGCCAAAGGAGGATTTAAGATGAAAACCTGAAATGGCGGCTCGAATATTAAATCATGAACCAACGACATAAGAAATAGTCTTACAATACTCTTGAGGAAGTACTACACATCCAAAAGGTGTTCCTGAGAGTTTGGAACTAATAAGTATCTCTAGAAGATGAGCATAACAACCACTTCTTCAAGTCAGCAGAGGTCCAAAGAGACATATATGTTGTAATAAAAAGGCCAACCTAAGAGACCTTACCTTTTCAGAATAAACCTACACCTTAAATTTTTCAGTAATTTTGACACTTGTCAATGGGCTATGATTTTTTGGAAGATTAAAAGTGTAGTTGACTTGTTTGATATTCATTCAACTATTGTTTTATGATTTTTCTTAATTGTGAAAACTAGAAAGGGAACTATTTTTCAAAAATTTTGATTAATCATTTTTCAAAATTATTTTAATTGATATTTTTCAATTTTTTTGAAAAAAAAGAAGAAAAACATTTTCAAACAAGGCAATTTGTTTGGAGTAGGTGTTGGTAGTTGACACATATCTCTCAGACATAGACTTCATGCTTAGAATTAGTGCTGAAATAAGGAAATAATAAATGTTGGGGTATTTTTGAAGGCCCATATCATCAGGAATACAAGATCATTGATTGAAAAAACATTTATTTTCAATGAAACATAAAGGTGTGAAGAATGAAAAATGGTAAAACAATATATTTTCCTCTAAAAATCAATGAAAAACTTAAAGACTAAGTTTGAGGTTAGCAATTGAGCAAACACCATCAATTCCAGTTGTTTCTAAGGTTCAAACCATCATCCTTGGCATGGATGTGTCTCATGGCTCTCCTAGGTAGTCTGATATTACATCAAGTGTTAAGCTCCAGGAAGAGAATAAAGATCACTCTTGTAGCCGTTCACACCACAGATCAAGAAAACATGCATTTATACATGATACATATCACACCCTAATTTAGGGGCTAAAATTTAATAAATTATAAAGTATTTATTTTAATGGGTATTTTGGAAGAAATTGAGGATTATAAAATTTCAAAGTTGCCAGACCATTTTAGGAAGTACAGGAAATTCAGTGACTAAACTCATGATTTGCCCTTTTTTTTGGAGAGAATTATAAACCTCTCCCCCATATGTTCAATAGAAAATTTTTCATTTTTCTTCTCCCCGGTCAACGATTTTAAACTTCGATCTACTCACCGTCGGCCACCTTTCGTCGAACCGAAACCACCATCATGTTCGTTGTCAAAAGATGAACAAAACCCCTCAAACCTCTCATCGTGAATCGGTGTCGTTTGTCGTAAATTTCAATCGGAAGAATCGTCAGCTTGAACACAATTTTATTAGTTTTCCGTCGATTCACGTCGATCTGGCCACTTGTTTTCGACACCTACCGCACCATCGTGTTCCATGCATCATTCCGAGTCCGCCGATGTCCTTCTTGCCTCGTCGTCACCGGCGCGTGAAGGGGTAAGGAAGTCAATGTTTTCGATGTTGCAGAATCGAGCTCTCCGCCATTCAAAATTGTGAACCAAGCTTGGTAAGTGTCTCAAAATGCCTTAAAATATTTTCAGAAATGTTTCGGGAATTTTTCGGACACCGTAGCACTGTTCACGCGCCGCCCCTGCGAGTGGGGGAGCTTCGGAAACTGTTGGGGCAGTTTGACCCAGTTTTGACCCTACCCATTTGACCCGGTTTAACCCGGTCCGACCCGACCCGTTGACCGACCGTTGACCGTTAACTTTGACAAAAAAGTCAAATTTTTTTTAAAAGTCATATTTTATATTTTTTGACATCCCGAGTCCGATTACGAAGTCCGTTTTTCCAAATTCGAACCCGAAAGCCTGGAAATTATCAGTCAAACCCATTGACTTTGAGCAAAAAGTCAATTTTTTTAAAAGTCATATTTTATGTTTTTTACGTCCTGAATCTGAATCTGAAGTGTATTTCGTCAAATTCAAATCCGCTTAGCTAGTTTTCACTGATTTATCACCATATTCGATCCTTTTTACGCAATTAAGCTCCATTTTTAAAGAAATTTATGTTGATATTTATTCGAGGAATTATTGGAAGTTAATTTCAAGATCGAGAACGTTCGAATGGAGTTTAAATGGTCGATCAGTATGCACGAAAAATCGAGGTAATATATTACTACCACTTTATACTTTATGGAATATGTTGATAATGAATAAATGCCTGAATGTATATGATTGGTCTAATATGCCTGTTTGATTATGGATGGATTCGAACCAAATATGGTTTAAGTGATAAATTAGTTAAGATTCTATTGAATTACAAGTCCTGTGATTAAGTGATAAAGGAATCAGTCCTGAATTTGTAGATTATAATTTATCTCATTAAAGGTACTTGGATGATAAATTATGAGAATATTTCGATTAGGTACAATTACGAAAATACCCTTATATTGTAATAAGGATAATAATTGACTCTGGAAGTTGGATAAGAATTCTTAAAGACATATTGATATGATGAAACTACTGATGTGTACAGAAAATACTGGTTTTGCTAATGAAATTGGATAACCGATTTCTAAATCCAATATGGCTTGTACAAGATACTAGAAGTTTTGTTAAGGAATAATTTAAAGTTTTGAGCTGATTCGGGAAAGCGATTAACCCCATAATCTCTAAATTATAATTATCCTTGTTAAGAGTTTTAATACGTAAATTATCTGGTTAGGAAATTATAAAAAGGCCCTTGAGAGGTAAAAATAGTTCGAGTTGACCATGAACGAGAAAGTACTTTGAGGATTCGTACTTAACTCGATAAATTACAAATTTCATTATTAAGATCCTGTCTTTGTATTAAAAATTCCTGGTAACCTGTTGTAACATCTAAGAAGACACTTGACCCGAAAATCTCTGAGTTATGAATAATAATTTATCGAGGGTGAGATTTTGTCAGAATAGTTCGAGGGACTAGTATAATGATAAGTTTGATTTTAATAATAAGATCAAACATAATGAATTATTGTAATACATTGGATATGTAAAATGACCAAAATATCCCTGGAATAAAATGACCAAGAATATCACCAAACTATGTAATGATTGGATATCCTCGATCTATGAAATTAATAGAATAAAACTGAGCACCAGAATGACCAAAATACCCTTATGGCATAGACTAAGTAGATATTTTGGATTAATTAAGGAATCCAAATAAACATGGGTGTTGTACTATTATGGAACTCAACTTAAGTGAGTTGACCAAGGCTAATGCTATATCAGTACTTGAATAGCATAGATATCACTCGAATCCTTGTTGTCTCCTCAAGTTTGGATCGATGATAATTTTGGAAGTTCTCAGCTCAACTCAACTTTAGATCGCATTCAGTACTAAGAAGTGGATATTCGTTAGACAAATCAACTACGAATACCAAATTGAACTGAATAGAAGTATAATATGTATCGAAATTCAAAAACGTCTGAATTACTCTGGAAAACTCTGAAGTAACCGGGACATACTTGACTGCTAAATGAAATAAGTAACCTCAATGACTGAGGATTAAGCAAGTGATTTGGATAAATCTGGAAAACTCTGATGAGTTTACATAGTGTATTATTCATATGGGTTATAAACCACAAATCAAGTACGTCAACATTTTCAAATATCGTGAAGCATGAAAATGAAATAAAGACCATTGGAAGATCTATTCAGTGATGATTCCGAAGATGATCCATGGACAAGAATTTTTGGTATTAAAGAGTAAATACCCTGGAAGGGAAATGAATTAACCAGTCAACAAGTATCAGTTCTGGGAGTTGTTCGATAATCCGATCTATCGACATAGATTGTAATGTTTTGAATCTTCATCTCTTCCTTATCAGCTCAAATCATATTCTGAATAACTGATGATTTCATCAGTTAATGAACTTTTTCAATAGTAATTCTACCTTCTGGTACTCAATCGGTATACTGAAGATATGTGTTTCTCTGCCCAATAAGATTATCCAGTATCTCTAAATAATATCTGGAAACTTTAGTGTGTTCACTAATCACATGAATGTTTTACCTGATTTCTGACATGGATTCTGATTTGATACCTGACCTGGATTATGTTCTAATACTTGACTTGAATTATGTTCTGACATCTGAACTGAATTACGTTTTGATTTTTGATATATCTGTTTACTGGTGGCTCCTCGGCTTTGTTCTCAGGGCCTTACTTGCTGGCTCCTCGGCTTTGTGCTCAGGGCCTTACTGGAGTTGACGGTGGGTGTATGGTTCTGGGGATCCTACACATTTTGGACTTGACGGATGGGGGTAGTGTTCATGTTTTTAAAACATGTTACATATATCGATTTTACTGAAATATTTTATTTTTATCTTTTGACTGGTTTTACGGGAACACACTAGATAACCTATTATAATCTCCTGAACCTAGACATCCAAAATATTTCCATATGAACTGAATACTATCTGTTACTAGCTAAAATATCAATGGGACCTTAGCTCAGCCTAAAAATCTGTAGATATATGAACCAATAAGGAAATATATGTTTATCTGTATATGCACATTCTTCAGCATTATCTGGACATTCTGTATTACTGAGCTTTCCGAAGCTTACTCTATTATTCACCATTTCAGGTTAAAAGAATTGTACCAGTGCAGTTATCGACTTCAGTAAGGAAGTTCTTCCGGTGTTGTTTGCAGAGTATGATACATATGATTAGGGGGTATGTAATTGTATTTTTTTTATATACGAGTTTGAAAATATGTTTTATTTCTGCATACAAATAAATCATTTTATAAGTTACATGTTTTAATAAAAGTTTTAAATTTTCGCTATTTTTACAGTGGGTAACTCCGGTGGCCCTAATGTGACACTCCATATTGGATCGGGTTACTCGCATCGGTCTGAGGAGGTTATATTTAGTGGTATCATAGCTTAGGTTTGAGTCAAAATTTTCAAGATAGACCGACAGATCAATTTCAAAAGATGTCTGATCAGTAAATGCCCCTAGAATACAATCGTACCTCTCTGAGCCGGAACTCCAAGGTTGAGTCTCTATCTGTAACGAGTAAACCTAATTTTCTATCTTTTAGGACTCTACCATTGCATAAAGTGATATCAGTAATGTCTTTCTAAATTCTGTAAAGTACCTCCCGAGCCATGTGAGAATTACTCATCTAAGAAAATTCTAACCCGACTTCGGAAATGAAATTGAGATATGCTACTGTTTTATGATCCTATTCTCGTAACCAAGACTGAATTGATTCCTCAAGGAAATTTTCGTTCAGATTCTTTTATTGAAATGAGAAAAGTTCTGATAAGAATGTATACTCAACTGGTTAAGGATTAGTGGAGGATCTATATTTCTATAAAAGCTACTTGAAGATATGGAAGTATTGATGGAATTTTCATTTATGCAATTCTGTGACATGAATGAATTTCGAGGATGAAATTCTTTTAAGGAGGGGAGAATACATGAATTTATGTCATTGCATCATACATCATTTCATACATACATGATAAATTTGATCTCCCTCACGAGGATGTCTTTAAAATTTATTTTGAGAAAATTTTTTCTCTCTTAAGATGGTTTCCCCATAAACTTCAATCGTGGCCTTCTTAGAACATGTATCCTAGGAAACTCAATCTTGTCTTACTAATAGTCATTTTCCCTTGAAGTTTCAATTTAACTTCCTCGTGAAGATAAGTCAATCTTGGTTACTCTTGACTTATTCGTGAAGAGAGGTCAATCTTTGTTATTCCTGACTCCCTCGCGAAGATGAGTCAATCTTTTAATGTTATTCTTGACTTCATCGCGAAGAGAAGTCGATCTTTATTATTCTTGATTTCCTCACGAATAGAAGTCGATCTTTATTATTCTTGACTTCCTCATTAAGAGAAGTCGACCTTTGTTATTCTTGACTCCCTCATGTAGAGGAGTCAATCTTTTAGTGTTATCCTTCTTGACATTCTCGCGAAGAGGAGTCAATCTTTTATTGTTGTCCTTCTTGACTTTCTCACAACGAGGAGTCAATCGTTTAGTGTTATCTTCCTTGACTCTCTCGTGAAGAGGAGTCAATCTTTTAGTGTGGTCCTACTTGAATTTCTCGTGAAGAGAAGTCAACCTTTTAATGGTGTTGTTCTTGAGTTTATCGTAAAGAGAATTCAACCTTTTACTGACGTCAACCTTTTATGATGTTATTCTTGACTTTCTCGCGAAGCGGAGTCAATATTTCAATGTTATTCTTAACTTTCTCGTGAAGAAAAGTCAATCGTTCAATATTGTCATTCTTGACTTTCTCACGAAGAGAAGTCGATCTTTTGCTGTTGCCTTTTTTGACTTTCTCACAAAGGAAAGTCAACCTTTAAGTAGTATCCTTCCTCGACGTGACTTTCTCGTGTAGAGGAGTCAGTTTTTCTGTAACGTTGACTTTAATCCTGACTCTCTTAGTATTTGTGTCCTAGAAAATTCATTTTAGTCTTTCTTGAGATATTTTTTCTAGAAACCACAACCTCATCTTCCATAAGACTCTGGAATTTATCCTTATCTATTTTGGGTCGTCTCGATGAAAGTTCTAATTTTGTCTTTCTTAAAGACCTTTTAAATTTCCCTAAAGGTTAATGATAAATGAACTGCATCACTGCATTCATTATTCAGATTCTTTGCACTTTCAAGATGAATATTTTACATTTTTTTCAAGAAAACACAGATTTTTAACAAGCAAGAGTCATCAACCAATTCAAAGTCCCAAAAAGGAATAGCTTCAAATGGCATTCGAGTCAAGGCAGATTTAGATATAGTGGCTACGAGATAAATTTCCACAGGAGAAATCGATTTTCAAAGATTCTCCCAGATTCTAAACCTTCAGGTATGATGTTTTCAAATTCTCAAACGTGCACTAATGATTGGTAATGTTTGATTTTTATATTCGATCCTCTTGAAGACAAGATAAGCAAATCAAATTTGATTCAATCTTCCCTGAAGAGCAGTGAAGTGGATCAAAGTTTTCTCGAACCTGATCTCCCCTAAAGAGTAGAGGAGCAGATTCTCCGTCTTTAAGATTTGGTATTTCCTGAATAGCATTAAAGCAAATCGATTCCGATTCAGTCGTCCCTGAAGACCAGTGAAGTGGATCAAAGTTTTCTCGAGTCTGATCTCCCCTAAAGCGTATTGGAGCATATTCTTCTTCTTTCAGATTTGGTCTTCCTGAAGAGCAGTGAAGCAAATCGACTCCGATTCAATCTTCTCTAAAGAGTAGTGAAGTGGATCAAATTTTTTCTCGAGTATGATCTCCCCTAAAGAGTAGCAGAGCAGATTCTTCTTCTTTCAGATTTGGTCTTCCTAAAGAGCAGTGAAGCAAATCACATTTGATTCAATCTTCCCTGAAAAGCAGCGAAGTGGATCAAATTTTTTAGTCTGATCTCCCTTAAAGAGTAGTGGAGCAAATTTTTCATCTTTAGATTTGTTCTTCATGAAGAGCAACGAAACAAATCATGTTCGATTCAATCTTCCCTGAATAGCAACAAAGTGGATCAAAGTTTTCTCGAGTCTGATCTCCCGTAGAGTGTAGTGGTGCAAATTCTTCTTTTTTTAGATTTGGTCTTCCTGAAGAGCAATGAAGCAAATCGCTCTGATTCAATCTTCCCTGAAGAACAATAGAATGAATCAACGTTTCTCAATTTGATCTACCTGTAGAAAAAGTGGAGTAGATCCTTTATCAAATTTCAAAGCACGGAGATGGAACCAGACAAAAACGCATTGTCTTTTTATCTTTGCCCTATTATTATTGACACAAGAATGAGCAAATAGGGGCAGCGGTCGACACTCATTTTTGCCTGGACCTGTCCTTATATTATTATTATTATTATTATTATTATCTTTGCAGGTCATTACAACAAGCCCAACCGGTCCTAAATTACATCAACGGGCCCAATCGGGCGAAACAAAAAACAAGCCCAAATTCAATTCGGTTGACCTGAAGCCTAAGACCCGACCCGATTTAGTCATCCACTACCAACCCCATGCCTATGTCATGGTCACTGTGCCTCATACCCTGCCAGCATTAACCCTAAATCCTATCAGCCATATTTCACACTCCTCGGACAGAACAGGACCACTGCAGCACTCCAATAATCAGCAGATAAATTACTTTTTCCTCTATCATGTAATAGGATAAAAACCGATGTAATGGGATGAAAAATAGGGGCGAACAAATTGTATAGAAGGGTCTCGGTTCAAGGAGGGGACCCAAAAAAAGGAATAACAGTATGTAAAAGGGAGTGTAGATGATAATCGAATGAAAATTTGATAAGGGGAAACCACTTTCAAGAATTACACAAATTTTATATTTGAATCAAGAAAGCATTTACAGTTTTTTTCTATTTTATTTTGAATAAAAAATACACAAAACCAAACTCTACGCATTTTTTATTTGATTCGAACCAACAAAAAAGGAAAGAAAAAAAAGGAGAAGAGCTTCTTACCCTCGGAAAAAAATCCTCACTTGCGATGGAGTAATCCGTTGGTGAATCCAATGGTGAGAAGATACATTGGGAGCAGGGGAGCGACATATCTTGACCACGGCTTGATTCGACGACGGATGACGGTGATCAAAGCCTGGGAAAGTTGAACGGTTTTTGACTTTTTTGCGACAAACGGTGCATCTCCTGGAGAAACCGGTCCCAGATCCGGACTACCCATGTCAAGACGAGTCAACTGGTGTAATTTGGTGGCCAACGACCACTAGCGACGGCAACAGGTGGTGGCAGACGGCACGGCAACCGACGAGGGTAAGAAACCGGCGACCAACCGAAATCCTAGAGAGAGGTGAGACACTCTTTCCCTAAAAAATAATTTCCATTTTAGTCTTGAATGATTAAAGTTGGTGTATTTATGATTGTAGTGCTTGGATTGTGAAATATTTGCAACGGTTGCCTTTATTTCTTGTTGGTTGTATATTTTAATCCCTAAAGTCACTATCTTTATTATTTTGATCCATCATTCATATATTTGTTAAATTTTTGCTAGTTGTAATATTTTCAAATATTATTTCACTCAAGATATTTATAGAAGCGCGCCTTAATTGACAATGAGTGTTTTTCCAAGAATTGTTCAAATAAAATAATATATTTTATATGAATTGTTTAATATAATTACTATATGTATATGAGTAATATTATTTTGTATGGGGAATCCATGGAAATGACCCCTTAACTGAAAATGACCCCTTAAATTGCAGAAAAAGACGCAATACAACCAGGGATGATTTGGAAAGTTGCCAAGTCAAAAATCAAATGGTGAATATGTCCATAGCCAACATGGAAGATTCATACCAGCGTCACTAGCGTGAGAATGATGCCAAGATAAAAGCCACTAGAGCTAAGAACAAGACATTGATGAGGATTATAGATTTCATAACCCCAAAGACTTTCGTACAAGGGAAAATGAACAAAATTATCTATAACTCTGAGAGTTGACGTATAAGAAGAAGGAAAAAAGATGATGACATGCAAGAAGCTATGATTCAGGCAAGCAATGTGGCTCATAAATTGGTTGATTTAGCTGGCTTTGTAAGAGAATTGAAGCATATTGAAAACTCAACACCCGAGCATAAAAGGAAGTTAATGGGCTTCTGAGAGAAATAGAAAAGTTAAGAGTTAAGGTTATCCCTTGTATGTAAAGTTTGTTTGACATATCGAAACCCTTGTGTTCAATGAAAGATGTTTTAAGATGGTCACTCTGGAATGACACCTTTGTATATATGCATTTGCATTGCACATTTTGCATTCCCATTTCTGTATTTTTCACATTCGTATGTGCATTTTTGCATCTTTACATTCAGATATATATCATACGTTGCATAATATACATTGCATCTTAACATGCATTAATCACGGATCTGGTAGTACATCATGGAGAATCTTGTGACAGAAATATTGAAGGTAAATTGAGGCTACCTTGTTTGTGCCTAGAGAAGATTTGAGAGCTAGATATGAAGTTTGGGGCATGCTGCTAAAACCCATGGGGCATCGAAGAGCAAGTTACAAATCTAATCGATCTGGAGACATGGTTTTTTAGTGAGAAAGTGGGGCATTAAATTGTAATAGCCCTGAAGATCCAACCAAGCACCCATATTTATTATGAGTAAGGGGGCATCTTAATTAGGAAAATATCATTTCATTCATCATGAAGCTCTATTTCACTTACAGGGTCTTGCTTGAGTTTTTTTTTGTTTTTTCTTTCTTTATTTTCTAAATATTTTGTAAAAATTGTTTGATGATTAAACTTATGCTACTTTTTAAGGTCATGAGCAATGAATCAAAGTTTAATCTTGAAGTTTTTGAGTACCAAGTGAATTAAATATTCTTTTAATTTTTCAAGAGTTATTGATCTTTGGCAAGTGGTAAAATTAGACATTTCATATCCCGTCCAAAGCCAAAAATACAATTCCTCGTTCTTTTTTTACCTTAAATAATTCTTGGTCATTACCAAAACTAAATTTTGACACTACATTTATTTGAGACCCCAAATTCATACCTTTACCTTTTTCAAGACACCAAATCCATACTTTTACCTTCCTAGGAAGAACCGATTGTTTATAACACTACCTTCCCCCATATACACAACTTCAAAGTCACACATTTGTCCTTTCAGATACAAAACCGTCATTCTTCTTTATACTAGTAAATTCAGAAGGCCTCAAGGGCAAAACTTTCATTGTTTCGTGAATCTTTCTGCAAGAAAGGCGAGATGGGGTATTATTGATCAACTTTTTAAAGAGAAGCTCGAATAATAGGGGCATGCTCGAAACAAGAAGAATAAGACATAAAGGGAATGATTTAAATAATTCTATCATGCATTAATTTCATTGTTTTCGTGTAAATAAAAATTAATCCCAAATATTCATCCCCCTATGGATACCTCTTTTTATAAGGACTTTTGTGTATGAAATGATTAACGACCTTCTTTTACTTATCCCTTAACAAAAAGAGAAAATATATCCCTTGTTGTCCCTAATTTGACACTAAATTATTTTTCTTCTGATTCAACTCTATCCAAGGATCACCCTCCACATTGGGGGCAATGTGAAAGATATCTTCTTGCAGGGGTACAGATTGTCAATCCAATTTTATTTCAGGTGCAAGACTCTGTAATATAAAGAGAAATAACAAGGAACCGTAAGAGATATCAAATGCAAAGTACTCATAGATCAAATCCAGTCGAGAACAACGAAAGAAGTTCCAAATGCAAGAAACAAAAAGGACAAGAAGGTGCTCAAAGCAATTGGCGTCATATACTCATCTAATAAATTCAGAGAGAGAGAAAAGATAGAAAAAAAGAAGAAAAGAAATAATAAGATGGATATACTCAAGTCATAAGGTTGATCAAGTGTAATCATTTCAAAGATTCAGATTCAACAAGAAGAGTGAGAGATGCTGAAGAAATAAGAAATTGGATATGAACTCTAGAGTGAAAACCCATAAAACGAGCGGTCTAGAGGGATCCATAAAAAGAAAAAAAAATAAAGGATAAGTAGCAAGCAAATCCAAGTCAAGCAAGGCAAGATTAAAGGCATCAGAATGAATTGATCTTTGGTTCAATTACCCTTAAACACTTGTTTGGGCCTATTTATCCCTTTATTTCGTAACTGTGAGCCCTAGCCTATGTTACGTGCTTAAAAAGTCCATTATAATCCTACATGGATTTCTAAGTGAAAGAGATTATCTTTATTTCATTCCGCTACTTAGGATTAATTTTTATTTGCAAAAATTGGTTTTTTAAAGTCTTTAATGCATGATAGGAAAAATGACAAAGAAGGGTTTGAATTGAAAACCTGAAAGGCGGCTCGAATATTAAATTATGCAACGACGACATAAGAAATGTCTTACAATACTCTTGATGAAGTACAACACATTCCAAAGGTGTTCTTGAGAGTTTGGAACCAATAAGTATCTCTAGAAGATGAGAATAACAATCACTTCTTCAAGTCAGTGGAGGCCCAAAGAGACATATATATTGTAATAAAAAGGCCATCCTGAGAGACCTTACCTTTTTAGAATTAACCTACACCTTATATTTGTCAGTAATTTTGAAAATTGCCAATGGGCTATGATTTTTGAAAGATTTAAAGAGTAGTTGACTTGTTTGATATCCATTAAACTCTTGTTTTATTATTTTTCTTAATTTTGAAAACTAGAAAGGGGCACTATTTTTTAAAAATTTTATTAAACATTTTTCAAAATTCTTTTAATTGATATTTTTAAATTTTTTGGAAATAAAAAGAAGAAGAAAAACATTTTGAAACAATGTAATCTCTCATGAGTAGGTCTTAGTAGTTGACACATGTGTCTCAGACACAGAGTTCATGCTTAGAATCAGTGCTAGAGCAAGGAAATGATAAATATTGGGGCATTTTTGAAGGCCCATATCATCCAGGAATACAAGATAATTAAATTGAAAAAACATTTACTTTCAATGAAACATAAAGGTGTGAAGAATGAAAAATGGTAAAATAATGAATTTGCCTCTAAAAATCAATGCAAAACTTAGAGGACTAAGTTTGAGGTTAGCAATTGAGCAAACACCTTCAATTCCAGTTGTTTCTAAGGTTTCAACCATCATCCTTGGCATAGATGTGTCTCATGGCTCTCCTAGGCAGTCTGATATTACATCAAGTGCTGTGATGGTCAGCTCCAGGTAATGACCTTTGATTTCCCGCTATAGGGAAACAACACATACACAATCTCGAAAGCTTTCAAATGGTGGATCCTCTTTTCAAAGATGAAAGCTCTATTGGATTTTTACACAAGATTATGCGGAGAAAGCCAATCTTATCGGGGGCAAAAATTTATTAGGGATAAGAAGAATGTGACACAACTCAAGAATTGCAAGAGTGCACGCTGGTGCAAACAAAAGATAGCTTAATCAGGAAGAGAATGAAGATCGCTCTTGAAGCCGTTCCCACCACAGATCAAGAAAACATGCATTTATACATGATAAATGAATTTATGTCATTGCATCATACATCATTTCATACATACATGATAAATTTTGATATCCCTCATGAAGATGTCTTTAAAATTTGTTTTGAGAAATTTTCTATCTCTCTCTTAAGATAGTTTCCCTAGAAACTTCAATCGTGGCCTTCTCAGAACATGTCTCCTAGGAAACTCAATCTTGTCTTACTAAAAGTCATTTTCCCTTGATTTTTCAACATGACTTCCTCATGAATAGAAGTCAATCTTTGTTACTCTTGACTTCTTCGTGAAGAGAGGTCAATCTTTGTTATTCCTGACTCCCTCGCGAAGAGGAGTCAATCTTTCAATGTTATTATTGGCTTTCTCGTGAAGAGAAATCGTTCTTTATTATTATTGATTTCCTTGCGAAGAGAAGTCGATCTTTATTATTCTTGACTTCCTTGTGAAGAGAAGTCGACCTTTGTTATTCTTGACTCCCTCGTATAGAGGAGTCAAACTTTTAGTGTTATCCTCTTGACATTCTCGCGAAGAGGAGTCAATGTTTTAGTCTTGTCCTTCTTGACGTTTTTAGAACGAGGAGTCAATCTTTTAGTGTTATCTTCTTTGACTCTCTCGTGAATAGGAGTCAATCTTTTAGTGTGGTCCTACTTGAATTTCTCGTGAAGAGAAGTCAACCTTTTAGTGTTGTTGTTCTTAACTTTCTCGTGAAGAGAATTCAACCTTTTAGTGATGTTATTCCTGACTTTCTCGCGAAGAGTAGTTAATCTTTCAATGATATTCTTGACTTTCTCGTGAAGAGAAGTCAATCATTCATTATTTTCATTCTTAACTTTCTCATGAAGAGAAGTAGATCTTTTGTTGTTGTCCTTTTTTATTTTCTCACGAAGAAGAGTTAACCTTTCAGTAGTATCCTTCCTCAACGTGACTTTCTCATGTAAAGGAGTCAGTCTTTCTGTTATGTTGTCTTTAATCTTGACTCTTTTAGTATTTGTATCTTACAAAGTTCATTTTAGTCTTTCTTGAGATCTTTCCCTATAAACCTCAACCTCATCTTCTATAAGACTCTGGAAATTAACCTTATCTATTTTGGGTCGTTTCGATGAAGTTTATAATTTTTTCTTTCTTAAAGACCTTTTCAATTTCCCAAAAGTTAATGATAAATGAATTGTATCACTGCATTCATTATTCAGATTCGTTGCACTTTCAAGATGAATATTTTATAGGATTTTCAAGAAAACTACAGATTTATGACAAGCAGGAGTCATCAACCAATTCAAAGTCCCAAGAAGTAATAGCTTCAAATAGCATTGGAGTCAGGCAGATTTAGATATCCAGTGGCTGCAAGAAAATTTCCAGAGGAGAAATCGATTTTCAAAGATTCTCCCAGATTCTGAACCTTCAGGTATGATTTTTTCAAATTCTCAAACGTGCAATAATGATTGGTAATGTTTGATTTTTATATTCGATCCTATTGAATACAAGAGAGGCAAATCAAATTTGATTCAATATTTCCTGAAGAGCAGTGAAGTGGATCAAAGTTCTCTCGAGTCTGATCTCCCCTAAATAGTAGCTGAGTAGATTCTTCGTCTTTCAGATTTGGTCTTCCTGAAGAGCATTGAAGCAAGTCGACTCCGATTCAATCTTCCCTGAAGAGTAGTGAAGTGGATCAAGGTTTTCTAGAGTCTAATCTCTCTAAATAGTAGTGGAGCAGATTCTTCTTCTTTTATATTTGGTCTTCCTAAAGAGCAGTGAAGCAAATCGATTATGATTCAACCTTCCCTAAAGAGTAGTGAAGTGGATCAAAATTTTTCTCAAGTCTGATCTCCCCTAAAGAGTAACAAACCAAATTCTTCTTCTTTCAGATTTGGTCTTCCTAAAGAGTTGTGAAGCAAATCACATTCGATTCAATCTTCCCTGAAGAGCAGCAAAGTGGATCAAATTTTTTTCGAGTCTGAACTCCTCTAAAGAGTAGTTGAGCAGATTCTTCATCTTTCAGATTTGGTCTCTGAAGAGGAACAAAGCAAATCATGTTCGATTCAATCTTCCCTGAACAACATCAAAGTGGATCAAAGTTTTCTTGAGTCTGACCTCCCCTAGAGAGTAGTGGAGCATATTCTTTTTTTTCAGATTTGGTCTTCCTGAAGAGCAGTGAAGCAAATCATCTCCGATTCAATCTTCCCTAAAGAATAGTGGAATGAATCAACGTTTCTGGATTTGATTTACCCTGTAGAAATAGTGGAGTGGATCCTTTATCAAATTTCAAAGCACGGAGATGGAACCGGTGTAATTTGGTGGCCAACGACCACTAGCGACGACAGCGGCTGACGGAACGACAGCCGACGAGGGTAAACCACCGGCGACCAGCCGGAATCCCAGTACTTTTAGGCGCTTTTTATATTTTAGTCATGTATAGTGACTATTTAATTTTTTAATATTTAGGGATTGATTTAGTTATTTTACTTTTTTATTTCTCAGCACTAACTTTTTGGTTTATTTTCTTCCAGGTCCCTCTACTTTATGCGTGTTTTTCTATTTTGGTCACTAGGCCTCTGTTTATTTTATTTCATTAATTTTGTGCTATAATTTGTGTTTGTTTCAATTTAGTCATTTTTATTATTCAGGTTTATTTGAATTTATTCACTGGTTTTTATTTTATTCATGTTAGTCATTGTTTGTATTCTATTTATTATTTTATTATGTTTGAATATGAATTCTTCAATTTATGCATTTTAGTCACTGATGTTTTGATTTGGCTATTGTTTTTATTTTTATTTCATTTTAGTCCCATTTCACTTGTTATCTTATTTCTTAGAAATATTTTAATTTGAGTGCCTTACTTTAGTAATTTTCATTTTGGTCTTGAATGATTAAAGTTGGTGTATTTATGATTGTATAGCTTGGATTGTGAAATATTTGCAATGGTTGCCTTTATTTCTTGTTGGTTGTATATTTTAATCCCTAAAGTCACTATCTTTATTATTTTGATCCATCATTTATATATTTGTTATTTTTTTGCTAGCTGTAATATTTAAAATATTATTTCACTCGAGATATTTGTAGAAGCACACCTTAATTGACAAGGAGTGTGTTTCCAATAATTGTTCAAATAAAATAATACATTTTATATGAATTTTTTAATATAATTAATATATGTATTTGAGTAATATAATTTTGTATGGGGAATCCATGGAAATGACCCCTTAACTGACAATGAAGGTATTTTGAGAATTGTTTGTGCAAAATAACAACCTTTATATTTTTTCTAAAAAGGGATCATAATTTAAATGTTATTGAATTGCAATTTCAATATTTAAATGACGTATAATCACTTAGGTACCGGTTCATTCGTTGTGGGGGTGCTAATCCTTCCCCACACGTAATCGACTCCCGAACCCTTTTCAAAATAAATTTCTGGTTAAACGTAGATCAATTTTTTCTTTTAAATTATTTTAAAAGGTATTTTCCGGTATTCGAGTTGTCTAATCCAAAGATCGAAAGTGACTCCAATTTTTTTTATTTATGTATTTATTTAAACCTAACCTTTTCCAAGATTAAGTTGGATCGATCCCTTCCATACCCTAGAAATCTTAAGGACTGTTCCGACAAAATTGATACAAAAATCATTGGAAATAGAAAAACTAATTCAATATGATCTTTAATCATATTTAATCAACCACAAGAAGAATAAGAAGAAGATGGAATCCATGGAGGAAAATGGAAAAAAAGAGTTTAAATGAATGGAAGAATATTTCGATTGAAGTGGATGAAAAAGATGAAGAGAATTTATAAATTTTGGAGAGTCTTTGGCTAGGGAATGAAAACAAAGATAGTTGAAATCAAGATGAAAAGCAGTTAAAATACGAATTAAAAGAAAATAGAAATCAAAGCGAATTGAAAATTAAAAACAATGGAAAATGGAGGGAAAATCAACTTAGAATTTTTTTTATAGAACTTTAGATATTTTGATCACTTTATAATTTAGTAACTAAAATTCCAATTTTAAAAAATTCAACATATTCACTTATTAAAATCAAATTAAAATATCAATAAAATATTTAATATTCTAAAATCATAATTAGTCACTAAAATTCCAATTTTAAAAAATTCAACATATTCACTTATTAAAATCAAATTAAAATATCAATAAAATAATATTTAATATTCTAAAATCATATTTCAATATTTTAAAAATATTTTTCATATTAAATTTAAAATATATGATTTTATCTGAAACTACTGACCCGATTTTGGGAACTTACAACTTTCTCTCCCTAAAAATAATTTCTTCCTCAATCATATTCACAAACAACAAACTTAGAATTACGGATACACCACAATAACACACAGAGCATTTTCCTAATCCAAAGGATTCCCATAGACAAACTAAACCATAGTAACTCTCGAAAAACAGAGAGGCAAACACAATCCTCAATCATATTCACAAAAACAATCATACAAACAATTAAAACAATTCTACTACACTTTTCAAGTGTTTATTTAATAAGTAAAAATTATTTTGAATTTAAAATGTTAAACATAAAAATATTCAAACATTAAAAAAATATATAAAATACTTAAAATAAAAATTAAATTACTAAAATATATGTATATTGAACATTTTAAAATACTATTTTTAATATATATATATATATATATATATATATCCATCCATAAGCTATAAAATGATAAACTTATAAATTATTAAAAAAAATTAATTAATTTTAAAAAATTAATACATATAATATATACATGTAACATGTCACATCCCATAATTTAGGGGCTAAAAGTTTTAGATTATAAGTATTATGTTCAAAGAATTGGAGAAATTCATGGACTTTAGTTTATAATTTTCCTCCCTTGTTTATTATAAATTTAAGAGAATTATAAATACGTTAGTGCATTATTGTGAAATGATGAAGTAGTTGGCAATAATGTTTCAATCATACTGTTATTTATTAAAGAAATGAGTACCACTCAATAAGATAAGAGATATTTGTTTTAAGTGAGGGTAGTTGGTTTTTATTAAAAAAAACGTTAGAAAGGAAGCTATAACTTATAGACACATCATGAACTTGTAATAATGGCTACATGCACCGCACCTTTCTTCTCATTGATGATATCACACGCCACCTCCCACCTTAAATCACTCAGACCTCACTCTTCCGGTTCTATCTTTCAAGTCCAACAAGAGTTTGCTTTATCATCGTCCCTCCCTTATTTCATCTTTACGCACAAAAGAATGAGTCTGTTGCCTCCTTTTTGGCCATGAAAGGCGTTTCCTCAGGTTGGTAACTCTCTACAAAATTCAACATCTTGGTCTCATTTTGAATTGAACTTAATATGACCTCATTCATTTCTTACAACACCTCTGACCAAACTGCCTTCTGATGGAAAAAAAAAATCAAGTATCAAAATTTACCTTGACAGTGGGAGCACGAGGTGGTCGCCAGCGAGGTTGGAGGGAGATTGAGAGTTGCTCATGTCTCAACACATAACCAGTTGGTTCTCAGTTATGGGATCACACCAAAAGTGTGATGCAGTCTCAATGTCCAAAAGAGTTTCAACCAGCTGATCCGAGAACAAAGTGGAACTTCATCTCTTAGACGGGATGGAAACTATTTTGAACCGAATAAGCCCCAAAGTGCGTTTCATGGTATTGGAAGAACTCTGGAAGTAACAACTCAAGCTCTACTCCTTCTAAGCTAACTGTTGCTGCCAGTAGTATTACCACTGCACCACCCCCATCTATGGGGCTTGTTATGGATTCAAACGTTGCCAACAACCTCTATTCAGATAAGGTTTTTGGAGGGTACGCTCATGGTCTCACGCTTCAATTTCCATCATACAATCAGAGATGTACGTGGGTTCGTTGATGCACAACGGCCATGGTTTCGGCCGCAAAGCTTGAGCTAGTGTCAAACTTATTCTTGGTGATAATGTTTCATACCCTTTGATGAAAGAGATAAGTTTTGAATGCACATGAAATAAAGGAAAATGGGGTTATGATTCAATATGAAAATCACGTGGGAGATGTCTAGAAAATAAAGTGGTAAATCACAAGGTAAGTCACCCAAGTTTGGTGAGATCTTTACCTTGTCTCTTAGTTCCAAGTGATTAGTTATGACATAATAGTTTTTTTCAAGATCAATTTAGTCACTAATTTAAGTAATTAACTATTCTGATGGCAACGTCAATTTCAATTTTATCAATTGAGTCCTCAAATTATTATTTAGATTCTATAATATTATTTTTTTAGGGCGAGAGAAATTATTTGGATACGAGTTAGTAATTTTAATGGCCTGGATCGTTAGGAAAATATTGGAATTGAATTAAAGATCGAGGGCGTTCAAATGGAATTTAAATGGTCGACCATGGACGGAAAATCGAGGTAATACTTTACTACCTCTTTATGCTTTATGGAACATGTTGATATTGGTAAATGCATGAATAAGTAATGTTGGTCACTTTTGTGGAGTTGAATAATTTATTCACTCGATATGAATGTGGTAGAAATTCTGTAATTGAATACGGATCGAATGACTAATATATGAGATGAAAGATTGTTAGAATTAAATTACAATTTTGTGAATAGTGATAAAGAAATCAGATGGATTTGTAAATTATATTTTATATCATCAAAGGATAAATGTTAAAGGTACTTGGATGGGAAATTATGAGAATACTTCGGTATGGTAAAAATAGGAAATTACCCTTATATTGGAAAATGATAAGAATTGTCCCTGGAAGTGGACTAATAAATCTGAAAAGACATATTGATACGATAAATATATTGATGTGCATAAGAAATGATAGTTATACTTAGAAATTATGGATAACCAGTTTTTAACCCAAGAGGGTTTATACAAGATACTAGAAGTGTGTTAAGGGAATTATTTCAAGATCAGAGAGTGTTCAAGAAAGCAATTAATCACAGGATCTCTAAATTATATATTTTCGTTAAGAGCTAATATCGAACTTATCTGGTTAAGAAATTACGGAAATGCCCTTAAGAGGTAGAATAGTCTGAGATGACTGAATGAGAAATACTTATAGGATTCGTACTCGATTAAGTACGGATTTAATTGTTAAGATCCCGACTAGTGCAGGAAAATTTATGATATTCTGTTTGTAAAGTGAGAAGACACTTGACCTGAAATATTCAAATAATGAGTAAATACTTGAAGAGTAATTTATCGGGGGTAAGCAGGTGGACTGGAATAATAAATAATAAATTGGAATTAAATAATAAGACCGGATTGAGGAAAAATGTTGAAATACCGTGATCTGTAAAATGAAATACCCCTGTAATAGAAATGACCCAAGAATATCACCAAGCTCAGGAATGATTGAATATCCTCGAGCTCTGAAATGAATGGAATAAAACTGAACATCAAAATTACCAAAATACCCTTATGGCCTAAATTAAGTAAATGTCTTGGATTACTTAAGGAATCCAAGTAAGATAAGTATTGGACTACCTTAAAGGTAATGGAAACAATTCAAGTGAATAGATCAACCCTAAGCTATGTCAATACCTGAATGACATAAATTACTGGAACATGTGTTCATCTCTCAAGTTTGGCTCGATGATAAATTTTGGAAGTTTCAACTCAGCTCTAGATTGTATTCAGTACTAAGAATTGAACGTTTGTTCGACAATCAACCACGAAGACCAAATTGAATGGAATGGAAGTACAACATGTATCTGAAATTCAGGAACGTTTGAATTACTCTGGAAAATCCTGAAGTAACTGGAATAGAGATGACTGCTAAATGAAATAGGTAACTTCAATGACTGAGGATTTAGTAAGTGACTTGGATAAGTCTGATGAGTTTACGTAGTGTACATTACAATGAGTTTGAACAAATTAATCAAGTAAGTCAGCATTTCATGATATTGTAGAAGTGTGGAAATGAAATAAAGACATTGGAAGATCTATTCAACGATGATTCCGAAATGGTCTATGGAAGAATTGTGGTATTAAAGAGTAAATACCCTGGAAGAACAATGAATTACCAATCGACAGGCATTAGTTCTGGAAACTATTCATCTAAGAGTTGTCCGATAATTCGATCAATCGATAGATAAATAAATGTCCTGAACCTTCATTTCTTCCTTATCAGCTCAAGTCACTTTCTGAATAACTGATGATTCTGTCAGTTATTGAACTCTTTCAATAGTGATTCTGAATTCCGATATTCTATCGGTATACTAAAGATCCGTGTTCCCCTACTGTTAAGATTATCCAATATCTTTGAATACTATCTGTAAATTCTGGTGTGTTCCCTACTCACATGAATATTTTACCTGATTTTCGATTTGATTTCTGATCTGATACTTGACATGGATTCTGATCTGATATCTGACATGGATTTGATCTGATACTTGACTTGGATTCTGATCTGTTACTTGACCTGATTTCTGATATGATACTTGACCTGATTTATGTTTTGATTTTTGATATATCCGTTTACGGACGGACATATCTTACTTGGGGGGGTAATGTTGGAGGAGTATACCTGGAGGCTCTCGGCTGTGTGCTCAGGGCCTTATTTACCGGTTCCTCGGCTGTGTGCTCAGGGCCAACTGGACTTGATGGTGGGTGTATGGTTCTGGGGAACCTACACAACTTGGACTTGTTGGATGGGGTATATATATATGTTTTTAAAAAAAATCTGAAAAGTTACATATTTTTGGGAACACACTAGAAAACCTGTTCTGATCTCCTGAACCTAGACATCCGAAATATTTCCATCTGAAATGAATACTATTTGTTACTACATGCGATATCAATGGACCTCAGCTCAACATAAAGATCTGTAAATATCTGAACCAATAAGGAAAATATGTTTATCTGTATCTGCACGTTTTCAGCATCATTGGTAGTTCTGTATTACTGAGCTTTTCGAAGCTCACTCTATTACTCACCTTTTCAGGTTAAAAGAATTGTACCAGTGCATCTATCGACTTCAGTAAGGGAGTTCTTCCGGCGTTGTTGCAGAGTATGGTACATGTGATTAGGGGGCATGTAATTGTATTTTGATTTATATATGAGTCTGGAAATATGTTTTATTTTTAAATAGTGACAAATGATTTTATAAGTTTACATGTTCTGATAAAAAGATTTAAATTTTCCGCTATTTTTACAATGGGTCGCTCCGGTGGCCCTAATGTGACTTCTCGGATCGGATCGGGCTACCCCCATCGGTCTGGGGGGGTTACATAACATATAATCATATCATTAATACTTATACAAAATATTATTATTGGATTAATCAAAATTTAATATTTTCATCAAAATATAATTAGGAAATATACTAAATGTTTTTTTTATCAATACACACATATAATCTTACTTCAAACAATTCTAATGACTATTCCTAAACCCTTGCACATCATATAATAAGCTAATATATAAAGTGACATTTTAAAATTGTCTGAAATATTATTAGATTAGTATATTGATGTGAGTAACTTACGATGTTTTCCTAACTATATTTAGATACAAAATTTGTAAGTATTGACTAATCTAATCAGAGTATTTTGTATAACTGTTGATGATATAACTATATGTTACATGTATTTATTATGTAAGATATATGTATTTCAAAATATTTTTAATTTTTTAATAATTTATATTTATCATTCTATTGCTTATAATATATATTTAATTTTTAAAATTTTAACAATGTTTTTTAAATGTTGTTTAGTAATTTAATTTTTTCTTTTGAATATTTTAATATTTAATATTAATATTTTTATATTTAAAATTTAAATTTAAATATTTTATTTTGGGTAACCTATATTAGTAGTCCCCATTATTTTCAGTTTGATCAAAATTGATCATCGATTTAAAAATTAAGTGTGTTTGGTCCTTCGCATAATCGGTCTGTTCGATTTAAGTCTCTCAGCCATTAACTTTCGTTAACCCATTAGCAGAAGTATTACGTGAAAATTTAAAAATAAAAAAATTCAAATAAGTCACCAAATGTATGGGACGTGAGAATAGAAGCTTATTAAGAGGAAGTTAACTCGACTTATGAGAGAAATAGAAAAGTTAAGAGTTAAGGTTATCCCTTGTATGTAAAGTTTGTTTGACATATGGAAACCCTTGTGTTCAATGAAAGATGTTTTAAGATGGTCACTCTGGAATGACACCTTTGTATATATGCATTTGCATTGCACATTTTGCATTCCATTTCTGTATTTTCGCATTTATATGTGCATTTTTGCATCTTTACATTCACATATATACGTCATACGTTGCATAATATACAATGCATCTTAACATGCATTAATCACGGATCCTGGTAGTTAATCGCGGAGAATCTTGTGACAGAAATATTGAAGGTAAATTGAGGCTACCTTGTTCGTGCCTAGATAAGATTTGAGAGCTAGATATGAAGTTTGCGGCATGCCGCTAACAACCATGGGGCATCGAAAAGCAAGTTACAGAATCTAATCGATCTGGAACCAAGCACCCACATTTCTGATGAGTAATGGGCATCTTAATTAGGAAAATATCATTTCATTCATCATGAAGCTCTATTTCACTTACAGGGTCTTGTTTGAGTTTTGTTTTTGTTCTTCCTTTCTTTATTTACTAAATATTTTGTAAAACTCATTTGATGATTGAACTTATGCTACTATTTAAGGTTATTTTCATTGAATCAAAATTTGAATCAGCCACAAGAAGAATAAGAAGAAGATGGAATCCATGGAGGAAAATGGGAAAAAGACGAAGATAATTTATAAATTTTGGAGAGTCTTTGGCTAGGGAATGAAAACAAAGATAGTTGAAATCAAGATGAAAAGTAGTTAAAATACCAATTAAAAGAAAATAGAAATCAAAGCGAATTGAAAATTATAATCATGATAAAAACAATGGAAAATGGAGGGAAAATCAACTTGGAATTTTTTTTTATAGATTTTAATATTTTGATCCTTTTATAATTTAGTCACTAAAATTCCAATTTTAAAAAATTCATCATATTCACTTATTAAAATCAAATTAAAATATCAATAAAATAATATTTAATATTCTAAAATCATATTTCAATATTTTAAAAATGTTTTTAATAATAAATTTAAAAAATATGATTTTATCATAAACTACTAACCCGATTTTGGGAACTTATAACTTTCTCTCCCTAAAAATAATTTCTTCCTCGAACATATTCACAAACAACTAACTTAGAATTACGGATACACCACAATAACACACAGAGCATTTTCCTAATCCAAAGGATTCCCATAGACAAACTAAACCATAGTAACTCTAAAAAAAAAGAGGCAAACACAATCCACGATCAAATTCACAAAAATAACATACAAACAATTAAAACAATACCTACTAACATTGATTCATGGCAACATCACATATACAACCGAGCTCAAACGACTGACATAGACTACAAAAAACAAAACCAATATACAAAACAATATCATATGAACCAAATAACATATTTTCTAAGCTACAACTCATAAACCATATCTCACAATGATAGATGACATGGAGGATAACATGACAAATGGGTTAAATAAGTTTTTTTTGTCTTGCTCAAGGGCCAAATTAATTTTTAATAAATTTCCAAGGGTTTATTTAATAAATAAAAATTATTTTGAATTTAAATTTAAAAAATAAAAATATTTAAATATTCAAAAAAATATAAATACTTAAAATAAAAATTAAATTACTAATATATATATATATATATTGAACATTTTAAAATACTATTATTTTAATATATATATATATATTATATATATATATATACCATAAGCTATAAAAGGATAACTTATAAATTATTAAAAAGTAAAATTATTTTTAAAAAAAATATTATACATAATATATACATGTAACATATAATCATATCATCAATACTATATAAAATATTCTTATTAGATTAATCAAAATTTATAATTTTCATCGAAATATAATTAGAAAATATAGTAAATGTTTTTTTATCAATACACACATATAATCTTACTTCAAACAATTCTAATGACTATTCGTAAACCCTTGCACATCATATAATAAGCTAATATATAAAGTGACATTTAAAAATTGTCTGAAATATTATTATATTAGTATATTGATGTGAGTAACTTACGATGTTTTCCTAACTATATTTAGATACAAAATTTGCAAGTATTGACTAATCTAATCAGAGTAATTTGTATAACTGTTGATGATATAACTATATGTTACATGTATATATTATGTAAGATATATGTTTTACAAAATATTTTTAATTTTTTAATAATTTATATTTTATCATTCAATTGCTTGTAATATATTTTTATTTTTAAAAAAAATTTACCAATATTTTTTTAAAAAAATTAGTAATTTTTTTTTGAATATTTAATATTTTTATATTTAAATTTTAAATTTAAATATTTTATTTTGGGTAAACTATATTAAAAGTCCCCATTATTTTCAGTTTGACCAAAATTTATCATCGATTTAAAAATTAAGTGTGTTTCGTCCTTTACATAATTAGTTTGTTCGATCTAAGTCTCTCAACCATTAACTTCCGTTAACCCATTAGAGAAAGTATTACGTGAAAATTTTAAAATAAAAAATTCAAATAAGTCACCAACTGTATGGGACGTGGGAATAGAAGCTTATTAATGTATATATATATATATATTGCATTTATATACATTACAAGAATTAGTTAGGGATTAAAAAACCTAAAACCCATTTTCCTAAAAAATAAAGAAAAATAACAAGGAAAAAGCATCAGAAGCAAAAAAAAAAAATGGAAATAGCACCCTAGACCAGGACGATATACAATCGATCGATGTAGGATGTCATACGGAACCACCGAAGTGGCTAACCAACTTATTATTACTTTCATGTACTTTAAAATGACTCTTTAAATCTAAGGCCCTCAAAACATATAGATACCTACATACTGACTCTTAACTGACTTTACAACTCAATACAACTGAATTCATGAATATACATGCCATTTAGAAACTTGTGACGTACTCTGCATTGCACTTGTTCTGGACCTTTGTCTGTCTAAAGCTTTTTAACTACTAGATCTACTAACCTGCCTATGGAAACATCTTAAGGTTGAGCTAACTAGCTTAGTGCCACGCTAACAACTAAAACATACTAAAAGCATCACTGAAAATCTCAAGCTATCAAGTCTAATGGTATAAGGTCTACTGCTATATGTTCCACTATATGTTATGTTCTACTAGCCACTCCTTGAGTTTTGGACCTTGCGCCCAAGCTAGTCTGGTTTAAAACTGCTTTGGTGAGTATTCTCGAATACCCACTCTCTAAGTTATGGTAAACATCATTGTGTGGCTGAGGATTCTACATCTCAGAGCTCACAGACCCCTCTAATCTACCATGGATATGACCCCCAAAATTCCCTGTATCAAAAAGAATACCCCTGACTAACCCACCCTTTCTTCTAAATAGTGTTAAAGCCTCCGCAAACATAGTTAGTCAGAAGGGACTTAGCTCTACCTAAGGATATCTGGATTGAACCCATACTATCGAATCTGCTAGCTTTTCGAAAGGAACTCGGGTTTCGTGGTCATTTTCTCGAGTATTCAAACAAGGATAATTTTATTTCTCCTAACTTTAACTTGTCTTTACATTTGAAAATAACATTAAAGTTCTCACTTGTAGTCTTATCTGAAAAATTACTAAAGTTTTGTGGTACCTCGAGTCTAAAACACTAAAAAACTTCCTTTACTGCTCAAAACAAACTGAAAGTATCGATACTATCCTTGGAGTATCATACTCTTACTAAAGTTTCAATACATTATTTAAGTATTGATACTTTTTAGCCCTCTTTTTGGCAAGTTTCGATACTTTCTTGGGAGTTTCGAAACTATTCATAAAGTATCGATACTCTTGTAAGAGTATCGATACTTCTACCTAGAAAGCACATATTTTTCTTGGAATGATGAACAAGTATCGATACTATCCCTATAGTATTGATACTCCACCTACAAAAAACATATTTTCACTCAAAAATATCCTATTCATATAACCCAAAGACCTTAGTGAGATCCCCAAACTTTCTAAAAGTCTTATGTGATTAAAGAGGAGGATAAATAAGGTTTTAATAGGTACTTAAACATCAAAACATGGAAACTACCATGATCATGCAATACTAAGCTTTATAATTAACTCTTAGGCTAGAAAACATCTCTAATAATTACAAGGAGTATTAAAGGTTTGATAGTGTGTTACCTACCCTCCTTGGTTGCTAAAATCTCCCTCAACTCAACTAGAAGTCACCTTACCTTTATCCTTTGCTTTAGAACTTCACCCACCTCATTGGCTAATCAAAAACAAAACTAGGGGTTACTAACTTGTCTTTGACTTGGAAGCTAAGTTTAAACACTATACTACTTAATATTACTCAAAACAAGCTTAATTCTATAGGTTCCGTTCAAACTCCCAAAAACCCATTTTGAAAACAAAATCTAAAACTCACAAAATGAAGCTTGAAACAAATCTTGAAGGATGGGGATAAACATTCTTACGCTAAATAAATATAAGATTGGAATGCTTGAAACTTGGCTCTTGAAAGAAAGAATAAATAAAAACTAATGGAAGGAAGGAGAAGAAGAAGAGTGGGCGAGATATTAGGGGTTGGTTTACGTTAAATGATATAAAAATAGGGGAAAGTTTTCAGCTTCAACAAAATGGGTATACTACACTTTAGGTCCTTCAACTATTAATTCAGTTTAAAACTATCTCTTATCTTTAACTCTTAGGCCTATCTTAGGTCCAACACCTATATAACTTGGTCTAACTATCTTGGGAGGTTTAATTTACTTGACTTAAAGGTATCGGGTTAACCCAACTACTAACCTAGGTTTCGGGGCATTATAGGAAAGCAATGGCGTCCCTGTATGTTGTTCTGGATAACTAACTGAGATTGTTACTGCTTGGACAAATGATAACCCAAGTAGAAGATTATTTGGTTGTAAAATTCATGCATGGGAAGGAGTCAAAGACTCATTGTCAATTCTTTGCTTGATATGAAGCTATTGTGACACCTCGTGCAAGAGTAGTCATTGTTGGGTTGTTAAGAAAAATGAAGAAAATGGTGACAAAAAGATGAATATAGTGTGTTGATTTTTTTTTATTGATTTTGTCTATGATGATAATTTGAGTTATGAAGTAAATTGGGTGATGGTGGGAAGTAATCAGTGAAGGTGGAAAGTAGATTAATAATAATTTATGTATGGGTAATGATTGGAAGTAATCGGTAAAGATTATTGTCCATGATTTTGTGAAAGATTCGATGAAGGTTCTCATTCATGGATTTTTGGATGATAATGATAAGTAAACGGTAAAGGATTTTTAACAATGTAATGAAAAAAATTTATAAAATTTTTATTTTGAGCAAATTGAAGTAATTTCAGTTTAAGAGTTAATTGTTGCTTAAAACTAAAAGAGATAGATTCAAGACAAATATGGGAAAACAAGAATAAATATATTCAAGGAAAATATGCATTATTGAGGTAAATGTGTTACATATATTTAGTTTGTAAGAAATTTGATAAACTTAATAAATCAACTATAAAATGTATATAGTTTGGGAGTTGATATCCATGTTAAATCAACTACAAATTAATGATCTAAATTGATTTGATAAGTTTAAAAAATACTCTGGTCAAATTAAACTAAGTTCATTCATAAAGTAATTTTCCCTAACTTAATAAACACAATAATTTGCCCAAACTAAACTAAGCTCTTTCACAAAATATGTTAGGCCATTCACTCCACGATTGAAGCTTTTGATCCTTAAGTTGGAGGGTTGGACACGATGTACTATTGACTAAAAGCCTCAGTTGACATCCATCCAACAATTCTTGGTAGAGGAAGTGGTTGTTGCCTTCTTATTGGTATTTTCCCCTTCGATGTTGATGAGTTTATTGTAGTTGGTGTGGTCGTTGTTGATGTTGTGGATGCTAAGGGTATTGAGGTTGTTGATGTTGTCGAGGTCACTAGTATGGCCTTCTTATAGGTTGGTTTGCACCAACTTCACCTCTACTTACCACATAGGTTGTGGCCTTATTTACCATATTTTGTGCAGTTGGCTTATTATTATTATTATTATTGCTCAACTTAGGATTGTTTACTTCATATGCTTCCTTTCTTCTCTTTTTGGATGGTTTATTTGATCTCTTTAAAGATGATGGTAAAATTAGTTTCATGTTAGTTACTGGAGTCTATTGGTTGAGACCTACATAGAATTTAGAACACAAATCAATAAAAGCAATTGGGTTAATGAATAAGTAGAAGTTAGGATATTACCCTTGATTGGGTTCATCATGTTGAAATAAATAGCATGTTGGGTGCTTCTCTATACCATTCATTGACATAGATTGATGGAGTTTCATTGTTTAATCGAAAGATGGATGCTACATGAGGACATGGGATGTTAGTGAGGTCTCATTTCTTGCATGTACATTCATGTTGCCCAAGATCTACAACATATTGATTGTTTGGATCAACTTCAACATAAAATTTATTTCTACCAATATAGGTATGCTAGCGTCTACAAGAAAAAAATAAGATAAAATGGTGATTCAATAGTTGTTGTAATTTCTTTATTTTTTTATACAATTGACGTGAATATTGTCACAATTTGTTTCATAATTTTAATCCGAATAGTCTCCATCAAAGTCAATATATGCTTATCTCTAGCCTCCAAAATAGACCACACTAAATAAGACAAAATAAAGTTTTACTTGATAATAAATGAACCTGATCAGTAGTAAATAATACAAATGTTACAATGCATACCTTGTTAAATGACTCATACAAATTGTTAAGAAGGATATCACACTTGCTCCTAGGGGAAAATGTGACCTAACCCACTGAGTAGGGTCATTTTCCTTAATCTAATTATAGGCTTCGATTGATAGTGCCTTCAACTATTCCAAAGCATCTTCAAACTCTCGGAAATATGTAGTTCTAACAGCCTTCCAAGTAGTATCTTTTTGTTCGTTCCCTTTATGCTTCCCTTGAAATTTGTGAACATGTTTTTGAAACATCTCTTAGACTTTGCACTAGGAAATAATTCTTCAACAGCTTCAACAAGTTCCTACATAAAAATATCAAGTCAGTATCAATAAAACATGAAATAAAAAAAGCATGGAATACAAGTTTGAGTGATAACCTTATGTTTTTAGTACATGCAAGAGATACTAAAAAAGTTCTCAATCTTCAAGTCAATTCTTAAAATATCTAAAAATCAATACAAGAAGTATAATTCTCACTCTCCATAACAACATATGTAATGAATATATGTAATCTTTGAATCAATCCCTACAGTTGCCAACAAGTATCCATAGAAAACACTCTTTAAAACCAATCATCCAAGATGATGATCCTCCTATAGCTAGCTTTGAATCAATCTTTTCATGCTTGTGGACATACATACAACCTCTAAAACAATCTACAATCTAGATGAGTAATTGTTATTGTTCGAGGAGTTGTAACTATTAACTCTTGCAAGTAACCATATATCCTTGCATATTGGTTCTTGTGATTCCCTTCAATCATTTTTAGGGCATTATTCTTAGGCGAAGAACACTTGTTAATTGACAAATGCGTACCAAATTCTTCTAACACATCTCACTATAGTGATCTTAGAGAATAATTTGGGTCAAACATAAATTTTCCAATATAATACTTTATTCATGTAGATGTGATATTACTATTCTTCGCCACATTTGAACAACTATGAGAACTAACAAGTGTTTTTATCTATCAACTTTGGTCCACACTATTAGGGTAGCCAAGAGTTTCCATAGTCAACATTCCTTACATATTACTTGAAGCCTTATGTTTCCATTGGCAACCGTTCAGGGGATTTGTAACTGCAGCAGAGGAATAAAAGGGTATGTGCAATTAAAAATAGTTAGATAAATAAAAATTACATTTTGTCTTTGTTTATTAATAAGTTTTTTCCTTTTAAAATATATCAATTGATTTTTTCACCTTTTACATTAAATTAAAATTTTTAATTATAAAATTTAACGATATAAATGTTTTGACCAATATAATCATTAAATCTATGAACGGGACAATTAATAAAAATATAATATATTAACTTTTATAAATAAAAAGATGATATCATTAATTTTTATAAATATTGTAGTCTAAATATATGGTTTTGATGATGTGTAATTATTTTTTATATGTCACAATAATAGGTAATTAAAAAATATTTTAATTTTTTAATTAAGTAATTAATTTAAATAAATTCTTAATATTAGAAAGTAAAAAGTAAAATAATTATAAAAAAATTATAATATGTGCATAAAATTTAGGTTATTTTGAAATTTTTATGCATATTACAGATACATATAAAACGAAAAAAAAACATATGAAATCTTAAAAAAATAAAAGAAAAATAATGAAAAGATTTCAAATCTATAACACTTGAAGGAATAAAAGAACTAAGATTTAAAGAGAGTTCTACCAACTAAAAAACCTACTAACAATGAAAATTTCATCATTAATTTTTTTTCATTTTCCATTTAATTAAAGTCTTAAAAATCTTTCGAGGACCAAATTAGTAATTTTAAAAAATATATTTGAGGATTAGAGAAATAATTTCCGTTATCTATGGAGTAAGTATGAATCCTTGGATAAATAATTAAATATTGGGAATTGATTTCATGGAAAAATAAGGGACAAATCTAAAGTTGAAGCTTTTAACCCAAGTATACCCTAAATCAGTCTAATATATTTTTATACATATTCAAATCAATCAATTTTCATACAAGTAAACCCTAAATCATACTAATATGTTTTTATAAACATTTAAACCATTATGTTTGGATGAATATTTTAATACATATTTTTTATACACATAATATAAAGACATACTATCAGTAAATATTAACCTAACAGATAAAAGCATATTATAAAGGCGTACAATCACAGAAATGTTAATCTAACAGGAAAAAGTATATTTTGTTCATATGTCACAGAAAAATATTTTTATTAAACTAAGATATATAATGGTAAAATACTAAATCGCTGAATTAGAATCTCAATCAAACCACATACAAACATATTGACTATTAATGTTCAAAATTACATACAGACATAAAATAAAATATAAAAAAAATCTCAATTCAAAATTCCAATGACCATAACAGATAAATAAAACTCCGAACAAATCAGTAATGTTCAAAAAAAGAAATAACTTACAGACTAAATCAACCTTTAAAAATCAAACAAAACCCATACATTTTGAAACCTCTAGAATAGAGATTCAAAAACCCTAAATTGTTTCATTTATAGACTAAAAAACAAACCCTATGAATGAAAAAAAATCCGAACAAAAACGAACCCATACATAAAGCATTCTGTTCTTCCCTGATTTATGAAGTCGTCATTCACGTATTTTGGCATTCCCTTTGTTCATAAACAAAAGAACAAGATGAACAAACCCAAAACACAAACCCTAAACTAATTTAGTGAATGAGATTGTCGACACCATTTTTCGCTCGGGCGGGAAAAAGACCGATACCGACTCTGGGTTTTTCTCTTTAAAAAGTGTTTCAAAAATGTGAGGAGTCGCCACCAATCAGTTAAGGTGCGATTGGAACACCATAAAAACCGAGTGATTTTACTAGAACATTTTTTCAAAATACAATCAGTTAAGGTGCGATTGGAACACCAATCATGTTCCGGAGTCGGTTACGCGTGGGGAAGGATTAGCACCCCCACAAGCGCCCAAATATTGGTACATAGTTGATTACCCTATATTTAAAATCAGAAATTTTGAGTTCGATCTTTATTTAATTTAAAAATCATTAAGGAAGCAAAGTTGAAAAGGGTATTCGTTTATTGAGACCGATAGCATTCACTCCCGAGCGTAAATGCGGGAGATCAACTATTGTGTCTAATAACCGAACATTGTCTCATTTTTAGAAAACATGATGTGGTTTTGAAAAGGATGTCGACTTATTAAGGGAATCACTTGTAGTCACCCCCTAAGCATGATAGTGAGAGATATACTATTAATTCCTTAAATAAGTTAACAATGCCTTAAAGTTAAAATAAAATGCAATCAAACAAAATTTTATTCAATACTAATTAATCTAAGGTAAATTAAGGCGTTTTCTAACTGAAGGTGTCAAATTATGAAAATTAAGAAACCTAGGGACTAAAATCTAAAAACGTAGGCTCTAATATAATCCAATTTCATTTTAATTAATTATTGAATCGAATAACTGAGATGGTCCCCCGAGCGTTTACACGAGGGCGACTCGAGTTATCCCCTAAATTAAAAGACTAGTTTGAAATCAATGCTACAATGGAGGCTCTATTTAACCTATTTAATTATGTCAATATTAAAAGTTCAATCGAAATTCGGGGATTAAAAGGGTCAAAGTCAAAAGTATCGAGTTCTAAAAGATTAAAAAGTTTGGGACCTAAATTAATAATTTCTAAAGTTGAGGGACTAGTTAAAACTTAATTATTACCTAAATTATTAAACTAAATTTTTTAGAAAATATTAATTATTAATTAATTTTTAATCTAACAATTGATTCGAGTAATCGGGCGTATAATGCGAAAACTCGACTCGAATTACTCCTAATTAAACTATAATGTCATCCTAATTTCTCAGTTTGATTTGAATATTAATCTAATTTAAACTTAAATCTAAGAAAATAAATTATGAAATAAAACAATTAATAATAAACTTATTTAAAATAAAAAAGCAAAATAATAAAAAAACAGTAAAAAGCAATAAATAAACAATAAATAAAAAACTTAAAATAAACATAAATTAAAGGTGAATAAAATTAAACAACAGAAATAAAATGTAATAAAATCAAAGGGCATAAAAAATAAAATGCTGAAATTTAAAGTGCTAGAAAATAAAATAAAAAAACATAAATAAATTGCATAATTTAAAAGTTAGGGGGTTAGTTTGTGCAATAAAATAAAAAGTTAGTGGTTAGCAGAGTCCAAATCATAATAATGTGGATCTTACCCCGTATCGGGTCACCACAAGGGCGAATCGAATAATGTGAAAAATATATAAAAATAAAATAAAATAAGTTAGTTGTTAATATGTAATAAATAATATAACATAATAGTGATCAAATTAAAAATTAGTAAAATCAACATGCATATTTGAAATAAATAAATAATTGACCATAGTGCAAAAATACTAAAACGGAGGACTGACAGGTAGCTTTTCCCCATATAATGACCAAAAAGTGAAACACACTGAAATTAGGGGACATATAAGCGATTAACCCTTAAAAATAATGACCAAAATGTGAGGGAATAATAAAACCTGGGGACCTATTCATGATTAACCCACAACATAGCGACCAGAATATAAAACATGGAAAAAGAGGGAGGATTTCTACGTGATTTAACCAAAAAAAACAAAACAAAAGCAGATCTCATATCTCTTCTTCCTCCCTTGGACGAGAGTTCAAAGAGCATGGCCACCATCTCTTAGCCATAAATCGGCACCGCTATAAGCCCCTCGACCGGCCGAACGATGGTCGGTTTAATAACAACCTAGATCTAAGCCAACACGAAAGGGAAAAAACCCAAAACAGCCCCCAACACATACTAACACCCTAAATCGACACCCTAAACTGACATACAAAACCTCAATCTCACCGTTCGAACCACCCTAAACTGATGACCAATGACTCAGGCCAACACCATCCCTCATTTAACGCATTAATGCTAAAAAACATAGAGAAAATAAGTATAAAAAATGGAAAAAAACGTAAAGAGCATATCTATTTTTTGTTTCTAAAACAATTGGGGAGAGAGGGCGTTTACAACTTTGTTTTTGGCTTTTAAATCCACACAAATAATAAAAAGGTAAAACTGCATGGTTTGTCCCTATATTTTGTTCATTTTTTATTTTAGGATAAAATTAGGGTAATACAACTGCCCCTCTTTACTCGTCTGTTGTGTAAACAATGACGAAGCAAAGATAAATAATGGCCTAATTTTGTCTAGCTACGATGTTTGCTTCGCATCTAGAGCTCCAATTTCTTCTGATCAGGCGAGTTCTTCTCATTATGAACTATTCGCTGAGGATGTCAATCTATTTCCTTCTGTGATGAAATCTAGCAAAAATGACAATATTGATCAACTCCTTATGTGATTGAATCAAACTTAATGTCAGTGTTAATCTACCTCCTTCTGTGATAGAATCGAGCAAAATGTTGATGTTGATCCAACTCCTTATGCAATGGATTTGAGCAAAATGAAACATCGATCCACCTTCTTCTATGATGAAGGCCTTCGAATGGTATTAATTCAAAGGTCTTCGAATTTTGTTGAGATCCATTTCTTCCAATGGTGAAAAGTATGGATGATTCTTTGTTGAAGTCGTGAAATGAAATCTTTGTTGACTCTTTAATTCCTTAATGTTGCAAATTGCTGAGTTTTTGTCTTTGCTGGGTCCATCCTGGAAACGAAACTGCTCATTGTCATTGAAGTGACCTAGAAAAGTCAAGTTGGAAGAAAGACATTATTGAAAATGCTTATAAGGAAAAATCTTAAGAAAGACTCATGCGACATACCAGAAAACAATCCTAAGAAGGACTTAAACAATTCTCTAGAAAAAATGATCCTAAGAAGGAAAAAATAAATTTTCAAAATAAACCTTATAGGCATTCTCATGATAGGGAAATCAAAATTTATCATGTGTATGAAATGATGAAATGTATGATGCAAAGATGCAAATTCATGAATGAATTATGGTTTTCTTGATCTATTAGAAATGGTTGCAAGTGCAGTCTTCATTGCTAGATAAATCTCCATTCTTTTACTGTTTTGATTGACTTCTTTATCTGTCGCATCAGAGTGTATTCTTTCGAATCTTGACTTGCGAATGGGCTCATCTTGCCCCAGTAGTTTTTTTTATTTTTTAATAAATTTAGCTTCTTCAAAAAGATTCATTTACATTTATCAATAAACCCCTAAAATTAGGCTTAGTTTCTTTTAAAAATTCATTTAAAAACATCAAGAAACCCCTGAAAATCAAGCTTTGTTCCTAAAAAATCATTTGCAAACATCCTTCCCGAAGGTCTTATAGATGGCCCGAAGGACTTATCATCTTGCTCAAAGACTTATAGATGACCCGAAGGATTTAAGCATCATGCTCGAAAGACTTACTGATGGCCCGAAGGACTTACTCATCAAGAAACCCTTGAAAATCAAGCTTAGTTTCTTAGTTGTCATCAAGGAACCCCTACATATCACTTTGGTCCCTCGAGTGTGGTGTGCTGATTCAACTCCATATGATAAATCGAGTATCGAAATTTGAAAACATCTGCCCGAAGGCCTTATGGATGGCCTGAAGGACTTATCATCTTGCTCGAAAGACTTATAGATGACTCGAAGGATTTAAGCATCATGTTCGAAAGACTTACTGATGACTCGAAGGATTTAAGCATCATGCTCGAAAGACTTATTGATGGACCAAAGGACTTACTCATTAAGAAACCCTTGAAAATCAAGCTTAGTTTCTTAGTTGTCATCAAAGAACCCCTACATATCATGCTGATCCCTCGAGCTTAGTTTCTTATAAAAATTCATTGAAAATTGTCATCAAGAAACCCCGGAAAATTAGGCTTAGTTTCTTAGTTATCATCAAGGAACCCCTAGATATCACGTTGGTCCCTCACTCTTAGTTTCTTATAAAAATTCATTGAAAATCATCATCAAGAAACCCCTGAAAATTAACATAGTTTCTTTAAAAAATCTTTTGAAAATAGCATGTTGTTTAGGTAATGTGCCCCTACATCAAAGTAATGATTCTTCTTGGATTGGGCTCATCAATTCCTAAGGTTCTGATAATCAGAATATAATTCCCTTTATTCAATGCTTGACTTCTGTCTTTTTCTTCTCTTCATTTCTTGAAAAATATGTAAAGATATGCTTTGATGCATGTGAATGCAATGGATATGTATCTAAATGTAATGCATGACTTTCTTATATGTGGAAATGTTTATCAGTAACCCTTTTTTGACTTCCAAATGGAGATCTTAGTCTTTCTTCACTTGATTACTCTTGTATGGAGTATACCCCTAGTATCAACATGGTCAAACTAATCATCTGGAACAATCATGTCCCTCTCATCTTCTATATTTTGTCTCAATTCTTCAACATGATTTAGAAGAACTGATTTCTCCCTTGAATTCTTGTTGCAATTAGGCAGATGATTGGGCACCTTACACGTCTTTGACTCGATCTTTCATTCAAAATTCTTTCTCGAGAGTCCTTTGCAAACTGAAGCATGAACGGTTTGTTTCTCTAGGTAAGTTCTATTTGTGTTCATCTTTTGACCCTGGCACTCCAAGCGATGGGGGTCATTCACCATGTTTTTTTGGATTGAATATTATGATCTTAATGATATCTATTTGGGTAATGCCCCAATGCGGGTACTCATGGCTTTCTTTGTGCCCAAAATCATGATTTCGAATGGTTTCACTCTATTGTCACTAATCAACAATGTCATCGAATAGCTTGAGGGCTTCTCTTCACAAAACCACAACCAGATGGACACTTAAGAAGTGATCATAACTGTCTTTCATTTCTTTCATGAGCTGGGATATGTGTTGTCTTCAACTAAGGCGATCATCTTCTTCTGAAAATGTCACAATGAAGCGTTAGAAGTTCTATTCTCTAGTCCTTATGATCTTTGTCGTAACCGTTTTTCGCCTGGAACAATCATTTAATTGTTTTAAAAATGGTTACAATTTAATTCTAAATTGATGATTTGAATTAATTTATGTAGAGTCGCCATCGACCTTTGGGTTAGGTTGGTCGAATACCTAAAAATGACCTTAAAAAACAATTTTAAAAAAATCATTTTTTTAAAATAAAAGTTGGTCTGCGTTTATCAAAGATTCGATTAAAACAAGTTCGAGAGTCGATTACACATGGGGAAGGATTAGCACCCCCACAATGCCCAAAAATTGGTAATGTGTCGCTTACATATTGTCATAATGGTGGAAATCCTGAATCAAATATAAAGTTAAAATATGATTCATTTATTGAATATTAATTTGCTTTAAATTAATTATTACATAAAATTTTTTAATTCGATAAGAAATATTGACATTAGAAATTCTTTGACGAGAAGGCTATTTTATATATTTCTTATTCAAATTTGAAAATTTCATCCTCATTTTTAATTCAAATTATATATAAATTGACTATTATCCTTTACGTAAAATAACATAAATAACTATTTAAAGAAAAATATATTTAATAATAAAATATTTATAATATTATTTTAAATCTTGAAACAAAATAAAATGATAAGAAAAATAAATTAAATAATAGAAAGACTAAAAAAATTAAATGTCTATCCAAACTAATAATTTATAGTTCAATATATGAAAATAATATAATTTTAAACTCCAAAATATAATAAAACCATATAATTAGTATTATTATATAAATTATTTAAAATTATATATTAAAAATGTAAAATATCCTTTTTTAACATTAAATAAAGGACTAAAAAATAATAAAATAAAAATATTTATATACCATGTTCGAAATTTAAGACAAAATATAGCTAGTGATAAAAATAAATACATTCCATGACATTTAGATGACCTAAATATAATATTTAAAAATTCAAGGTACGAAATACAACATAAATAAAATAAAATTATTGTCCATAAAATAAATTTGTAAAACACGGAGGCCCTTATGATGTAATTGGACCAACTATGAAATTACACCCAACCCCCTATATAAAGACGTCGTTTGGAATATTATATATAAGGGAAAACTAATGCTTTAGATTGGTATAACTCTTCCATTCTCAGACTTTTCTCTCTCACTTCAGTTTTAGAGAAAAATATTCTCTCAACATCCCCTCGCCGGGGAAGAATAGATGTGGGCGTACGTCGACGCGGTGGCCGGAGGGACCTAAAAAGACTCCAAAATGTTCCTTTCCGCGCCCCAATTACAAATCTATCCTCCCCTTAGTCTAAAACTCAACCCAAAGCCTTAGATCTAAGTGATTACCTTAGAAAAAATGAAGAACACATTTACGTTCGAGCTTCCACGACCTACTTTAAGTCTTCCCGATCTCCATTATAAGTTTTCCCCCTTCAAAATGCTTCATTTTTTTAATTTTTCTTTTTCTAAACTCTTTCTCCAATTCCCCCTCTATTCGAATCTCTGCATGTATTTATAGTAGACTTTGTTTGTTGTTAATGGACTCTCCACTAGTATAATGGTAGGGTAGAGCAAATGATAATATCGAAATTTGGGTATTTTATTTGGTTTTAAAAATATATTTAGTGGATATCTAATATTTTGTCTGATTTTTGTTCTTTTGAGTGACCTTTGGTGTAAGTGCTGATGACCATGTTGATCGGTGAAGACTTAGGGACATTCGGCGGTGGTTCATTCGTGAAAGAGGGCGACGACGTTCACTGTTGCGGTGGTTGGCGGAGGCAGTAAGCTTTTAGGATGAGCTAGGGTTTTGAAGACTCTAGTTTCATTGAGTTTTAGTCAAATATGAGCCTAGTTGGGTTGAAATGTAATGGGTTCTGTTGGTTGGACTTGTACTGGTGTTGGGCTTTAAGAGTGTATTTTGGACTTATAATTGTCACTTGTTGGCATGCACAAAATATAAATAAAATGATATTACTAATAATACTAATAATAATAATCATCATCATAAAAATAAATAATAATAATAATAATAAATATAATATTTTTTAAGCCCAATCAAAAAAGGGTATCTACAGCTGCCCCTCTTTGCACATTCTTATATTAACAATAATAAGGCAAAGGTGAAAAAGACAATCAGTTTTTGTCCGGTCTTCTTTTTTAGCTTTTGATTTGGATATCCTTCGTTGTAAAGCGTTGGATTGAACAAGTTATTCTCATTATGAACTTCTTCTCCTTCATTGGATGAGTTATTCTCATTATGAACTCTCCATTGAAAATGTTAATCCATCTCCTTCTGTGATGGACTTGAAAGGAACAAGTTCTTCTTATTATGAACTTTCTCCTTTAAGACGAGTTCTTCTCATTATGAACTCCTCTGGAAATGTTGGTTCACTTCCTTCTGTGGTGAATTTGAAAGGAACAAGTTCTTCTCATTATGAACTTTCCCTTTTAGGATGTGTTCTTCTCATTATGAACTCTCCATTAGAAATGTCAATCCCTCAAGCGAGAAGTCACTGATTCAAAATGCTGTGAATCGAGTGATAGGTCGAACAAACTCTTTCATTATGAACTTCTTCTCCCTCTGTCAGATGCGTTATTCTCATTATGAACTCTCCATTGAAAATGTTGATCCATCTCCTTCTGTTATGGAATTGAAAGGAACAAGTTCTTATCATTATGAACTTTTTCCTTTAGGATGAGTTCTTCTCATTATGAACTCTTCTGGAAATATTGGTTCACCTCCTTCTGCGGTGGATCATAATTGTTATTGACTCTCTCTGAATTTCTGTCAAAACATTCAAAGCATTTCAATGAATATGAATGAATGAGCATGCTCCTATTTATAGATGCCTACTGATGTATGCATGATTATGAGCTCTGTGGTTCTGCAAATCTTAATTTCAAATGCGTCATTTGTCCTTTCATTTGCACTCCACACTTTGCTTGGGTTATTTTATGCATATTCTCATTTCTCTTGTTCCCTACAAATCCTTTTCTGTTTCCTTTTGAACTTTCATCTTTGTCAGCATATCAAAATATCAGTATTTTTAATGTGTTTTTTCTCAGCTCACATGCATTTTCTTTGGTCATATCTTACCCTACTCTATTTGAGTATTAGGGTTAGAATCTCTACTGTGGAAGTATTAATCCAGAGTAATACCAAAAAATCTTTTATTTTTAATGCCATGTCAATCTACTTATAAGAAGAATGAATAGAATTGGGACTTGAAATAGAATTGAATTTACAAAGTTATGGCAATCACAGAAATAGTGGAAATTTATAAGCACAAGTCAGATGTCCCTATGGATCACTAGCACGAGTGTTCCTGAACTAATCCACTTGATATAACTATTGAGTTGAGCTTTGTCTTGTGGAATTCAAGGGTTGCCAAAATGTTTGTAAACATGAAGCTTCTCTTAAAATATCAGACTCTCGAGAGGATTTGACTGTCTGATGCCTAATCCCAAAATGCCTTTGAGCCGTTTTTTCAGATTTTCAACTCAAAGTCTTCCTTTGATTTCAAGATGTCCTTTGTGGATTTTCATCTCGAACCCTCCTTTTTCTTTCTTCATTTGTTTTATTTGTTCCTTTTTCTTCAAGCATAGTACTTCTTGACAGAGTCTGAATTTACCGGATTTCTCAGTTTTTTTCTATCCATTTCTGCCAAAATCAATGCTCCACTAGAGAAGGCTTTATTAAAACATATGGACCTTCCCAATTAGGCATCCATTTCCCTCAGAAATCTTTATGAATTGGCAGGATCATTTTTAGCACTAGATCACCCTCTCAAAATTCTCTTGGATAAACCTTCTTATCATGAGCTCTCATCATCCGTTTCTGATACATCTGACCGTGGAAAATAGCTTTTAATCTCTTTTGTTCAATGAGATTCAACTGGTCAAACCGAGCCTGAACCCATTCAATTTCAACCAACTTCACCTCTTTCAAAATTCGAAGTGATGGGATTTCTACTTCCACTGGCAAGACTACCTCCATCCCATAGACTAAAGAGAAAGGCGTTGCCCCTGTTGAAGTTCACACTGTAGTTAGATATGCATACAATGCAAAAGGTAATTTTTCATGCCAATCTCTTTAAGTATCAGTGGTCTTTGTGATCATCCTTTTAATATTTTTATTTACTGCTTCCACTGCTCTATTCATCTTTGGACGGTAGGTCATTGAATTAGAATGTTTTATCTTGAACTGAGTACAAAGTTCTATCATCATCTTGTTATTCAAATTGGTGGCATTATCTGTTATGATTCTATCTGGCAGCCCATACCGACAAATTATCTCTTTCTTTATGAATTTGCAAACTGTAGATCTCGTGATATTTGCATATGAAGCAACCTCAACCCACTTAGTAAAGAATCAATTACCACAAATATGAAGCGATGTTCATTCGAAGCCTTTGGTATAATTACCCCAATGACATCCATACCCCACATAGAAAACGGCCATGGTGCAGTCATCACGTGCAAAGGTGACGGAGATGTCTGGATATTATCCTCATATATTTGGCATTTGTGACATTTTCTTGCATAATCAACACAATCTGAATGCATAGTGGCCCAATAGTATCCATATCTCATGATCTTCCTAGCCATAGAAAGCCCATTTGCATGTGTTCCACATATCCCTTCATGCACTTCTTCAAGTATAGTTCTTGCTTCTCGGACATTGACGCATCTCATCAAAACTTGATCACTACCCTTTTTGTATAGAACTTCCCCATCTAATATCCAACAATCATTCTCCTTATTGTCTTTTTATTGATCTCAGACGTATGTAATGGGTAAGTTTGATGCTTGATGTATTGCAAAATGTCATAATACCATGGATGACCATCTTTCTCTTATTCGATATTATAACAATGTGCTGGGGTTTTATATATTTTCATTTTAATTGTCATCATGTCAGCTCTTCTATTTGCTTGGAACATTGTAACAAGTGTGGCCAAAACATTTTCCATTTGATTATCTTCTCGAGAAAGATAATTGAAAGTGACATCTTCAAATTCTTTTACATATTCAAGGATCAATCTTCGGTATTCCACTAACTTTGGATCCTTTGTCTCTTATTCTCCTTGTAATTGATACACCACTAGTGAAGAGTCTCCATATACTTGGAGAATTTTGATTTTTTTTATAGCTGCTCTTAACCCATAGCACAAGCTTCATACTCTGCCATATTATTGGTGCAAAACTCCAATATGCTTGTAAAAGGATAATAGACATTTTCTGGGAAAATCAGCACTGCTCCAATTCCTTGTCATAAAGCATTAGATGCCCATCAAAATACAACCTCCAAGATTTATCATCTGAAGTTGTTTCCTCCTTGGTATTAATGCACATCAAATCCTCGTATGGAAAATTAAAGTTTAAGGACTCATAATCATCTGAGGCACGACTTGCAAGGAAATTTGCTATGGCACTCCCTTTGATTGCTTTTTGGTTCACATATACAATGTCAAATTCTGATAACAACATCTGCCATCTAGCCAATCTACCTGTTAAAGCTGGTGATTCCATTAAATATTTCAAATGATCAAGTTTAGATATCAACCAAGTAGTGTGGCATAACATGTATTGCCTGAGCCTTCGAGTAGCCCATACCAAAGCACAACATAGCTTTTGAATTGGCGGGTATCGGTCTCACAATCGGTGAACTTTTTGCTTAGATAATAGATGGCTCTCTCTTTCTTTCTAGATTCGTCATGCTGCCCCAATACACATCCCATCGAATTCTCAAAGACCGTTAGATAAAGGATCAATGGTCTACCAGGGACTGTTGACACCAGAATTGGAGTATTAGACAAATCTCCCTTGATTATCTCTAAAGCCTTTTGGCACTCGTCATTCCAAACTTCAGGGTTGTTTTTCGAAGTAATTTGAAATTGGGTCACATTTTTTTGTTAATTGTGAAATGAATCGAGATATATAATTTAACCTTCATAGGAAACCTCGAACTTCTTTCTGTGTACGAGGAGATGAAGATCTTGAATGGCCTTTACTTTATCCAGATTGATCTCAATTCCTCTTTGACTGACCATGAAACCCAAGAGTTTTCCTGACATTACCCCAAAGGTGCATTTAATTGGATTGAATTTCAATTGATATTTTCTCAATATTTGGAAAAGATTCCTCAAGTTTTGAATGTATTCTCCTTCAGTCTTGGATTTGGCAATCATGTCATCCACATACACTTCAATCTCTTTGTGCACCATGTCGTGAAAAAAAGTTACCATAGCTCTTTGGTAAGTTACCCCAGTATTTTTCAAACCAAATGGCATCACTTTATAGCAAAATATGTCCACATAGTCACAAATGTGGTTTTTTTCCATCTCTTCAAAGTTTATTTTTATTTGGTTATACCCAGAGAAGTCATCCATAAAACAAAACCACGAATGACCAGTAATGTTATCTACTAAAGTATCTATATAAGGTAATGGAAAACTGTCTTTTGGGCTTGCTTTATTAAGATCCATGTAATCCACACACATGCGAACTTTTCCATTTTTCTTTGGCACAAGGACTATGTTGGTGACCCATTCCGGATACTTTACCGCTTGAAGAAACCCTATATCAATTTGTTTCACCACTTCCTCTTTAATTTTTAATAACATTTCTATCTTCATTCTTCTGAGCTTTTGCTGAACTGGTTTACACTCAGGCTTTATCGGAAGCTTGTGCACTATTATATCTACTCAGCCTTGGCATAACTTGGTAAGACCACTTAAAGATGTCCTTGAATTCTCGGAGCAGATCTATCAAGTTTTTCCTTATCTCATAAAAGTGTGCTACCATTTTCACTTCCCTCTTGTCATCATTAGTTCCCAAGTTTATAACCTCAGTTTCTTCCTGGTGAGGTAAAATCTGTTTGTCCTCATTGTCTACTAGTCTTAATATTTCGTTAGAACAGTATATTCTACCTTATCTTGACACTCATTGATTTCTTCCATACATATGGGTTGGTCAAAGTTTATCTCAGTATTAAATTCAGAAACATTCATGCTATTGATATTGTGACACCTACAAAGGAAAAATTGAATCGAATATATATTTAGAAGGAGACCAAAATTTCTGAAATGAATGTAAAAAAATAAAGAATGAAGAATGAAAATGTAAATAATGATGGCCATTTAAGAAACAAAAGACTGTCTTTATTGAAAGCAAGTAGATTTAATATAACTGCCCTTACGAAAATTCCTTATTACTTGCAGGCACAAGTATAAGGATTACTACTAGGTATTACTCTGAATTAATCTTAAAAACTACAGGGAGATCCTCTGCAGTCCAATTTTTCAACGTTTCCCCTATGAGCAAAGATGGATTCCAGCCAAATATCTTCCTACTTTATCGTCCCCAATTGTCATGTTAATAACCAAACCCTCCATGGCTTCATTGAACAAGTCTCTTTCTTTTATCTGCTCTCCTTCATCAATTGCTCTGGCTAACTGTTGCTCTATATCAAACACTCCTCCAAACTTGAAAGAGCTCTCCAAGGGAGGGAAAGACATATGCTCCCATGGAATGTCCTCTCCTTTCAGTCTAGCTCTTCTTACTTCACCTCTCTTTTTCAATTCTTTCTTTGATGAAAATCAGGCTTAAACCCAGCCCAAAACGATCACTCTTCATCATAACAATTTTGGGATATAAAGTCCCTTACAAGCATCTACCAAGACCCTTTCCTATCTTGGCTCCTTTTCCTAGAGTCTCTCACATAGTCATCTTAGTACAATGAGATAAACGCCGGCAAGGAATCTTGTTTCCTTCAGCAATGAAAGTAGCGTTGACAAATTCTAAGGCTCTAAAAGAACACTCTAGGGCATTATCATTAATCTCAATATATGAGGCGTCAGTCGTCACATAAGCAATAATCTCTTATTCTGCTCCAATACTAATCAACTGACCATTTGTCATGAATTTCAATTTTTGGTGCAAGGACGAAGGGACTGCCCTTGCAGAATGAATCCATGGCCTCCCAAGCAAGCAATTATTTGAGGGGTTGATGTCCATCACCACAAAATCATATTACAGACAGTTGGTCTAATCAATAGTGGGACCTCCATCTTTCCAAGAACATCCTGTGGGTTCCATCAAAGGATCTGACAGTGTTTTGGTAGGCCCTCATATGTGAGCTGTCCACCGGTAACCTTCGTAATGTAGGCATAGGCATAACATTGAGTGCCGACCCATTGTCAATCAAAACACCTGGTAAGACATGACCATGGTAGTGACTTGTGATATTGAGGGCTTTTACTGATCCCATTCCACTATCAGAATTTCATCATCAGTGAAAGTTATGTAGTTGTCAGCAGTTATGTGCCCTACAATTCGATCTAACTTGTTTACTGGTATATCCTCAGGCACAAATGTTTGATTGAGCACTCTTAGTAAATCATTTCGATGTACTTCTGAATTCATTAACAAATCCAGAATCGAAATTTGTGCTTGTTGCTTGTGTAGCTGCTCAACTACATTATACTCACTGTGTTTTAAAAATTTCAAGAATTCTTGAGCTTGTGTTTTAGTTACCGGTTCATTGATCATTGGTGAGGGTTCATCATTAAATATATTTTGTGGTACCACTACAAGTTTTCCTTTTGCTTTCCCTTTGTCTATTTCTTTCGACATATCGGGAGAATAGCACCTCCCACTTCTTATGAAGTGTCGACTTCATTCACTATTTCAGTTGGTGCTTCATCTTCAAATACCTTTATTTTCTCTAGCGAACCAGATTCCATTATCAATAAAACTTTGGAAGTGTAGTTCCAAGGCACCTTGTGGGTATCTCTAAACGAAAATGGTAAAGGAGTTGTGATTACAACTTTTAGCGTTGACAACCCAGAATTCATTACTGATGGTTTCACAGTGATTACCACTGCTTGTTTATTGAATGGGCTCGGAATTTTCTGTCGTAAAGACATCTTCTTCTTCTTCTTTTTCATCTTTCTCAAAGAACTCTACCTCCTTATTATCCATCAATCTTTGTAGTAACCCCCTGAATTCAGGGCAAAGCTGAATTTTGTGTCCTTCTTCTTGGTGACATTCACAATAGTGTCCATCCTCATTGGTCTTTGGCTTAGGATCTTGTCGAATCATGCCAACCTGATAGAGTTGTTGGAATACCCAACTGAAGGGAGATTTGATTTCATGAACATATGTCTTTGCCTTCCTCCTATTCTCCTCATGAATTGCATTTACCCCTTTACATTCATGATTCGGTAGTGGGTGTGTTGATACATCTGTCGAGTTAAATTGTAATCCTCATGTGTTAATCAGATTATGCACATCTTTTTGAATGCAAAACAATTCTCAATAGAATGACCAGTAATTCTATCGTGGTAATCACAATGTGCATTTGTGTCATACCAATGAGGGTACGGTGGTTGAAGAGGAGTCAAACGGTAAGGGCGTACCACATATTCCTTTAATAACGAGGTGTATATCTCTGAATAGGGTACGAGTAGTGGTGTGAAGGACACCCTCTCTCTCTCCTTGCATGATCCCCTAGAATTATTTCTTGTAGTATTCATGTCATTCCTCTCAGCCCTTGATTCGGTTATTATGACAGTATTTGCAGTATTCTTGTGGTAGACACTTGCATTATTAATTTCATTTTCTTTTTCTAGTACGTAGGTTTTTTGGAGCTAGACCCTTCAGCTACTTCAATCTTGCCACTTTTTATAGAATTTTCGATGAGCTCACCCGAGATAATCAAATCAGCAAAATTTTTTGTGGCAATTCCAAGCAAATGCCCCAAGTACGAAGTTTTCATAGTGTTGACAAAAATTATAGTAGCCTTCTTTTCAAGTAAAGGGGGTTGGACCTATGCAGCAACATCATGCCACCTTTGGGCATATTGTCGGAAAGTCTCATTACTTATTTTTCCATATATTGAAGAGTCCACCGATCAGGAACTATATATAACATGGAGATATGTTCTAGGAATGTCGTGCCAAATCCTTCCATGATTTGATATGAGCCCTAGTTAATTGGTTGTACCATTTGGCGGTAACCTGTTAGACAGTCTTGAAAACAGTGAATCAACAGCTTTTCATCATTCACATGGCCAACCATCCTCCAACAAAACATGGTAATATGAGATGAAGGGAAAGTGGTTCCATTGTATTTTTGAATTCGGGAACCTTGAATTTCATAGGGATAATCAAGTCTGGGACCAAACTCAACTCTCTGGCGTCAGGCTTTTTCCTTTTTGACTAACTCATTCAAATATAGGGTTAGGTGCTCGGTATTAAATTCCCTAGCCTTAAACCTGAAACAAGATGATAAATGTTTAGGAATATGAATCCCATGTGGTGTTACTGATTCTCATTGCTGATATATGCTTGAGGTCGGGCTTCTTGAGGTATCGAATGGTGAGCATAGATGTGTATAGGTGTGAAACCAGGAGGTTGACTGGATTCTGGTGTAAACCCGTGATGGGGGTCAGATGTAAACCCAGCAGGATGCGATGATCCTGGTCCAAACCCTGGAGGATGCGAGGGATCTTGCTCGGATGATGTTAGTTGGTCATCCACAGGCTTTCTACCTGTAGCATGTTTCCTAAACTTTCTTCGATCTTTTGTAGTAGACCGACTTGTGAGTTTGTTATTTTCTTCCATCTTATTTAATCTCTCTCTCATTTATTCTTGAGCTTGTTTTTGTTATTGTTCAAGTTGGGTCATTCTTGCCTCCATTTTCTTAGTGGTATTCCGAGTACCGTACGGGTGTGAGTTGAATGCCAAAATAACTACAATGATTGAAATTACATTTTATATTATTTTTGGTGTTTTCATGAATGAATGCATGTCTTAATACAAAATATTTAAAATAAATGCAATGAATAATGAATATATGCAAAAGGTATTGATCTCAAAAAGTTAATTGTCATAAAACAACTTCCATTGGAACACAAAGTTTTCATTACACAATAGTTCACTTCTACAAATACGACCTAGCTCTCCGATTAAGCTCTACAACTTCATTAATCAACCAAGACATCTTCTTCCCAAACTTAGAAGCCGGATTGATATGATGCTCGATGACCTTTGCTTCGACAGCTAATTCCCCAATGTATCTGGCAACTTCACTCATCTATATTATGGCCTCGGCTACCATGCTACTTCTATATGCATTATGTTCTTCATAGAAATCATTCGATGTTTGCCACTGTTCAAAGTTCCTTGGAGAGTTCACTCTAGCTCAATGATTTGCACTTGACAACTCTGTAATGCACTTTTCAGACGTCGAATTCGATTTCATAGAAGGCATTCTCTTCATAACTTTCCTGGAGGTTACTCGATCCTAGGAGAACTTTTCCTCGGAACAAGGATTCTTCGAGTTGCAGGATGTAATCACTGAATTCTGTGTTTTTAGCCCGAATTGAGCCAGATCCTCCTGAAGTCACATTTTTGTTTCCTACATCCTTCGATTGAGACTCTGTACTTGTATAATTTTGTCTTCACACCTTTTTATCCAGCTGTTGATTGTCTCTTGTCTTGCTTCGAGCCTAGTATTGAAGTGTTTCTTTTCTAATTCCCATCTCTTTCTTTTAATATCGAATTCTTTGATTTTTTGCCTCTAATATCAAGTTCGACAAGCATGTTATTCATTTCAGCTTCAAACCCCCTGAACGTGATGGTCTTCTTAGCCTCGAACCCCTCGAGAATACTATTCTTTTCAGCTTCCAACTATTTGACTCGATCTCTCTCCCTTTTTAGTTATTCCATAGCTTTCAACTCTCAGCCTTATATCTTATGATCCGCTCCCTTTTATCCAGCTCAAGCTCTTCTATTTTTTCCTTCCATTTCTCTCTAAGCTCTGGAGTAGATAATCGTTTTTGACCTTCAAATCTTTGACTTGATCTTTCTCTGTTTAACTTTTTGGTTAAATGTGTTGATGCTCTGCTTGACTCAACTGTTATCCTAGATTTTTTAAGCTTGTAGTAACCCTTCTTCAGATTTTTCAACTTCGAATCTACTTTTTCTTTTCACTTTCTTAGCATTGTAAATTGTACGGCATGAAAGTCAACATCAATACTCAACATGAATTTGTCTTGTCGTATCTCTTCCAACTCTTTCGACCAGCCTTCTTTCTCAGCTTCGAATTCTGCTCTTAAGATCTATATCTCCGATGGGACTATCGAATTCGTTCCTTCATAGTTTTATCCTTACTTTTGTCAGGTAGAGGAATATTTTCATTCTTTCTAACAGACCTCCACTCCTCATAATTTGGCATCAACATTACCTTGGCTGCGTCGGCTCTAGTACGGAAAGTCTTCCATCCTCTAATGCATCCAATATGTTTTTCTTGTAATTTTTTCGTAAAACACAAACTCATATGAGTGCAATCCAGTAGTGACTAGGATAAATTGACGGTCAACATATTACCTCATAACCAATAGTGGTGCGTACCCAATTACTCCCCATAAACCGAGCAACATAACCCAATTATAGTCACCACATTTATAGAGGAACTCACTTTGTATTTACCAAGGGGTGCACCAAACGATATCCTTATCTAGTATATTCTTAAGGGCATTCATCCACATGTCTTTAGTGACTCCTTTTGGCCAATCTTGCTCTAGAAATTCTCTCAAAGGCGAGTAACTGGTACTAAACCAATGATATGAAATTTTTTCAATTTTCCAGAAGTGGCTACGGATCCAAAAATATAATAATTGTGCGCATTCTGAAAACCGACCACCTCCAAGCCTTCGACAAGTATTCAAGGATCGAAAAGTCTCTGCTAAAATTACAGGATCAAGGTTGATCCTTTTTGTAATTACTCGAATAAATCCACCATTGCAGCCTCGATAAATCCCAATGCCTTTGGGAAAATGACTAAACCATAAATACCCAGTGCAAAGAGGTCAAATCGTACCTTCTCGTTAGGAAGACTTTGAATGATTTCTTTAATAGTAGTCCAAGAAATGCCTTCGCTTTCACCTTTTTGTTTGGTACGAGCAACCACCCATTCCTCGCACTCCTACGATTTTTGCTAATTTAATTCTGAAGGGTTGAGTTTTGATGGACTTGGAATAAATCTGATTTTCTTGAGCCTCGTCTATGTGCAACAAGGCATTATACTCTTCGATGGTAGGAACCATGTCTTCTTGATTGAAAGTGAAACAGTTGTACCCTGATTCCAAAATGAATCAACTCTTGGATCAACTCTTCATCTATATCAACATACATCAGATAGGAAATGTCCCCATAACATTGGTAAAACTGTAGTTTCTTACTCGACTCCCATTTTTCCCAAATGCCTCGTAAGTCCTGGATGTCATTTATTTTAAGAGAAACGGAAGCATAACTCGCTAAATCTGACACATGATCGGCTTGTAATCTGTCCCCTTCATGTCTTTGCAGAGCTTCAGACCACTGTTGTACCTCAGAGTTTTGAACTACTTGATTCAAATACTTCTCTTCCATTACTGAAAGCTTTCCAATTTGATAATAATTGAAGATCAACAACCTCAATCTTAATGATGCAATACATATAACAAAAATAAAAAAAATTACAAAAAAAAAATTAAATTAGTACATGTAAAACAATTGGTACAAATAAAAATGTCATTCAAAGATGAATATAACACCTACCATCATGATATCTACCCGAACTTGTTTTTATTATATAGTAATCCTACCCATACATGCTTTATACCCACAATGATGTTTTTACAAGGAATTAATCCTAACCGCATGGAATCTAGTTTGCATGCTATTATTCAACAGAATTTAAAACAAAAAGAAAGGTTCAGAAACGTTCCTCCTTTGTGTACGCTTCTACTGCCGAATAGAGGTTTGGTATGACTATACCTATGGTGACCGTTTTACGGTTCTCTATATGCATGGTTCTGTCTCTAACAGAAAAAGGTACTCGAATTTCCTTGATGTCAGTGCCCCTTGGGCTGTCAAACTCTCAATCCTCAACCATTATAGGCTTAAGCGGATCGAGTTCAATTCGAGAGGATACATTCCTTATGCGTATGCGGAGAATAAATTCACACGAAGACATAAGGTATATGAATCTCGAAGGTTACTTGCTAGGCCTGCACGGAGAATAAATTCTCACGAAGGCTCCGCTTTCACCCCCACTTACAAATGGTTCGGATCTCGGGTATAGAGCTTATGTTATGCAAATGCCCGTGATGTATGTGAGGAGGAACATTCAACCCTTTGAATTAAAATGAAAACGAAACCATTCGATAAAAAACTTGGACAGATCTGAAAGTAAAAATCAAAATGTTAGTATAATAAAAAATGAAGCAATTACAAACTTCAATAAAAGATCATAAATTAACTAAATACTCGAACTCATAATTTCCACCAAACGACAATGTGTAAGCGACTTACAGCCCGACTCTCTAAAAACTCCCCAACAGAGTCGCCAAGCTGTCGTAACCGTTGTTCGACAGGAACAAACGTTTAATTGTTTTAAAAATGGTTACAATTTTAATTCATAAAAATTTGATGATTTGGAATTAATTTATATAGAGTCGCCATTGACATTTGGGTTAGGTTGGTCGAATACCTAAAAATGCCCTTAAAAATAATTTTAAGAAAAATCATTTTTAAAACAAAAACCGGTCTTCTATATCAAAGATTCGATTAAAACAAGTTTGGGGTTGATTACACATGGGGAAAGATTAGCACCCCAACAATGCCCAAAAATTGGTAATGTGTCGCTTACATATTGTCGTAATGGTGGAAATCCTGAATCAAATATAAAGTTAAATTAAATTACAGAAAATTATTTAATTCGATAAGAAATCTCGACATTAGCAATCCTTTGACGAGAAGTTTTTCATCTATTTCTTATTCAAATTTGAAAATTTCATCCTCATTTTTAATTCAAATTATATATAAATTGACTATTATCCTTTACGTAAAATAACATAAATAACTCTTTAAAGAAAAATATATTTAATAATAAAATATTTATAATATTATTTTAAATCTTGAAACGAAATAAAATGATAAGAAAAATAAATTAAATAATAGAAAGACTAAAAATATTAAATGTCTATCCAAACTAATAATTTATAGTTCAATATATGAAAATAATATAATTTTAAACTCCAAAATATAATAAAACCATATAATTAGGATTATTATATAAATTATTAAAAATTATTTATTAAAAATGTAAAATATCCCTTTTTAACATTAAATAAAGGACTAAAAAATAATAAAATAAAAATATATATATACCATGTTCGAATTTATGACAAAATATAGCTAGTGATAAAAAATAAAGATTTTAAAAATGTTGAGCACGATGTCTAAAATAAAAAATAAATACATTCCATGACATTTAGATGACCTAAATATAATATTTAAAAATCAAGGTACGAAATACAACATAAATAAAATAAAATTATTGTCCATAAAATAAATTTGTAAAACACGAGGCCCTTGTGATGTAATTGGACCAACTATGAAATTACACCCAACCCCCTATATAAAGACGTCATTTGGAATATTATATATAAGGGAAAACTAATGCTTTAGATTGGTATAACTCTTCCATTCTCAGACTTTTCTCTCTCACTTTAGTTTTAGAGAAAAAAATTCTCTCAACATCCCCTCGTCGGGGAAGAATAGATGTGGGCGTACGGTGATGCCGGTGGCCGGAGGGACCTAAAAAGACTCCAAAATGTTCCTTTCCGCGCCCCAATCACAAATCTAGCCTCCCCTTAGTCTAAAACTCAACCCAAAGCCTTAGATCTAAGTGATTACCTTCGAAAAAAATGAAGAACACGTTGACGTTCGAGCTTCCACGACCGGCTTTAAGGCTTCCCGATCTCCACTGTAAGTTTTCCCCCTTCGAAATTCTTCATTTTTTTAATTTTTTCTTTGTTCGAATATCTTTCTCCAATTCCCCCCTCTGTTCGAATCTCTGCATGTATTTATAGTAGACTTTGTTTGTTGTTAATGGACTCTCCACTGGTATAATGGTAGGGTAGTGCAAATGATAATATTAAATTTGGGGATTTTATTTAGTTTTAAAAATATATTTAGTTGATATCTAATATTTTGTCTGATTTTTTTCTTTTAGTGACCTTTGGCATAAGTGTTGACGATCTTGTTGATCGGTGAGGACTCAGGGACATTCAGAGGTGGTTCATTCATAAAAGAGGGTGGCGGCGTTCACTGTTGTGGCGGTTGGCGGAGGAAGTAAGCTTTTAGGGTGAGCTATGGTTTTGAAAACCCTAGATTCATTGGGTTTTAGTCAAATCTGGGCCTAGTTGGGTTGAAATGTAATGGGTTCTGTTGGTTGGACTTGTACTGGTGTTGGGCTTTGAGTGTGTATTATGGACTTATAATGTCACTTGTTGCCTGCACAAACTATAAATAAAATGATATTACTACTAATAATAATAATAATAAACATAATAATAAATATAATAATAATAATAAATATAATATTTTTAAGCCCGATCAAAAATGGGTGTCTACAATCGCTCAGACTATTTACTTTCAAGAAATGTTTCATTGTTCTATCATCATTTGCTCTTCTTCTTCGATAGAGGCAAAATGAGCGTCATCAGCTTAAAGGACCTTTTTTACTTGACATTTTTTTTATTTGAAAATGTTTCTCTTCTTTCTTTTATTTTAGAAATGTGAAAAAAATGTTGAATGAAATTCAAAGTGTTGTCATTTTCTTCTGGCTCACAATCAAAACAATTTGTAAAATAAGAGTTCATTGTATATCAAATAAGTCAAGTTTTCTTTTAATCCTTAAAAAATATATTCATTTTAAAAGTGTAAAGATTAATGCTGATAAAAGGCTTAGCCTGACTTGGGAAGGTAATGTGTTTCAGGTTGATTTGGGGAGGTAATATGTTTCGAGTCAGGTTCTTTGCGTCCTTGATTCTACTGTTCATTGATCTGATGAAGCAGCCGTCATGCTTCTCTTTCGGAAATATTCACTGCTCTCAGCCCTCGTGAGCGCCTTTGGATTGTAATGCTTTATCAAGAAATATGAGATCGCCCTTCTGTGCAGTGGTTGGCAATCTTCATATTCGAGCTGCCTTTTCAGGTTTTCAACTCGAATTATACTTTGGTTTCAAGACGTCATCTGAAATTTTATGTCTTAAACCCTCTTTTTATTATTTTTCCTTATCATGCATAAAAAATTAGAGAACTAGTTTTTGCAAATAAAATTAACCCTGAGGGGCATAATAAAATATGAAGATAGTCTCTCCACTTAGAAATCCATGTATGATTAGAAGGGACTTTTCATGCACGTAAAGTAGGCTAGGACTCACGGTTATGAAAAAAGAGATAAATGGGCCCAAACAAGTGTTTAAGGGTTATTTAAACAGGGATCAATTTGTTCTACTATCTTAATTCTTGTCTTGCTCGATTTGAATTTGCATGTGTGTCTTTTATTTTCTCTGGATGCTCCATGACCTTCTGGTGAACTAATTCTGAAATTATTGTGCTTGATCAATCTCATGGTTTGAAGCTTGATGTCTCATTTGAGTCGAGGGACTCTTTGCATGTGCTTCTTGTAATTTTTATTTTTTTCTTTGTTTTTCTTCTCTTTTTTCTTTGCTCTTTTTTCTTTTTTTTTCGCACTCTGCATTTGGTTCACCTTTCGGTATCTTATGTGGATTGATGATATTTGCTCATGCGAGCAGATTTCCTTTACTTTACCCCCCAGTGGGGAGGGTAATCCTTGGTTTAAGGTTGAATCATAAGAAAATATCATCCAGGCTCGAATGGGAACACAAGGGATATATTTTCTCCTTTTGTGAAGGGATAATGAAAGAAAGTTATTCATCATTTCATACACAGAAGTCCTTATAGAAGAGGTATCCCTAGGGGGATAGATTTTTAGGATTAATTTTATTTACATGAAAACAATGTAATTAATGCGTGATAGAATTATTTTGAATTAATTTCTTTTTTTTCTGCTTTTTGCTTTAAGCATTTCTCAATTATTCAGGCTCAACTTTAGAAAATTGGTGCGAGATGCCCCATATTGTCTTCTTAGAAGAATGTTTCCGTTCAAGTGAACATCATGTATTCAATGTGTTCAGGTTTTATTGGTAGAAAAAGTTGGTTTTACATCTAAGAAGACGATGGTGTAGCTTTATTGGCTCACAGAAAGGTAAAGGTATGCAATTTTGTTTCTTCAAAAAAGATAAAAGTAATTTTCAAAGTCTCAAAGGGAGAAAATGTCAAAATTTGATCCTTTGGTAGTGACCATGAATTATTTTGGGTAAAGAATCGAGAGATTTTATTTTGGGGTTTTGGACAGGTAAGAAATGTCTAATCTTGCCATATTTCAAAAATCTATAATTCTTAAAGACTTAAAAGAATCCTTAACTCATTTTATATTCAAAGAACTAAAGATTAAAACTCGTTCAATTATTCAACCTTAGAAGGTAGCATAATTTCAATCATTAAAAGATTAAGCCAATATAAAAGACATAACAAAAACGAGTTCGAACAAAACAATGCTCTCAATGCACGTGGTACATGCAATGCCCTCATCTCCATACCCTTGAATACATCAGGTTCTAGATCTTGCGTTCCATTTCCCCACAATTCTCAATAAAGTGCCTTGATCTTCAGATGGTACTAACATCACGTTCATAGCTTTCAATTATTTTTTGGCTCAAAAGAGTGACTCAAAACTTTTATCACAAGATTATCCGTGAGTTACTATTGGGATCCATGATTAATGGACATGTTGAGATGCCATGTAATGAACAAAGTGTATATACTAATGCAAAGATATACATGCAAATGCAAAGACGCAAAAATGGAAGAGCAAAATGTGAGATGCAAATGCAACAAGGAATTATCCCAAAATAATTGTTCCTATAATAATTCTTGAAAAACCAACAATGTCTTACTACACTGGGGAAGTGAAGATCTGGTCCATCTGTAAGTTGTCCAGCTCCTGCGAGCATCTAGGTAATGCATCATCTTCAAAGCTTCTACTTCATCTCTTGCTTCCATAAATCTTTTGATCTGGTTCATGATCTTTAACTGTTGGCTTCGGCATCGAATCGTCTTGAGTCTAACTTGTTACCTCAGCAGGAAAATGTCTGGATCGTCTCATTAGTAGATAGACTCCCTCTAGCTTCTGCTTCATCTCCTATTTCTAGAAATCTTTTGAGCTAGTTCGTGATCTTCAATTGTTGGATTCATCATCAAATAATCTTGAGTCCTACTTGTTACCTCATCAGGTAAAGGTTTGGATTGTCTCCTTGGTAGGTAGACTCCCTTTTGAAGCTACTCGATCTACGTAGAGCATCTTCGAATTTCATACCGATCCCAATGAAAGGTATTGTTGTGGTATTGTTTTTCAAGAGCCTTCTAAATGATCAATTATTTAGGGATCAATGCCTTTGAATGATATGTCATGTTCATGCAATTATGCAATAAGAGCATACAAAAGAAACCAATGTTAGTAGAAACAAGACAGAAAGAATTGAGTTAGTTGAAATGATTAGTCAAAGAAATATAATCTTAGCAATAATAAATAAATTCAACTCAAAGTTAAGACTGAAAAGCTAAAGCATACAAAGAAAATTGATTGTCCTAACCGCATGGATTCTAATTCTCCTAGGCTATCCATATGGCTATAGCGGGGTAGGCTTACTAAATTCTTTATATGAGGTTGGGTTCTAGAAAGGGTTCCCAATCCATCTTTACAACATGCTAAGGTTTCCCCCGATTGTGGCCCATTACAGACTTGCGAATCGAGTTCAGGTTAGGGGATCACACCACTAAAAGCGTACCTTGTATCTGATATCTGGATAGGCAACTTAGGGCATTTCCAGAGGTACTTTATTAGACCCATACAAGAAAGCCCAATGCTCCTCGTGAGGTGTGACGTTTCTCTCTACTTAGGTAAATTGGGTTCGAGCTCAGGTTAAGAGCTATGATATGCAACAATCCTAAATAATTCATTGAAGTGTAAGCATTAATCAGAGAGAAAATCTTTTTTCTTTTTGAAAATTCATAATGAACTGTAAATTAAATAAGATTGAATTCAAAATTTCCAAAATAGTAAATATAGGGTAACCAACTCGTGGCTCGACTCTCAATTTGTTTTTAAAAAAAAGTCCCCAGTGGAGTCGCCAAACTGTCGACACCGTTTTTTGCCAGGCGGGGAAAAGACTGATACCGACTCAGGGTTTTCTATTTAAAAAGTTTTTAAAAAATGTAAGATGTCGCCACCAATCAGTTAAGGTGCGATTGGAACACCATAAAAACCTGATGATTTTAATACAACATTTTATTTTTATCAAAATATTAAGTTTTGGGGTCTACAAAAATCCATAAATCAGGTTAGGAGTCGATTATGCGTGGGGAAGGATTAGAACCCCCACAAGCGCCCAAAAATTGGTACCTAATTGATTACCATATATTTAAAATCAGAAATTTTGAGTCGATCTTTATTTAATTTAAAAATCATTAAGGATGCAAAGTTGAAAAGGATATTCGTTTATTGAGACCAATAGCATTCACTCCCGAGCATAAATGCGGGAGATCAGCTATTGTGTCTAATAATTGAACATTGCCTCGTTTTTAGAAAACATGATATGGTTTTGAAAATGATGTCGACTTATTTAGGGAATCACCAGTAGTCACCCCCAGAGCATGATTGTGAAAGATATACTATTAATTCCTTAAATAAGTAATCAATGCCTTAAAGTTCAAATAAATGCAATCAAACAAAATTTTATTCAATCCTAATTAATCTAAGTTAAATTAAGGCTTGTTCTAACTTAAGGTGTAAATTATGAAAATTAAGGAACCTAGGGCTCAAATCTAAAAGGTAAGCTCTAATATTAATCTTATTTCAATTTAATTAATTATTGAATCAAATAACTCATATGGTCCCTCGAGCGTTTACACGAGGGCTGACTAGAATTTCCCCCAAATTAAAAGACTAGTTTTAAATCTATGCTAAAATGGAGGCTCTATTTAACCTATTTAATTATGTTAATATTAAAAGTCTAATCGAAGTTCGGGGATTAAAAGGGTCAAAGTCTAAAGTATCGAGTTCTAAAAGATTAAAAAGTTTATGACCTAAATTAATAATTTCTAAAGTTGAGGGACTAGCTAAAACTTAATTATTACCTAAATATTAATTATTAATTAATTTTTAATCGAACAATTGATTCGAGTAATCGGGCATATAATGAGAAAACTCACTTGAATTGCTCCCTAATTAAACTATAACGTCTCCTAATTACTCAGTTTGATTCAAATATTAATCTAATTTAAACTTAAATCTAAGAAAATAAATCATGAAATAAAAAAAATTAATAATAAACTTATTTAAAATAAAAATAAAAATACAATAACAAAAAATAATAAAAACAATAAATAAAAAACTTAAAATAGACATAAATTAAAGGTGAATAAAATTAAATAACAGAAATAAAATGTAATAAAATTAAAGGGAAGAAAAATAAAATGCTAAAATTTAAATGCTGGAAAATAAAATAAAAAAAACATAAATAAATTGCATAAGTTTAAAAGTTAAGGGTTAGTTTGTGCAATAAAATAAAAAGTTAGTGGTTAGTAGAGTCTGAACCATAATAATGTGGATCTTACCCCGGATCAGGTCACCACAAGGTCGAATCGAATAATATGAACAAATATATAAAAATAAAATAATATATGTTAGTTGTTAATATGTAATAAATAATATAACAGAATAGTGATCAAATTAAAATTTAGTAAAATCATCATGCATATTTGAAATAAATAAATAAATAATTGACTAGAGTGTAAAAAGGCTAAAATCGGATGACTGACAGGTAGCTTTTCCCCATATAATGACCAAAAAGTGAAACACGTTGAAACTGGGGGACTTATATGCGATTAGCCCTAAAAAATAATGACCAAAACCTGAGGGAATACTAAAACCTGGGGACCTATTCGTGATTAACCCACAACAGAGCGACCAGAATATAAAACATGAAAATAGAGGGAGCATTTCTACGTAATTTAACCAAAAAAACAAAACACAAAGTAGATTTCATCTCTCTTCTTCATCCCTTGGCCGAGAGTTCAAAGAGCATGACCACCATCTCTTAGCCATGAATCGACGCTGCTATAATCCCCCCTGACCGGCCGAACGATGGTCAGTTTAACATCGATCTAGATCTAAGCCAACCCAAAAGGGGAAAAACCCAAAAGATACCCCCAACATACCGACACCCTAAACTGACGTACGAAACCTCAACCTCACCGTCTGAACCACCCTAAACCGACAACCAACGACTCAGGCCAACACCCTCCCTCATTTAACGCATTAATGCTGAAAAACATAGAGAAAATAAGAATAAAAAGGGAAAAAACGCGAAGAGCATATCTATTTTCTGTTTCTAAAAAAACTGGGGAGAGAGGAGGAGTTTACAGCTTTTTTTTTGCTTTTAAAGCCACACAAATAATAAAAAGGTAAAATTACACGTTTTGTTGGTATATTTTGTTCCTTTTTTATTTTAGGACAAAATCAGGGTATTACAGAGATGACCTATAATCCTCTCTATCCCATATGAGTTTCTCTAAAAAATCTACCGAGAAAAGAAATTTTTACGGGAAAGTCATATTGCACCAAAAAAAAAACTCAAAGAAAGAAAAAGAACAAAAACCCCTTCATTTTTAGAGAGAAAATAACTTTTTTTATTTTGTTTAAATGATTCAATTGACATTAAACGACCCTTAATTTTTCATCTCATTCAAAGTTAATTAAATTAATCTAGTAGATTAAGTGAATTTTAGATATATAAATAAAGTTTAAAATTCTAGAATCACGTGTACTATAGTTGGTTGACTAACATGGTTTTTTTGGATTCTTTTAATTTTCATGTCACACATCTGTTAATGGGTAAATAGAGGTTAATGTCTAAGGGACATTATTTATTCAATCGATAACGTAAGAGACCAAATGTACTTAATTTTTGAACTAGTGATTAATTTTAGTCAAACAAAAAATACAAGGGACTATTAGTGTAATTTACCTTTTTATTTTTTACAAAACTAAATAAGCCCTTTAATATTATAAAAAATCAATTTGACCCTCGAACAAGACTAGAAAATCAATTTTATAACACCCATATCCCGTATACATTTTCGTACATGAGATACAGGGGTCACATCACTTCATAAAAGTTTTTTCATTTGAAAACCCATAACAAATTTTGTTTCAATTTGATCAACTACAAATATGATATTTATAGAAGCAACATACTAAAACTATCACTTAAAAACATTACAAAATATTTACTATAGTTTAATTACATGCCAACTAAGTTCTCAAAATGAATAAGATTGTCATAATGTTACTGATCAGTCAACCTTTAATTGATGAAAACTGCTGCTACTACTACACTCCTTAAACAACTAATTTTCCTTTACATACGCGTGAAATAAACACACTTTAAGTATTTTCTTAGTGAGACATAATACTGTAAGGATATTACTATTGTACCACAGTATCTTATGAATACTGAATGAAGAATTTAATTTCATTATTCATAAGGACCATTTAAGCCATTCTCAATTAAACTGTAATTCTTTCATACCCTCAGAGAAATTATTCCTAATATGTTCATCTTACTTATCCTTCTGTATATTTTTCCCCTTTAATCTTTATTTCCCTGTGTACATTAAATATGAATGTACTATACATGTATTGCTCCAAGATGCTAATTGATCATGTATCTTTTATAATCATTATGGTTCCACCTTAAATACTGTAGTACACCATTTGTATTTTTCCCTCAGGTATCCTTTCATGCTCATTAGTTTGTTTACGTTTTCTATTATAACATCCATTCATACAAGTTATGCATTGTGGTACATTATATATATATATTATCCCTTTGTATCATTTATATACCCTTCATATCACATTACATGATAATTCCTTTATTCTTTTACACAAAGATATTTAACTTTTCATCTAACTTGCATATTTGACACTTTTCTATCAAATGCACAGCTAGTCCATTATTCTTTTACTCGACAATGTTTGACCTTTCATCTTTTATTCAACAGTGTTTAATCATTCATCTAACTGGAATAATTGACACCTTTCTGCCAATTACTCAGTTAGGCCTCGAAGGCACTTAGCCTTTCATCTAACTGGCATAAATGACACCTTTATGTCAAATGCATAGTTAGGCCTTTAATCTTGTATCTTAGAACAATTTCTACTATAATAATTATTCATAATATCAATGAACTCTCTCAACACATTATATACTCTATAGTTTACATTGGTAGTGTTAATATTGTCATTTCATAACCCTTACTATAATTTAGGTGAATTGCATACCCGCTACTAATACAAAAATTCATAAACTTATTATGAATTTCTTAGTTTTTAAACAAATTTGTATCATCCATAAGGATTAAATAAGTCCCTATTATTGAAACCAAACTTCATTCATAATTCTTATCATAAACATTCTTAGTATTTCCAACATACATTTCTTTTCATTTTTCTTTAATAATTATTCGTTAATTTTTAGTTATGGCATCCTTTCATGCCTTAATGCATCCGTTCATGCATTTTTAGTTATGGCATCCTTTCATGCCTTAATGCATCCGTTCATGCATTTTTAGTTATGACATCATTTCATGCCTTAATGCATCCATTCATGCGTTTTTAGTTATGAAATTCTTTCATGCCTTAATGCATACGTTCATGCATTTTTATTATGGCATATTTCATGCCAATAATGCACCCATATGCATTATTGTTTTATGTCGATAATGCACCCATATGAATTTCAGTTTTGACATCCATTCTTTCCAATAATGTACCAATATGAATTATTATTTTATGCCGATAATGCACCCATATGCATTTTTTATGCCATCCTTTCATGCCAATAATGCACCCATATGCATTATTATTTTATGCCGATAATGCACCCATATGAATTTTAGCTATGTCATCCTTTCATGCCAATTTAATTATGAATTCGATTTAGAACAGTTCATACTCTAAAATTCATTCATAATATTCTTTCCATATATATAAAAATAAAATAATCAATATTATAAAACATATATAAATTTAAACATTCTAATTTAAATGTTCTTCCTATTATATACTTACAACATTATACTCACCAACTGCAACTCCGGAACTTGGCCTTTGCCTTTTACTTAACTTGGTTCAGGAGCTTGATTCGATCTACACCATTATCCATTATGTACACATAACATACCAATGTTAGTAAACGCTTTAACCTTGTACCTTAAGAATATTCAAAATATCATTATCTCAATTTCTATAACAATTACAACCTAGTTGGTCGTTCCAAGCTTAATAGTATCGATACCCTTACTATGGTATCGATACTACCATACCATAGTACCGATACCACCTTACGGTATCGATACCAAAATTAGATTTGATTCTTGCTTGGTATCAATACACTTACAATGGTATCGATATGCCTCAACGGTATCGATACTGATTGAATTAGTTTTGTTACTATCCAGTAATTTCCTCCCCTTTTAGCCTATAGTATCAGTACTATTCTATTAGTACTGATACCCTTACCAAAATTTTATAGTTTTAACCCGATTATTAGCGAAATGATGCCAAATTTCTTTATATTTACACCCAACAATGCTATTTAACTCTTCTATACTTATCCATACAAATTTTACTTCATCTGTTTTCATAAAACATCTAACATATACCAAGAACATTAAGTTCTAAGAATCACACCACTTTTTAAAAGTGTTTTTAAACTCATTCAATGCTTCTAATATCTTATTTACTACTTTTACAAGTCAAATCTACCAATAAACATTCATAACCCATTTTCTTTAATCTCTAACATTTCATCTATACCTTTGTTTTAATCCTATTTAACCCTCCCTTTAGCTTACATATCACTTAAGGTTGTAAAAACAACCCATAATCGAAAGGAAAAACTAGTTAAATTGAAGTTTACCTTTGGGCTATGGAGAGTGGTCCTTGCACGGAGGAAGAAGAAGAAGAAGAAAAATAAGCTTTTCCCTTTCCTCTTTTTCTTAAATCCCTAATTTGAATAGGTTTTAAATTCATTTCACATAAAAGACCAAAATGCCCTTTCAATAAACTATCTTTAACAAATTGGACATACTTAAGTCATTTCTTATACTTTGCCAATTACTCAATTTAGTCCTCCAAATTTTTAATTCCTTTCAAATTAATCACTAAACTATTATTTGGGGTATTACAATTCTTCCCCTTAAGCGAAATTCATCCTCGAATTTAAAAACCTTGTGTGTTTACCACAATACTACAACTAGAGGGATCATTTTGCTACAAAGTCTCTGGATTTCTCTAATCAAATCTGTACTGATTATTTTTCATGATCCACTTCTAATCAAATTTCTATTTTCATGTTAACTCTATTCAGACCAGATCACCAACCCAATTCGTTAAATCTTGGTACCTCTTGTTTTCACCTAAATGCATAGTCAACATATTTAATATCCTAAAAGAATATCATTTTAAATTCTTACTCGTTGGAATATACATTAGTAAAAATTACAAATTCTTTACCCAACTCAACTTGTATATACATTAGTATCCCTATTTAAAATTCTCTTTAGCATTTCAAGACTCTCTTGACCCTTCTCCTCTCTACAAAAGACATATTTTTCTTTTAAAAAACTTAGTTAGCAGCCAGGCTAACGTTGAAAATTCTTCACTAACCTTCGATAATAACCAACAAGCCCCAACTAAACCAACTACAGGATCATTCTTTGGGAATTTCTAATTTACTAGAACATGAATTTCTCTTAGAATCTACTCTTATACTTTATACTAAACAACCTGGCCATTGAAAGCTATCTCTGTTAACCAGAATTTCACATTTAGATAGTTTGACATATAATTTTTTTCTTTATAAGAGTCTTACTTTTTCGTCAAAATCTAGGCATAACCATATATATTTACCTTTCTTTTCGCTAATAACTCAATTACTTGTCGTGATGAAACACTCAGACTGATAAACTTTGATAAATCAATTCTTATAATTGAGCTTCTAATTCTCTTAACGCGTTTAAGTCATGGGATACAAAATCAGAGAAACCTGTTCAATACTTTAATAACCATAAACTTTGAATTCCACCTCTCAATCTGAAGATAACCCCATAATTATATCTGAAAAGACATCTATAATTTTCCAACTTTTGTGAAATTATCAGATAAATCTTCTTTAATCAATTGAGTATCTATCACATTAGCCAAAAAAGCTATGTATATATATATATACATATATAATTCTTTCCGACCTGATCGTCTCTAGAGACAAACAACATATACCCAATATGATCTTAATTCATCATATGACAATTTCATCATATTCACATGGAACATAGCCCTTGTAATCTTTATTAAATGTTTACTACCTGTCAAACTCATCTTTGCACCATGACCCACTAGGGTTTACTATTGTCATCTCACTCAAGATTAAGTTAAATATAATACTTTTATTTTTAAAATATTTTATTTCTTTCTTGAGGAAATCTATGTAACTTTCTAGATCCATTTAAAATATTCTCGAGAAATTGAAACATTTTCTCTCTCAACTATAAAAGTCTAATTATCCAAAAAATTAAGTAAGAAGACTTGGTAATTTTATAGAAATAACCTCATAGCAGTTAATGCTAAAATTACCCTAGTAACCAATTTACTCTTTTTTCCCTTCATTACAAACTTGACATTTATTCTTAAACAACTCATAATCAGTTGATCCACTAACAACTCCTCTGTCTATAAGCTTTTAGCGGTCATTGTACTTACCACTTATTCATTTCTGCTTACTCAATTTAACCATACTTTAAACACTTTAATGCTTCACTTAAGTATTTCTCAAAGTTAGAAACGTCGTTAAATGCTGGGCATTCCTTCCACAGAATGGAGGAAAATCCCTAGCAACTTTTAAGACATGATACTGAAGTCATGTCAGATTCTCTTGGGTCGATTGTGATCTCAACCCTCTTTTCCAATATTATCAACTTTTCTTACTTTTTTCCAACATCTATTAAAACATACATAATAATAACACTCAAGTTAGTAAGGAGTGGCATCAATCACTCTCTAGTTGACATCATATCAGTAACTTTGACAATCTTAATTGCATGTAATCTTTTTTCTCAATTCAATTAAACCCGATTTTAGCCGAGAATCGACTAAACCTGTAGCTCTGATTCCAATAAATGTAGCACCCATAACCCTTATACGTTTCCGTACACGAGATACATAGGTCACATCACTTTATAAAACTTTTTCATTTGAAAACCCGTAAAAAATTTTGTTTCAATTTTATCAACTACAAATATGATATTTATAGAAACAACATACTAAAACTATCACTTAAGAACATTACAAAATATTTACTATAGTTTAATTAAGTGCCAACTAATTTCTCAAAATGAATAGATTGTCATAACGTTACCGATGAGTCAACCTTTAATTGATGAAAACTACTGCTACTGCTACACTCCTTATGCAACTAATCTTTCCTTTACCTATGCGTGAAATAAACACACTTTATGTATTTACTTAGTGAGACACAATGCTGTAAGGATATTATTATTATACAACAGTATCTTATGAATATTGAATGAAGAATTTAATTTCATTATTCATAAGGACTATTTAAGCCATTCTCAATTAAACCATAATTCTTTCATACCCTCATCGAAATTATTCCTAATTCATATTACTTATCCTTCTGTATATTTCCCCCTTTATTCTTTATTTGCCCTGTGCACATTAAATATGAATGTACTATACATGTATTGCTCCAAGATGTTAATTGATCATGTAACTTTCATGCCCATTATGTTCTGTTTATATTTTCTTTTATACACCATTTATTTATGCATTATGGTACTTTATATATATTATATATTATATATATATTATATATATATATATATATATATATATATATATATATATATATATATAATCCCTTAATATCATTTATATACCATTCATATCACAGTACATGATAATTCCTTTATTCTTTTACCCAAATATTTAACTTTTTATCTAACTTGCATATTTGACACTTTTCTATCAAATGCACATCTAGCCCATTATTCTTTTGCTCGACAGTGTTTAACCTTTCATCTTTTATTCAACAGTGTTTAACTATTTATCTAACTGGCATAATTGACACCTTTCTGCCAATTACTCAGTTAGGTCTGAAAGGCACTTAGCCTTTCATCTAACTGGCATAAATTACACATTTCTGTCAAATGCACAGTTAGGCCTTTAATCTTGTATCTTAGAACAATTTCTACTATAATAATTATTCATAATATCATTGAACTCTCTCAACTCATTATATCATCTATATTTTACATTGGCAGTGTTAATATCATTATTTCTTAACCCTTACTATAATTTAGGTGAATTGCATACCCGATACTAATACAAAAATTCATAAACTTATTATGAATTTCTTTGTTTTTGAACAAATTTGTATCATCCATAAGGATTGGATAAGTCCCTATTATTGAAACCAAACTTCTTTAATAATTCTTATCATAAACATTCTTAATATTTCCAACATACATTTCTTTTCATTTTTATTTAATAATTTTTCGTTAATTTTCACTTATGGCATCCTTTCATGCCTTGATGCATATGTTCATGCATTTTTAATTATGGCATCCTTTCATGCCTTAATGCATTCGTTCATGTACTTTTAGTTATGATATCCTTTCATACCTTAATTCACCTGTTTATGCATTTTTAGTTTTAACATTCTTTCATGCCTTAATGCATTCGTTCATGCATTTTTATTTATCTCATCTTTCATGCCTTAATGCATCCGTTCATGCATTTTTAGTTATGACATCCTTTCATGCCTTAATGCATTTTCAATTATGGCATCCTTTCATGCCTCAATGAATCTGTTCATGCATTTTCAATTATGGGATCCTTTCATGCCAATAATGCACCCATTTGCATTATTCTTTTATGCCGATAATGCACCCATATGCATTTCAGCTATGGCATCCTTTCATGCCAATAATGCACCCATATGCATTATTCTTTTATGCCAATAATTCACCCATATGCATTTCAGCTATGACATCCTTTCAAGCCAATAATGCACCCATATGCATTATTATTTTATGCCAATAATGCACCCATATGCATTTCAACTATAGCATCCTTTCATGACAATTTAATTATGAATTCGATTTAGAGCATTTCATACTCTAAAATTCATTCATAATATTCTTTCCATATCTATAAAAAATAACATAATCAATATTATAAAACATACATAAATTTAAGCATTCTAATTTGAATGTTCTTCCCCTTATATACTTACAACAAGATACTTACCAACTGCTACTCCAGAACTTGGCCTTTGCCTTTTACTTAACTGATTCAGGAGCTTGATTCCGATCTACACCATTATCCATTAAGTACACATAATATACCAATGTTAGTATACTCTTTAACCTTGTACCTTAAGAATATTCAAAATATCGTTATCTCAATTTCTAAAACAATTACAACCTAATTGGTCGTTCCAAGCTTAATAGTATCGATACTACTACCATAGTACTGATACTTGAATACTATCGTACCGATATCCCCTCCAGGCATCGATACCAATATCAGGTTTGATGTTTCCTGGTATCGTTACCCTTACCATGGTATCGATACTACCATACTACAGTACTGATACCTCCTTACGGTATCGATACCAAAATTAGATTCGATGTTTGTTTGGTATCGATACCCTTACAATGGTATCAATACTATCCAGTAATTTCCTCCCCTTTTAGCATATAGTATCAGTATTGTTCTATCAGTACCGATACCCTTACCCAGATTTTACAGTTTTTAACCCGATTATTAGCCAAATGAGGCCAAATTTCTTTATATTTACACCCAATAATGCTATTTAACTCTTCTCTACTTATCCATACAAATTTTCCTTTATCTTGTTTCATAAAACATCTAACATCTACCAAGAACATTAAGTTCTAAGAATCACACCACTTTTTCTAATGTGTTTTTAAACTCATCATATCTTCTAATCTCTTATTTACTACTTTGACAAGTCAAATCTACCAATAAACATTCATAAAGACTCATATATTAACATATCATTTCAAAACCTATTTTCTTTAATATCAACTATTTCATCCATACCGTTGTTTTAATCCTATTTAGCCCTCCCTTTAGCTTACATATCACTTAAGGTTGTAAAAACAACCCATAATCGAAAGGAAAAACTGGTTAAATTGAGTTTACCTTTGGGCTATGGAGGATGGTCCTTGCACGGAAAGAAGAAGAAAAATAATCTTTTCCCTTTCCTCCTTTTCTTAAATCCCTAATTTAAATAGGTTTTAAATTCATTTCACCTAAAAAACCAAAATGCCCTTTCAATAAACTATCTTTTACAAATTGGTCTTACTTAAGTCATTTCTTATACTTTACCAATTACTCAATTTAGTCCTCCAAATTTTTAATTCCTTTCAAATTAATCACTAACCTATTATTTGTGGTATTACAAATTTAGCCCACCGAGGGCTGCCACGTCAACACCTTGAATTATCAGATCAACATCATTACGATCAACTACAAAAAACATTGAAAAAGGGTTACATTGGGTTTTCATTTGAGTTGGTGGGCCACAATGGGTAAAAATTAATTCAAGGGTGATACATGCACCACAAGGCTCACATCAAAGGATATGGACTAACGCTTCCAACTAATCCACACGACCAAGCCTTGGAAAACAAGAACGAAATAGAAGTATATTTGCGACTACTTTTTGAATAGGATCTTGAAGTTATTTGGTCGACATGTCTTTTGCAGTTATGATCGATTGTCTCTTAGCTTTCCAACGGTTTCTTGAATCCCATAAATCCAATACCGAGAACTCAGATATACTTATTTTAGTGAAGATAGTGCATGTAGGAATTCTCATACATGATTAATACGATATTTTGTAATTATTACGATTTTTTAATTTTTTATTGATTATTTTTAGTATATTTTAATATAAAATGATGCATTATATTTTAGGATTATATTTATTATTTAATTATGAATTAACATCGAATTAAAATATTATTCTTAGTTTATTATTATTTAGGAATTAGAATTAAAACATGTTTAGTTTATTATTATTTTTATTCATTAGCTATTTAGGACTTTTATAACTCCTCCTATATAAAGGAGGCTTCATTCAACTTTGTAATCACATGTTTTCCTTAATACAATACGTTGGTAGTTTATCTTAGCAAGTGTTGGTTACTTGTGCCTTCCAAACTTCTGTTCATTAAGTTTTTTTCAAGTTCTTTGTGAGAGAGATCTTCACACTTCGGTTTGCCTCTTCATTGCGATTAGGAGGGTTAGTTAGAGTCATTTATTGAGTTTGTCTTTTCATTGCGACTAGGAGGGTTTAATAAGACAGTTATCCATATATTTCCATCTTTCACAACTCCATCATCTTCTTCCATTCAATTTTTTTCGCTTTCTTCATCGAATCTAGAGCTTTCTAGGTTGATTCTTTAAAATGAGAAAAAAGCATTCATATTTTGTCATATCTCTATCAATTGGTATCATATTTGGGATGGTTTTTTAAAGAAAATCAATTGGTTTTGCTTTATCTTGCACGTATACACCGCCAAGGTACCCAACAGAGCTAGTTCGCACAAGTTCATAATTTTTCAGGTTCTTTTTCATTGTTTTCATTTTATTTTCAATTTCTTCTTGTTAGTTCATATTTTCATTGAAAATAAAAAACCAAAAAAGAAAAAGAAAAAGGAAAAAAATATAGAATTGCAAACGAAGGAATTTGGAGATGATTTTTTACATGAACATTCTTCATAATAATATAGGTATCTAGTCCAAAATACAGATCAATCGAACATCAATAGACCCCTCATATTCATAGTTCAAGATTGTTCGACATATTTGAGCACTAGTCCTTGTCGAATTTCCAAAGAATTTTCCAGAAAGAATTTGGTGATAAAATTTTCCATATTAAAACTAAATTCATTTTAAGAATTAAATAAATTTTTCAGAATTGTTGGAGATAGAGAACCCCTTCATAAATGTTGCTCAAGTTGATCCCACATTTGATTGCCAGATTTAGGGACTTTTCATTGACGAATTTCCAGATACTTCTACAAAGGGAATTTTGCACTTAAACTTCCCAAATTTCAACTAAATCCATGATGGGCATTCGAAAAAATTCAAAAAATTTTGAGATCGACAACACCTCAAAAATTGCTCAAGTTGATCCAGCGAATCAGGTTTTTCTAGGTTTAGGTGTTTTTCCAACTTTTCTTGAATCTTATTGCTTAGGTTCCTTTGTTTTACCTTTTATTTGTTTTCAACATCATCCAACAAATTATATTCCTTGTTTTATTAAGACTAAAAGAGTTTGCATACTTCTTCTTCCTTGCATTCTCGTTCTCTTGGAGTCTTACCTTTGTTTGACCTCTTAGAGCTTTTAAGTAATTTTGTCCTCTTTTTTAGCAATTGAACTCTGATACGGACATTGAAACATTTTTGGAGAGAGAGTTTTAAAGAGTACAAGATTGACTTACATGCCTCTCGGTGTATTACTTCCTTGGAGTGACTCTTGAGGTTTCTTGTTTCTTTGATTTTCTTTTTCCACTTTACATTGTTTTTTTAGTGTTGTGATTCTCAGGATGTTCAAGCCAAAGGTACCACAATCAAGCATTCCAAAATTCTATGGAGTAGAAGATCCACACGCCTATTATGAGTAGGAAACCAAGATGGAATTCATATTCCATGACTACAAGTGTTTTGAAGAAGAAAAAATATATGTAGCTACACATGGACTCAGTAACAAGACACTATTTTGGAGTGTACAAGTTATATGTGGAAAACGTCCAATCAAATCCTGGGATAAGCACAAATTTAAGATGAGAGAACAGTTTGTTCCAACTTACTACACACAAGAACAAATACAAAAATTTCAAAGACTACAACATGATAATAGATATGTGGAGGGTTATTATCAATATATGGAAGGTCTCAATCTAGATATTCGTTATGATCTTGATAAATAATATTACGAAGATCTTTAGGATTCACTACGAAAATTCATCACAATTGAAAATGCACAACAAAGGAGATATCGATTAAGAGACAATTACCAAGGTATTTCATATCCTTCCATTTCTTCTTCGACTCCACCTTCCACCATAGATAATGAATCAGAAACTTCATTGACTAATACGATACTAGTAGTATTGTAATGGAAGATAGCAATCTTCAGTCATTGGAAACAAAAGGTGCACTTAATAATCAAGTGATTACACTTTCTGAGGAGGGTGGGAAAACACAAAAAGAAAATACGATAAAAAAGTGGAAAAACAAAAGAGGTCACAACCCATAAAAGCCAAGAACATGACCCACGAGAGGTGAGTGAACCTAATTGTGAGAAGAAAAGAGTGGTTGAAAACACATATGTGAACACAAAAAAATTGAGAGAAAGCATTCTTCACAAAAAGCCTTACTTTCTTGTCCACTTTAGACAACCACTGGTTTTAATATCTAACAACAACACTAGCTTGCCTAGTACGTTTATTCTTTTTTAAAAAGTTTTCGAGTGGTGTTTGGTGACCCTCCTGACGGGTTATCACTATAAAGCCTTAATTACTATGTCATATCAGTAATGAATCACGATTTACAAGAGTCCAATGGTAAGCGTTTTACAAGATTTTTTTCAACACATAAAATTCTCTTTCGCTTGGATTTTCAGAGTCGTGGAAATCCTTTTGAGGAGAGGGAGAATGATACGTGCACCAGAGTCCATAATGATGACAACACATGCTTTTTTGGACTGATGTTCCTACTCAAACCTATTATAAGAACAAAGTCTCGAAGATTCAAAGCATAGCTATTTGGTAATCATAATGTGATAAAATCATTCGAAGGTTCTAACGTTTCTCCCTCTGATGTTTTAGATTCGAGGTTGAATCCTTTTGAAGAGAGAGAGGATGATACATGGACCACAAGGCTCACATCAAAGGAAGATGGACTAACACTTCCAACTAATCCACACGACCAAGACTTGGAAAAGAAGAACATAATAGCAGTAGACTCTTTTTGAATAGGATCCTGATGTTCTTTGTTCATCATGTCTTATGCAGTCAATATGATATCAAAACTCAAGATACACTCAATGCATGCATAATTTCTATATGGGATTAATAAAACATTTTGTAATTATTATTAAATTTCAATATTTTTATTGATTATCTGTAATATAATTTAATATAGAATGATGCATTATCTTTTAGGATTAGATTTATTATTTTATTATGAATTAAGATCAAGTTAAAATATTATTCTTAGTTTATTATTATTTAGGAATTAGAATTAGAACATGTTTAGTTTATTGTTATTTTTATTCATTAGCTATTTAGGACTTTTAGTACTCATTTCCTATATAAATGAGGATTCCTTCAAATTTGCAATCACATGATTTCTTGAATACAATACATTAGGAGTATATCTATGCAAGTGTTGATTATTTGTGCTTTTCAAGCTTCTTTTCATTAATTTCTTTTCAAGTTCTTTGTGAGAGATATCTTCACACTCTGTTTTGCCTCTTCATTGCGATTAGGAGGGATGGTTAGATCCATTTATCGAGTTTGCCTTTTCATTACGACTAGGAGGGTTGATAGGACAATTATCAATCTATTTCCATCTTCCACAACTCAATCATCTTCTTCTTCCATTCAAATATTTCTGCTTCTGCATCGAGTCTAGAGGTTTTTAGGTTTGATTCCTCAACAACAAGCAACAATCATTCATCTGATGTTGCATCTCTATCAGAGGGCCACATTGATTTTTCCCCAAAAGTATAAGGGCCTCAGGTCCCTTTTTTGCCTTTTTTGTTCTACTTTATAGAATAGGGTAAACGACATATTTGGCCACTTAATTATCACTTTAGTTCCATTTTGGTGAGGCAACTATTATTTTTTTCAAAATTATATATCATGTTATGTCCTAGTCACCCACCATTAAAAATAAACAAAATTATTGAAATGATAATTTTTATATTTTTAACAATGATATGACATTATCTTATGGTGACACGTCATCATCACCAATTAATGATAGGTGACTAAAACGGAATCAAAATGTAACTTTAGGTATGATTTTAAAAAACAATAATTGAGTGACTAAAATGAAACCAAAATGATAGTTAGATGACTAAATACATAGTTTATCTTATAAAATAATATAATTTATTAATATTTTATTTTGATCATTAAATTTTATTTATGTATTAATCATAAAACTTATATTCTACGGTATATTTTAGTTATTTTTATGTTGTTGAGATGTGATACAAATTCATAATATGACAACATCACATACCGACAACATTAAAAAAATAAAGGGTTTATTTTTTTATCAAAATTGTTTTTTAGAAAAAATGTTATTCATTTTATATTGTTTGGTTAATAGAGAACATATTGATCAATCTAAGTCATTTTTTAGTCAACATAATTTTCTTTATATTTTTGAAAAATTAGCTACAATTTGAATTTTCGTAAATAATTTTCTAAACTTTTTACTTCAAATCATAAATACTCAAAATAATAATCTTTTATATATTTAATAATAATATAATATTTTACTATTATTTAAAAAATATTAATTACTAAAATATATATATTTAAAATTTTTATAATACAATTCAATACTATAATGATCTATTCAATTATATCATAATAATATATTCAATTATATTATGATAATATATGATATTATATTCTTATTTTAATAATATATAATTAATAAATAAAATTATTTAATTTTATTTATATTATTAAAATATTTAACAATATTCAAACTAAGTAAAATGATTTTTTTGAAATTATTTTTCAAAAAAGATAATTCATTTTATGGAAATTATTTTCCGTCGTATTGGTTTAGAAACAAACAGACCCAAAATGTAAAATGTAATTCGATTTTGAGATTAATGTAAATAAAAATATAAAAAATAAATTAAAAATAGTTAGATAAATAAAAATTATGTTTTGTTTTAGTTTATTAATAATTTTTTAGAGAATATCAATTATTTTTTTCACATTTTACATTAAATTAAAAATTTTAATCATAAAATTTAATGATATAAATTTTTTTGAACAATATAATCATCAAATTTATTAACGTGAGAGTTAATAAAAAGATAATATATTAATTTTTATAAATAAAAAGATGATATCATTAATGTTTATAGATATGATAGTCCATATACATGATTTTGGTGATGTGTATTATTTTTTATAAGTCACACTAATAAATAATTAAAAAATATTTTAAATTTTTAAAAATTAAATAAATTTTAATAAAGTAATTTATTTAAATAAATTCTTAATATTACAAAGTTAAAAGTTAAAATAATTATAAAAAATCTATAACATTTACATAAAATTAGTCAATTAACTATATTTCATCATAGTATTAAAATTAAGGTTATTTTGGAAGTTTTCTTATATTTAATATAATATTTTACTATTATTTCAAAAAATATTAATTACTAAAATATATATATATTTAAATTTTTTATAATACAGTTCAATACTATAATGATATATTCAATTATATCATAATAATATATTCAATTATATTATTGTCGGATCCAGCTTTCGGTTGGGCCTGGAAATTGGGCTTCGACTTGGATTAAATGAATTGGAGTCGCCACCGACCACTTTAAAACGAATTTAGGTGGGCCGGACACCATCTTACCTGATCCGCGTTTCACCAGAAATATGTCGGGCTCGGGAGTCGGTTACGGTCAAGGAAGGATTAGCACCCTTGAACCGCCCTTTCGGTACCAATTAATTCACCGGTTGTCTTTAATTACGAAAATGGAAATTTAAATAAAGATTTAAAATATTCGATTCAAATTACTTACCTTTGATTGATTGATGGTATTACTAAAAATATTCAAAAAAAGAAATATCAAAAAAAATGATAATTAATTAATAAGCAAATCAAAGGAAAAATATTAGAATAAAAATGTGACAAAAGAAGCAAATGTTAGATTTCAAAAAAATGGAAACAATATGTAAATAATAATAATAATAAACATAATAAAAAGGAAAATCAAAATAATAATGATAAGAAATAAATTAAAAATAAAATAAATGAAATAAATGAAAAACGTGATAAAAATGTTAACAAGGACTAAAATGAAATAACTTAAAATATTATGACCAACATGAAACATAGTAATTATGATAAAATAAACCACTAGTGACTGAAATATAACTATGAAAGATGCACGCTGAAATAGAAAATTAAAACTTCATTCAGTGACTAAACAAAAACATTACAGGGAATGAAGGACCAAATGTGCGGTTTTCCCCCAAATGCTTGAAAACACGGGGGATAGAGCCAAACGGGTCGTTTCGTTTGGTAGCAAAACGGCACCGTTTTGTGTTCGAATATTTAAGCCCGAAAAAGGCTTTTTCCTTTGCATTCTCTTTATTTCTTCTTTGCTTCCAGAAAAGAGAAGGGGAGAGAGAGTTCAGACTCTCTCAACTTTCCTTCATCGGGGAAGAGCCAAAGCGGAGCTACGGCGTCGCACGGCGGCGCCGGTGGCCGGAACTAACCCAAACGCACCCAAAAGACGCCCTCTCTCACCCTTGACCTGAAAACCAAGTTAGTTTTCGCCAAAAAACGTCCCTAGACGTGTAGATCTAGGAAATACTTTTTAAAAAACCCGCGTCGCCGGTGACTTTTGGCGTTCCCGTTGCTTGCACGGTGGTGATCTCTCTTTTTCTCGCTCTGGTTTATTTTGGTTTATTTTGATGATTATATGTTGATCTCTCGATGAGGGTATGATGTTTGTTTACTGTTTTCTGGTTACGGGCTCTCTGGTTTACTGTTGGCCGTTTGTGGGTCTGTGGGGGTTTGGTAATGGTTGATTGTTGGTTTTTTCTGATATGTTGAGATGGATTCTTCTTGTTTGTTTTCCTCGGTTCTGTGTTCTCTCCGATGATGTGTTTTACGGTTTCGTTTCTGGTATGATGGCTCGATATTCTGGCAGCGTTCTCGGGGGTCCCCCCTGTTCATGTCTCACCGGGGCTTTTATAGCCCCGGTGGGGTGGTTGTTGGCCCCGAAATGAGGGGGTCGTCCGGTTTCCCCGTGCATGTCATTTGTGATACCGGCTATCCCGGGATGGGTCAGTCCCGGGATTTCCGCCGGCCGTTTTGCACCAGTCCCCTTGATTCTCTCCTTGCGGCGCTGACTGTGTGGTTCCCTTAAGCAGGAAACCCTCATCTGTTTGGGCTGGTTCAGGCCCGTTATCTGGACTATTGGACTGGACCTGGACAAAAATGAGAAAGGAAGAAAAGAAAAAAAAAAAAATAAATAAATAAAATAAGTAATAAATTAAAATAAAATAAATAGTAATAATATTATATATATAACGTTTTCAAAAACATATAATATATAATTTTTAAAATGTTTTTAAAAAACTATATATTATATATATTTTCAAAATGGTTTTTAAAAATTATATTATATAATGTTTTCATAACATTTTCAAAAGTATATATTATATATTTTAAAAACGTTTTCAAAAACTATATATTATATAATTTTCAAAAAAATGTATTTTCAAAATGGTTTTTTTAAAAATTATATATTATAAATGTTTTCATAACGTTTTCAAAAGTATATATTATATATTTTTAAAACGTTTTCAAAACTATATATATAATTTTCAAAAATATTTGAAAAACTATATAATATACATATTTTCAAAAAATGTTTTAAACTATATTATATATGTATTTTCAAAAACAATTTGCAAACTACATAATATATATGTGTATATATGTATAAAAAAAAATGGACGGAAATTAGTGTCTACAGCTGCCCCTCTTTGTCCTTTTTCGTGGAACGAAAAATAGGACAAAGACAAAAAGACACAAATTTTCGCTCTTAAAGTTGAAAAATTGACTCTGAAAGAATAACTCCTGTCGAATCAGGTTGCGGATGACTCCTCCTTCGCGAATTCGAAATGACACGGAATTGAAACCGTAGCTCGAAGTTGAATCGGGATGTGGCTTCTCGTTGCCCAATGTAGTCAACCTCGGTCTTCTTCCCGGATTAAAGACCTTGGTTAAAATTCGACTGGAAAGTAGTTCCTTGACTCCACCATGTGATAGACAGGCCCTTGAGCTGAATAAAACCGAACTCGAAAGGTCCTCGTCGACATATGGCTTTTCTCTCGGCTTAAACTATGTTGTCGAAAAACAGTTTCTTGTCACTAAGGCACGGTAACCAAGGTCTTCTTCTCGACTTGAAAAACTTTGATTGCAGCCGGACAGTAGTGTGATTGAGGTATCATCGAGCTGAATAGAGTCGAACTCGACAATTTTATTGACAAATAGCTCTTCTTGCCTTGAGCTATGTTGTAAATGATATGACCCCGAAGTTGAGTGTAATCGATCCCAGGGGTCTTTGGCAGATATCCCTTCTCGACTTAAGCTATGCTGCAAATGATGTTCCGTTGAGCTGAGCGTAGTCGAACTCAAAGGTCTTTTGTTGGCAGACAACCCTTCTAGACTTAAGTTGTACTGAAAAGATATGCCTTGGAGCTGAGCATAGTCGAACTCGAAGGTCTTGTTGGCATATAGCCCTTCTCGACTTAAGCTACACTGGAAATGATGTGCCGTTGAGCTGAGCGTAGTCGAACTCAAAGGTCTTTGATCACAGCTAACCCTTCTAGCCTTGAGTTATGCTGTAAATGTTATGCCCTTGAAGCTGAGTGTAATCGAACTTAAGGGTCTTTGGCAGATAGCCCTTCTCGACTTAAGCTATTCTGCAAATGATGTGCCTTGGAGCTGAGCGTAGTCGAACTCGAAGGTCTTGTGTTGGCAGACAACCCTTCTAGACTTAAGTTGTGCTGCAAATGATATGCCTTGGAGCTGAGCATAGTCGAACTCGAAGGTCTTTTGTTGGCAGATAACCCTTCTCGACTTAAGTTATGCTGCAAATGATGTGCCCTCAAAGCTGAGTGTAATCGAACGGGGGTCTTTGGCAGATAGCCCTTCTGGCCTTGAGCTAAGCTGCAAATAGTTTGTTTAAAAATGGCTTCCCTTTACGGGTCGAAAACGGTCATGACTCTTCCGGTGGTTCCCCTAAGCTGGTCTAGGAAAACCTACGGATAAATTCTGACAGCCGGATATCTTCCGTCGTGGAATTGAAATCTGGCTTGAAAGTGTAACTGAAAACATGTTGCTCATGTTGAGTTGAGCTGAACTGAATTTGATCTGAATTGGTTCTCGAACCCATCTGAAATTGGTTCTGAGATCTGTAGTTATGTAAAGTCGCTTGAGGTGTAGCTTCTTGCTGCTGAGTTACACCATCGTTCTTTAAAGGTGCTTGCAAGTAGAGTAACCTTCATCCTGAAGTCGAAGCTTGACTCTGAAAGCCCATTTGCTTCTCGAGCTTGGGCTTTACAGACATTTCATATCTGAGATTGTTCTGTTTGAAAACGTTTTTGTTTCAGGAGAGAGAAATGTAAGGTATTGTTCGCAATTGAATCAAATTGTAAATGTGAGTTCAAAAAATATCAAAGGAATCAAGAGCTCTTTTAATGCTTTCAGAGTTACAAATCTTTGACAAATGTTCAAAGGGACAAGTCGGCTTTAGGTTGGCCTCCTTTCTAAGGTTTTTTTGGTAAAAAAAATGTCATTTTTTAAAAATCACAACATGCTTTGGCACTTTAATTGGGTGCGGTCAAAATGACGCAACTAGCATGATCAATTACTAGACCTTTTATCTCAGTCCTCTGAAATCTTTCATTTGTTCAAGCTTTGTAGGCTCTTCTAACAAAGGCAGTGCAAAAAATATCGGTCTAAAAATGAATTCTTGAGGCTTGTGTGTAGTCAACTATAACAGGTGTTCCTTAACTCCCTTAGTCCAACATTACCGAAAATTTCTATTTAGATAAATTTCATTTACTTTGCCATTGTCTGGCTAGCAAAATCCATAAAGTCGGGGCGTTCAACCAATTGCTTTAGAGGGACAGCTTAGTATTATAATCACTTTTATCAGGTTTAACTGAAGGGTTCGTCTCATCATAAAGTCTTCAGCCTGACAAAAGCAGTGGAGCAAACACCGAATTGCCAAGTTTTCGAGCAATGTCATGGTTTGAAAGTAATCTACTCATAAGGCCAGGGCTTTCAAGTTTCCTCTATAACCAATTGCCTTAGTGGAATAGCTCAGTTTTTTACGGATTTAATTTCTTAAGATTGTCAAGAAGAACCTGTTATAGTCTACGTGTTTTGTTGAAAGTAAAAAATTTCATCTTTAGAGTTCAATTTTCAAGCAACTGACCTAAACTAGATTCACATACTCGACTCTTTCATTTGTAAAGATCATCATCGTCATTGAACATCTTAAATAAAAAACATAGTAATTGTCATATGCAAATGATGCCCCATGTTGTCCGTACCTTATGAAAGGAAAATTGGTTAATTCCAAGAACGGGTATGGTGTTTGAGGGTATATTCTGGATAAGGTCAAAGTCCTTGTTTAAATCTGTTACTTCGTCAAAGATTCGTAACTTTGAACCGTTTACAGAGTTTCTTAATTCAAATGATATGCAAAGAATTACAAATTTGCAAATATGATCCATTGCTTAACATCTTTTAAAGTAACATAAAAATGTCTTTACAAAAATTTGAGAAAAAATTGAAGAAAAACAAAGTCAAATAGAATGCCTCAAATGATGAAATGAAATTCCTCACTTGGATGCCCCCAAGTTGTTGAAGTCGATCCAGTTCTGGTTACGCATCTTTTGTACAACCCTCTTGAATGCGTAACAGTTCTCAATTGTGTGCCCTGGGACTCCGCCGTGATATTCACAATACGCATTCTCATCATACCACTTGGGGTATGGGGGCTTCATGGGTTCTACTGGATAGGTGACACCCACATGGGTGTCAAGAAGTTGCTGGTAAAGCTCTTTGTAGGTCATGGGAATTGGGTCGAAATGTTCCCTTTCCCTCCTGGAATCTTGTTTAGAAGTACCTACGGTACAGCTGCAGTTGATTTTGGGCTGGAGATTGTAACACCTTTGCTGGAGTGTTTGATGTTATTAACCTCTCCATCCCTCTCCCTCATAGGAGGCTTCTTACTGGCTTCCCATCCTTAATCTTGCCTTGCTTTATGGCCGACTCAATCATTTCTCCGGCCATAACCAAGTCTGAAAAGCTTCCTGATGTGATCGCCACCAGATGCCCGAAGTATGGAGTCTTCAGAGTCTGCATGAAAAGTTGCCGGGTTTCCTTTTCATCTAACGGTGGATGAACTTGCACAGCCAAATCCCTCCATTTTTGTGCGTACTGCCTGAAACTCTCGTTATGCTTCTTTTCCATGTTTTGTAGCATAACTCGATCTATCCTTATGTCATTGTTATGCTTGTATTGTTCCAGGAATGACTTGGCCAGGTCCTTCCAGGTCTTGATATTTGATCGGCTTAGCTGGTTGTACCACCGAATGGCTGAGCCCGACAGACTATCCTGAAAGCAGTGGATCAGGGGTTGGTCGTTTCCTCCATATCCTGTCATCTTTCGGCAGAACATGGTGATGTGAGCGGATGGGCAACTATTCCCGTCAAACTTCTCGAACTCCGGGGACTTAAATTTCGGGGGAAGAACCAAGTCCGGGACTAGACTAAGTTCTGTTGCATCGATTTCATGGTAGTCGCGGTCTCCTTTGACTATATTCATTTGGTCCTCCAATTGTTTGATTTTTTCCATCTTCCTCGCTTTTTCCTCTTCGTCCAATCCGGTACATGGTAATAACCCGGATTGTTCTTAGGGTTAAATACAGAGGACGAGGGCTTTGCTTTTGCAGCAGATGAGTCCCCTCGAAGTTCTGGTAAGATTTCAGGTGAGATGACCACTTGGGATAGGTTGTATAGTTACCCCTTCCGATGAACCTGCCCCAGGCACACTGGTCTGTTGTAGGCCAATTAACTTGGCAACGATCTGATCAACCAAGGACTCTTGGTTCTTTGTGATGTTTCCAGAGTATTTCGACTGTTCTGGTTTATCTTGTCTTCTAGCTCCTTCTGTAGTTTTAACATATTCTCCTCGATTTGTGTAATTCTGGCTTCCATCCTCTTCTTCTTCAAACGAGTGTTATCTGGATGGGGTGTGTCCAATGCTTGAGGCGGTGTATCCAGTATTTGTTCCCTTTGATGAGACATGTTTATGTTTAGTTAATGTGAATGCAAAGAAAATAACAAAATGCAAAGAAAATAAGAAATGCAAAATGTCTAAATATATGATGCATGAAATGTTCGAGGCATTGATCCAAAAAAAATGTGCCTGTTATTCTGAATAACCCTTATTGGTGACAAAAGTGTTACGTCTGAAGAGACAAAAAACTCTTTTTGATGGTACGAATCCTGTACAGCTTCTGACAAGTTGATTCGTCTTTTTCACTAGTTGAATATCCTGTCGAACCATTCCGGCTCCTTTGGCTAAAATGTGCAAATAATGAGATGCTTGCCCCAAAAAAGATCTCGAAGGACTGCATCTTCGACTTTCACTTTCTACCGAGCTTGTTTCTAACGAAAGTGTCATTGGAGCCCTCCATCGAGAGAAACTATCCAAAGCTTGCTTCTTGAACTCGTCAGTAATGGCATCTAGCTCAGCTAGTGTTTCACTATCTTGTTCTTGTATTTTCGAAAGGAGCGACCGAGTCAGTGACCTTTTCCTCGTATTGCCCCTGCAACTTTGCCTTTGAGTATTCTTTGATCACGGTTGGACTTCTGAGCTTTTTATCTCTTTGTATTATAACCCCTTTGCCCATTAATGCAGATTATTTACGTTTAACAAACACATTTTTGGTGGATCAACACCCCGTTTTAAATGATGCGAATTCGACTTTCACTTTCTACCGAGCTTGTTTCTAACGAAAGTGTCATTGGAGCCCTCCATCGAGAGAACTATCCAAAGCTTGCTTCTTGAACCGTCAGTAATGGCATCTAGCTCAGCTAGTGTTTCACTATCTTGTTCTTGTATTTTCGAAAGGAGCGACCGAGTCAGTGACCTTTTCCTCGTATTGCCCCTGCAACTTTGCCTTTGAGTATTCTTTGATCACGTTGGACTTCTGAGCTTTTATCTCTTTGTATTATAACCCCTTTGCCCATTAATGCAGATTATTTACGTTTAACAAACACATTTTTGGTGGATCAACACCCCGTTTTAAATGATGCGAATGATAAAACATAATAAAAGAAGACAAAAATAAAAGAGTTAGTGAGGTAAATCAAACAATAATAAAATGAAAAAAAATCCTACCCACATGATATCTCCCTCATGCTTTAATTCCTACCCAGACATGATTTCTATTCCGCAGGCTAATTTTAAACAAATCCTAACCGCATATTTGTAGTTCGCATGCTTTGAACAGAAAATAAAGCAGGAAACAAAGCATCCTAGGGTTTGGAATGAGGTTTTGGGGTGGGCTCTACTTCCCTACTCTCCCGGTTTAGGTTCTAAAACGGTACTCGAGTTCTCCTTACCGGTGCCCCTTGGGCTTACTAGCCCCTTAGTCCTAAACCCATCACAGGCTTGTGGACTAATTAAACTCGAGGGACACATTCCCTTATGCCCGCACGTGAATAAATTCACACGAAGACATAAGGTATATGAATCCCGAAGGCTACTTGCTAGGCATATGCGGTGAATAAATTCACACGAATGCGTCGCTTTCACCCCCACTTAAAAGGGTTCAGAGCTCGGGTTTAGAGCTTAGAGATGACAATTTGAAAAAAATCTGAAATCATTAAAAAACATTAGTACAACTATTTATTTAAAACAAATAATCAAAGGTAAATATTTGATCGAATAATAAATTAAAATTAAAATTTACCATTTTCGCATAAAAAGACAACCGAAAATTAATTCTGGCCTGACTCACTACCTGTCCCCAGTGAGTCGCCAAGCTGTCGGATCCGGCTTTCGGTTGGGCCTGGAAATGGGCTTCGACTTGGATTAAATGAATTGGAGTCGCCACCGACCACTTTAAAACGAATTTAGGTGGGCCGGACACCATCTTACCTGATCCGCGTTTCACCAGAAATATGTCGGTTCGGGAGTCGGTTACGGTCAAGGAAGGATTGCACCCTTGAACCGCCCTTTCGTACCAATTAATTCACCGGTTGTCTTTAATTACGAAATGGAAATTTAAATAAAGATTAAAATATCGATTCAATTACTTACCTTTGATTGATTGATGTTATTACTAAAAATATTCAAAAAAGAAATATCAAAAAAAAATGATAATTAATTAATAAGCAAATCAAAGGAAAAAATATTAGAATAAAATGTGACAAAAGAAGCAAATGTTAGATTTCAAAAAAAATGGAAACAATATGTAAAAATAATAATAATAATAAACATAAAAAAAGAGAAGGAATCAAAAAATAATAATGAAAAATAAATTAAAATAAATAAATGAAATAAAATGAAAACGGGATAAAATGTTAACAAGGACTAAAATGAAATAACTTAAAATATTATGACCAACATGAACATATGTAATTATGATAAAATAAACCACTAGTGACTGAAATATAACTATTGAAAGATGCACGCCTGAAATAGAAAATTAAAACTTCATTCATGACTAAACAAAAACATACAGGGAATGAAGGACCAAATGTGCGGTTTTCCCCCAAATCTTGAAAACACGGGGATAGAGGCCAAACGGCGTCGTTCGTTTGGTAGCAAAACGCACCGTTTTGTGTTCGAATATTTTAAGCCCGAAAAAGGCTTTTTCCTTTGCATTCTCTTTATTTCTTCTTTGCTTCCAGAAAAGAGAAGGGGAGAGAGAGTTCAGACTCTCTCAACTTTCCTTCATCGGGGAAGAGAGCCAAAGCGGAGCTACGGCGTCGCACGGCGGCGCCGGTGGCCGGAACTAACCCAAACGCACCCAAAAGACGCCCTCTCTCACCCTTGACCTGAAAACCAAGTTAGTTTCGCCAAAAAACGTCCCTAGACGTGTAGATCTAGGAAATACCTTTTAAAAAAAACCCGCGTCGCCGGTGACTTTTGGCGTTCCCGTTGCTTCGCACGGTGGTGATCTCTCTTTTTCTCGCTCTGGTTTTATTTTGGTTTATTTTGATTATTATTGTTGATCTCTCGATGATGGGTATGATGTTTTGTTTACTGTTTTCTGGTTACGGGCTCTCTGGTTTACTGTTGGCCGTTTGTGGGTCTGTGGGGGTTTGGTAATGGTTGATTGTTGGTTTTTTCTGATATGTTGAGATGGATTTCTTCTTCGTTTGTTTTCCTCGGTTCTGTGTTCTCTCCGATGATGTGTTTATGGTTTCGTTTCTGGTATGTGATGGCTCGATATTCTGGCAGCGTTCTCGGGGGTCCCCCTGTTCATGTCTCACCGGGCTTTTAGCCCCGGTGGGGTGGTTGTTGGCCCCGAAATGAGGGGGTCGTTCCGGTTTCCCCGTGCATGTCATTTGTGATACCGCTATCCCGGGATGGGTCAGTCCGGGATTTCCGCCGGCCGTTTTGCACCATCCCCTTGATTCTCTCCTTGTGGCGCTGATTGTGTAGTTCCCTTAAGCAGGAAACCCCATCTGTTTGGGCTGGTTCAGGCCCGTTATCTGGACTATTGGACTGGACCTGGGACAAAATGAGAAAGGAAAGAAAAAAAAATAAATAAATAAATAAATAATAAAAAGTATTAATTAAAAATAAAAATAAATAGTAATATATATATATATAACGTTTTCAAAAACATATATATAAATTTTTAAAATGTTTTAAAAACTATATATTATATATTTTCAAAATGGTTTTTAAAAATTATATATTATATAAATGTTTTCATAACATTCAAAATATATATTATATATTAAAACGTTTTCAAAACTATATTATAATTTTCAAAAAAATGTATTTTCAAAATGGTTTTTTTTAAAATTATATTATATAAATGTTTTCATAACGTTCAAAAGTATATTATATATATTTTAAAAACGTTTTCAAAAACTATATATTATAAATTTTCAAAAATATTTGAAAAACTATATATACTATTTCAAAAAGTTTTAAACTATATATTATATGTATTTTCAAAAACAATTTGCAAACTACATATATATGTGTATATATGTATAAAAAAATGGACGGAAATTAGTGTCTACAATTATGATAATATATGATATTATAATATTATTTTAATAATATATAATAAATTATTAATAAATTAAAATTATTTTAATATTTCATAAAAATAATATTATTTTGTTATTTTTTAATGATAATTAACATAATTTATGATATGTTTAATTTAATAATATATACTAGTCTTAATATTTTATTTATAATATTTTAATAATAATATTGATATAAATAACATTAAAAAAATTATTATTATAGTTTAAATATATTAATAAATTGTTTTCTAATAAATAATATTATTTATTGTATTTGCGTTTATAATAAATTAATTTTAAAATATTTATCAATTAGTGAAAATAATCTACATAGTAATATTCAAACAAAGTAAAATGATTTTTTTGAAATTATTTTTCAGAAAAACAATTAATTCATTTTATGGAAATTATTTTCTGGCATATTTTTTTTAGAAACAAACAGACCCAAAATGTATAAAGCAATTCGATTTTGAGATTAATGTAAATAAAAATATCAAAAAACTAAATTAAAAATAGTTAGATAAATAAAAATTATATATTTTTAGTTTATTAATAAGTTTTTAGAGAATATCAATTGATATTTTCACCTTTTACATTAAATTAAAATTTTTAATCATAAAATTTAATGATATAATTTTTTTTGAACAATATAATCATTAAATCTATTAACGTGAGAGTTAATAAAAAGATGATGTATTAATTTTTATAAATAAAAAGATGATATCATTAATTGTTATAGATATGATAGTCCATATACATGATTTTGGTGATTTGTAATTTGTTTTTATAAGTCACACTAATAAATAATTAAAAAATATTTTAATTTTTAAAAATTAAATAAATTATAATAAAGTAATTTATTTAAATAAATTCTTAATATTATAGAGTTAAAAGTTAAAATAATTATAAAAAATCTATAACATTTACATAAAATTAGTTAATAAACTATATTTTATCATAGTATTAAAATTAAGGTTATTTTGAATTTTTTATGAATATTAGAAACACATCTAATACAGAAGAATAATTAAAAGATTTCAAATCTATAACACTTAAGATTTCAAATCTTAGATGATTTATTAGGTTATATAAAATTAATTTAAACATTTAGTAGATTATATTAAAATTTCAAATAAATTTGTAATCATGATAATTAAATTAATAAATTTGCTTTATATATATATATATACTCAAAATGAACATGCTTTAATGCCCAACAAGCATTAAAGCACTGATCTCAAGACTTATATTGTACAAGTTCAACCCATAATATTTTATAAAATTGATGTTCCACATGCAAATTCAATTATGGAATGCTTATAAGAAATAGAAAAACTCTCACTCGATGAATTACAAATTCAATTATGGAGTGCTGATAAGAAATTGATGTTCAGATCAATATCGGATCGATTGATTTTTGGATTAGGTCAATATCAGGTCGGGTTAATATCAGATTGGTTGCTTTTTGGGATGGGTTAATGTCATATCGATTAGATTTCGAGTCGGTTCAATATCAGATCAGTTGATTTTTGATTTAGGTCAAGCTTTAGATATGATCAATTCGGGTTGAATTGGTTATGAGTCTAATAAAAATAAGTATATATAGAATTATTGATATATTCTTGTAAAAATATGTCTTCTTGTTTGTTAATCTTATCATTTATGCCTAATTTCAATTCTCAATTGTTCAATATTTTGAATTAAACCATCATTTAGATATAAATCGATAATTTGATACAAATATGATCCTATAATATGTGTTAGAATTTTTTTAATCAAAATTTTATGTGTTAGAAATTGTTATCAAATTTTAATATTAATCTCGTATGAAAAGTTTATAATGAGACCTATTTGATAAAGAAATATTTTTTATTAAAAAATTTAAAACCAATTATAAATTTAATATTTTTATTTAATTTTTTAAAAAATAATAAATAACTTTATTTGTTAAATTTTAGTCATAACATAAGTAAACTTTATATTATTTTATTATGAATCTATTATTATCTCCTTTTTTAGTAATTTTCTATTATTTTTATTATAAATATAATATTTTTATTACAAGTAAGATAAGTAAACTTTATTTAATACAGTTTTCAATCTTACAATTAGATTCTTACTTTTATATTCCTCTTAAACTTTCTATTTTTTTTATTATAAATCTAATATTTTTAATAAATTGCCAATTTTATTTTAATTAGTTTATTTTTCAAAATAACTTTTATTGTTTAAATTTAAGTAAACTTCCTTATATATAGTCAAAATCAAAAAAGACCTCACCATTTTGGTTAAAGTATAATTTTATTTATATAGAATTTCTTTTATATATTATTTATAAATACTATACATATATATATAAGTATGATGTTCTTCTTTAACTCAAGAAATTTAAAATTCAAGAATTTCCTATCATCGTTCAATCCAGCTAGTTTCAATTGTCGTTCAACTTCTTCCAGCTCCATTTGTCGTGCGTAGGCGTCTTCGTTTATGCTTTAACTCTCACATGCAAGCGCCTCTTCACCCAATATGATGTAGGATGAATCTACACTCTTCAATGGAAGTGATTAGATGGCCTTATTGTTGTCCCGATCTAGAAATGACAAGTACTGATGTCCTTGAGTTATAAATTTGGTTGCAACAAAGATAAGAAAGAAATAGGATTAATAATGGAATAAGAAATGGATAAATAAGATAAGTAATGAAATGAAAAAATGAATAGAGTTGGTTGCGGAATTATGAAGATGTTGATGGACTTGATGTTGATGGACTTGATGGAAGATGATGGTGATGTTGTATCTAAAACACGCCAAAAAAGAAACTATACTAGAAAGCACAATCCCAATCTTCACAAACTTGCTTAAGGGGTGGTGTTATTGTCTTCAATCCACTAGATATAAAATCTAGGAATTTAGGAATCAAGGTGAAGGAATGACACCACAAGTATAAGAAATATACTTGCTTAATCAATAAAGTTCACAAAGAACTTTGAAGAGAGAATTAACTCACAAAGTTTGTTTATAATATGAATGAGATGATTACAAATGAAGGCAAGCCTCTCAATTTATAGGAAATGAGAGGGCTTGGCCGAATGGTCTCCTAATGATTCGGCTAGATACATGACCCTTATGAAAGTACATAATGCTTTAAAATGAAAAGAGAAATCCCTTGGCTTGGTGATGGTTCGACTACCTCTTCAAAGGGGTCATGAAGTTTCGGCAAGGAGGTAGATACATCTCCCTTGGTTGAATGGTGTTGTGTCTTCTCAAGTTGGCGCCAAAGTCTCCATGTGCAAGGCATGTGGGTGGTGGCCGAATAGGCATGGTGCTTTGTCTCATGTCTCTTCATGATTTAGGCCTCCAATGGATGTAAACTCTTCACCAACTTGTACCTTGATGAAATGGCACATTCATTGGCAGCAACATTCATGAAATGACACATTTGTTGGAATGTAACCTTTCATGTTTGAGCTAGTTCTAGAGTGAATGAGCTGGAGGTGAACTAGCCATAGGTGAGTTCTAGCATGATGAACATTATGGTAGCTCCTTGTGAAAAGGTACCTCTTGAGGTGGAAACTATTCGCGAAAAGGTACGATTTCACAAAATTTGACTTAGGACATATTTGAAGTGTCCTAAGTGGTGATGATGATTGTGTAGCTCTCCAACTGAATTGAGGTCGGGTCTCCGTATAACTTTTTACTAAATGTTCTCTGTGTTCTCCTAAAAGTCCCCATGTAAGTTTCATTGTTGTTGCTCTCACCATTTAGCTCCAAGATAGCTCCCAAGTTGTGGCCGAATGTACCTACACTTAAAACATAAAGAATAAGTTAAGTATATGAACTATATTAATGTATATATAAACATGTGTTCTATAGGTTATAATAATAACTCATGCATCGTATGATAATGAATGAATATTATTATTATAACTATAGATTATATGCATGAATATCAATCAATGATGCAAACCATAGGACATAATGAATGAATGCACATGTTATGATAATTCAAGTATAGTCTAATATGAAATGTATGCTCATAATAATATATAGTGCATAAATGAGTAAATATAATATAAAGTAAGGTAGAACTCCCTTATATTGAGCTTGATGGATCTTCAATGATGTGAGTTTTTCAGGAAGAAAGTTGGCGCTAGACAGGATCACATCACAGTACCCAACTCCTACTACCTTGTTGCGCAAGCACCATACCTTGGTATTTCTTGCTAAGGTCATTGAACATATTGTTGTCAAGATAAAAGAATGTGTAAAGTATATCAAATGGTCATAAACAAAAAAAAAACAATGCTTTTTAGCGTAGTGTGAAATTAGCCAAGATAGAATAAACTAAAGTATTGGGGCTTGATGTTCCTATGAGATGGAACTCTACATACATGATGCTTGATAGGGCTATTTTATATCGTGAATCTTTTAAGAAAATGGTTGTTGTTGATTCTTCTTTTCGTCACTGTCCCAACATTGAAAAATGGGAAATACTTGAACAAATTTGAGATAATTTAGAACCATTCTTTGATATAACTGAGTTGTTTGGAAATTTTTATGCTTTTAAGAAAGCTGACAAGAAGTAATGTTGTAGTTTTGAAAAAAATGACAATAGAAATGAATAGAAAGTTTGGTAAGTATTGGTTCAACTCGAGTGAGGATGACTATGGCACATTGTTTACCTTTGTGGTGATTCTTAATCCTCTTTGTAAGTTGTCTTTTCTCAATTATTGTTATGAAAAATATTTGAGGATGAAACAAATGACATTTTTAAAATACGTGATGTAGGATTTAAGTTAGAGATGTTTTTTAAAGAATATGTTTCAGAAACACACATTTCACTTGAACTGTTCTTAGAATTGAGCTCGAACTCAGATACATTGAGCATGTCATCTGCAGATCACAAGCGCAAATTCAATCTTTTTGTTATAAGTTTCTTATATTTTTTTTAACTTTTTTCTATTTTTCATTTAATCTATTTCATTTTGTATCTTTTTTATAATATATATAATACAAGTTATATATATATATATATATTAAAGGATTATGAAAAGAAAGAGGTCATGTTTTCTTACTGTGCCAAGACACAATTAGATGTTTACTTAGACGACCCCAAAATTGATAGGAAAATAGAGCTTGACATCCTTAATTTTTGGAAATAAAATGAGCATCGATATGGACAACTTTCTCATCTTGCTAGGGATATTTTGATTGTACCTCATACAATTGTTGCTTCAGAATTAACTTTTAGTATGGAAGTTGAATTTTGAATAAGTGGAGAAGTTCTTATATCCCTGAAAATGTGGAAGCTTTGATAACATCTCGTAATTTGTTATTCGGTTATGAATGTAAGTTTTTATTTCCTTTTAGATTTCTTTTAATTTCTTATAGTAAAGTTTGTTTACCAAAACCTCTTTTTTTATTATTAATCTACTTCATTATTTTTATTTTGGTAAACAAATTAATAACATCTTCTTTTAATGTATGTAGTTACGGAGGATGATGAGTTTGTCAGTTCTGATGTGGAGAATTTAATTCAACTATTGATGCATATAGTATTTATGTCTACTGATGTTTTAAGATTTAAGAGGGTTGAATTTGATTTTTTCAAACTATTTTATTAATCTTTTAAATTTTATTAAGAAAGTTTTATTGAGAAACTCAAATGTGCAAGAGTAGTAGCTACATATCACTTTTGATTCTTTGAATGAGAATTCTTTATTTAAGATTTGTGTTTCATGTTAATTTGTGTTTATAAAAAAATTATTTTTTTCTTTTAAAGTTAATTACAATATACATTATTGAGTATACTATCTAAATGATGACAATTAAAGTTAATCCTATAAAACAAAATACTAGGTAGTAACTTTATTTTATAATTCTTCATTCAAATAATTTTTTTAATTGTTTTTAAAAATTATCGAATCAAATATGAATATAATTTTTAAACTAAAACTAATATTAAATCATTAAACTATTATCAAAGGTGACTGATATTCATTAAATTATTACCAAAGTTGGTGGCTAACTATCAATTACATTGTTAAAATATATATAATAACAATAAACCACTAGCCCATTTTTACTCATTTATCAAGTAAAAAATAGGGCAAAGTTCAATTCAAATCAAATTGGGTAAATTAAAGTCGGTTTGTTTTCGGTTACTTTCTGTTTAGATTAATTTCTGTTTAGGTTTTTCGGGTTGGATTAAATTCGGTTCAGGTTACTTTCAGATTAGGTTAAAATTCGATTCAGATTTTTTTCTGGATTCTGGTTAAAGATTGGTCGGGTTTCTTTCGGTTCTAGTTGCTTTTAGTTTGGGTTAATTTCAGTTTCAGTTCTAGTTAATATTGGTTCGGGTTGCATTTAGTTTCACTAAATTTTATATCAGGTACGGTTGGGGTCAGGTCAGGTAAAATTTGATTACAATATTCGGGTTAATATCAGGTATTAGGTCTGGTTAATCAGTTCGGGTAATCAGGTTCGATTCAAGTTTGCGAGATCTAAATATTATAAATATATCTAATACAAAAAATAATACATGTTAAATCTTAAAAGATAAAAGAAAAATAATTGAAAGATTTCAAATATATAAAAGTTGAAGGAATAAAAGAACAAAGATTTAAACAGAGTTTTACCAACTAAAAAATCAACTAGCAATGCAGGATTTCATCATTAATTATTTTTCCCTTTTCCTTTTATTTAAAGCCTTAAAATCTTTTGAGGACTAAATTAGTAATTTTAAAAATATTTTTGAGGATTAGAGAAGTAATTTCCGTTATCTATGGGTAAGTTTGAATCTTTGATAAATAATTAAATATTGGGAATTGATTTCATGGGAAAATAAGGGATAAATTAAACGAAAGGAATTACACAAATCTAAAGTGGAAACAAACGAAGAGTTGAAGCCTATAATAAATAGTTATACTTAATGATTATGAAAGTTTGTACAAGCAATTGATATTAGTAGGGATGTAAAAAGATGACTCAATCTCCAAAATTGAATGAAACTGACTTGAGTCAAAACTATTTGTGACATGAGGTGGAGGTGATCTGAAATCAATTTGAGTATGAACTAATGTTGACCTAAACCTGGGTTGGACCTGGAAATTATGGATTGAACCTGTCCTACACCTGATATGTGACGACCTCAACCCGAATTGACCCGATAATATGGTAATCGAACTCGACCTGCATCGGACTGATATGAACCTGAATCCTTATTAACATGGTAAATAACTTTTATTACCTGACCTATTATCAACCTAGCCTATTATGAATATGACCTGTAATTAACTCAACTTGTAAATGATCCGACTTATTATTGAACTGATTTGATATTTACCGTACTTATAAGTTATAATCGATCAAGTTGTGAGATTTTGAATTTATAATAAACTATGATAATTACTATGCTTACTTTTCAAAATTTAAAAAACAAATTAATTATGATAATTAAATTAATAAATTTACTTTCTATATTAATTATAATATTTATATTATAAATCTTAATTATAACTATTAAATTAATTTTATTAAATAATTTATTTATTGAACATTATTTTATTAGATTATATAAAATTAATTTAAATATTTAAAAGTTTATATTATAAATTTAAAATAAATTATCAGTTATGGTAATTAAATTAATAAATTTAATATATATATATATATACACACATTTGTGTGCGCGTGCATAAGTATATATATTATACATATGCATAGATATATATATTGTATATACATAAGTATATATGCATAAGTATACATGAATGCGATATATATATATATATACACACACATAAGTATAATGTACATTATATATACATATATTATATATATTATAATTGTTTTAATCATGGCATATTCTTTAATTTATTTAAATCACATTTTGTAATTTTATTTTTATTTAATTTAGTCCTTAAAATTATATTATAATATGTGAAACCTTATAAAATTTTGTTCTCCAACTTTTGAAATGAATGCAATTTAGTTCATTTTATATTAATTTTAGCTTCATATTTTACAATTATTTTGATTTGATCCCTGCGTGTTGTTTAATTTTTAAAATATAAATTTTATATTTGTTCAATTTAGTCATTAAAATTATGTTTGTATATGAAATTCACCCATTCTTATTTATGTTTTTGTAATTTACTTCAAACCCTATAAATCACAAAATAATAAACTTCAATTCAAACTATATAAATTGTATCATAATCTCCAAAACCTATAAACTTTTTGTTCGCCAACTTTTTAAATGGACGCAATTTAATCCATTTTTATATTAATTTCAACTTCACATTTTATAATTATTTTGATTTGATTCCTCATCCATGCATGTTGTTTAACTTATTTAAATTTCAGTTTGTAATTTCATGTTTGCTAAATTTAGTTCTTAAAATTATATTTTTACCAAAACTGACCATTAATTATTTATATTTTTTAATAATTTACTCCAAATCACAGACAATTACAATTCGGCGTTCATGAAAGACAAAAAATAGTTAACCTAGAAATAACCTGAGCTGAAGTCAATCCGCACCCGATAAGATACAACTTGAATTTTTTCTGTCAATGAATTTATTAATATCGGGATTATACAACATAGGGGTGAAATGGTCATTTCATATATCATTATTGATTCAATGTAAAAAACAAAAATTGAGTTCACCAATAAATAGTATCAACACCCAATTGAACACATGCTAGATTTCATGTCGACCAGACATTATTAAGGGGTTTGATTATACATGCATTTATAGGGACTAAAATGTAAGTAATATAAACGTTGCATACTAACAACAATCATACAATTGAAACTTCCATTATGTAATTTAGTACACTAAAGAGTGACACAACAAGTATCATCAATTTTTTATTTAAGACTAAGTAATTTTTATACAAAAACTAAGTAATTACTAATAATTCATTTATGGACCATTTTACACTAAAAGGAACATCCTAGGGTCAAACAAGGACTTAAGATCACTTAGAACTTTTAATGAACCAAATTTAACCATTTTTCATTGAGCACAAAATAATGGGATTGATTATTTTTACGGAGGATTGATCATTTGCAAAATAGTAAGAATTGGACCAATCCTCAAGGCAAGGGATCAATCCTTTTTTTTAGAAGGGATTGATCCTTTTAGTCAAGGGATCGATCCTTTTTTGTGTGTGAGAAATATAGAAAAATTATATGAACATGCAAGAAGCAAGCCACCAAACTTCCATGCAATCTATCCTAATGTCCATGAACATGCTTGGACATACTTAAACCACTTAGAATATGTCACATTACATATGTAGCATGTTTCATAACATCATTTAACATAACATGTGAAGATTTAGTATCAAAAGTCAAATATTACATAAATGGCCAACTTAAACACAAGTCACCTAGTCATTTTGTGTATTATTGGTCATCTAATGCAACCTAAAGGCCTAGTCATAATTTTTCACTTAATGTCACTTGTCTAAACACTCTAATTACATATACAAGGATCTCATTAGTCCCTTAATAATTAGAAACAAGTGAAGATACATTATATCATACATTACAAACTTAGGATCCCATATTGCCTCAAAATAAAACCCAAGTTCAAGATAACTTTACCTCCTTGCTTTGATCACCACCAAGTGCCTATCCTCTCAAGCTTCAAAATCAACGAGTAAGAATCTGAAAAATGGTTAAACAATGAGTGCGATCTATAAAGCTCAGTGAATACTAAATATTCAAGTATGATACACATGTCAAGGCTAAAGGAAAACATACCTAAATGTCATGCAAATCTCACATCTTCTTACCTTAATAATTTATTTATTGAACATTATTTTATTAGATTGTATAAAATTAATTTAAATATTTAGAACTTTATATTATAAAGTTAAAATAAATTTTTAATCATAATAATTAAATTAATAAATTTACTTTATCTATATGCATATGCATATGCATAAGTGTATAAATATATGTGTGTGTGCGCGCGCGCATAAGTATACGTACATGCTATATTATATATATTATACAAAGGTATGTTATATATATTATAAGTATAATGGATAAGTATAATGTATATTATATACACATGGATATGACATTTATCATATATATATATATATTATAATTGTTTCAATTTGATCCTTACATATTGTTTAATTTATTGCTTAAAATTATATTATAATATCTAAAACCTTATGAACTTTTGTTCATCAATTTTTTAAATGGATGAAATTTAGTCTATTTTTATATTAATTTCAACTTCACATTTTGTAATTATTTTGATTTGATCCCTCTTCCATGCATGTTGTTTAATTTATTTAAATTTAAATTTGTAATTTCATGTTTGTTCAATTTAGTCCTTAAAATTATATTTTTATCAAAATTGACCAATAATTTATTTATATTTTTTATAATTTACTCCAAATCACAGACAATTACAAATTACAATTCGATGTTCATGAAAGGCGAAAAATAGTTAACCTAGAAATGACCCGACCTGAAGTAAATCCGTACTTGGTAAGATCCGACTTGAATTTTGTCTGTCAATGATGTGACCCGATCTGAACTAGATCTGATTTAAACTCCATCAGAACTTGAACTAACCTGGTATTTAACTGATTCAGACATGAACCGTTTTGACTTGAACTGAAATTAACTTGACCCGAACCTGAACTGAATCTAATTTGAAATCAACTTAAAAATGACCATAACTAATTTGATCAGGACCCGACCTGATGTGAGTCAAACCATTATATCCATTATATTGACCTGACACAACTTGTATATGATTTGACTTGACCTGACAATATTTGACTGAAACCTGAATGATTATCTAATTTCACATCCCTAGATATTAGTCATTGATCTAGATATATTTCTCCATCTCTAATATTAGTCCTTGAATTTATTAATATTAAGGATTAAATTAAATAGAAAATAAATGGACTTTATTAAATGGGGGAGGAGTTAAAAGCATTCGTTCTTCCCCTAAGCTCTCTAAAATCGGCGGCCACTTTAGAGCTAAGGGTTCCATCTCTTTTTATTGGTGGATATAATGCAAGTCATCCGTTTGAACAATAGCATTCTCAAAATGAACTTGCTTTAATGCTGCACTGATCTCAAGACTTATATTGTACAAGTTTAACCCATAGTATTTTATAAAATTGATGTTCCAGATGCAAATTCAATTATAGAGTGCTGATAAGAAATAGAAAAACTCTCAAGATCATGTTTGATGGGTGCTTGTGCTACCGAAAAAGTGTTTGTGTTCCCAACAATGATGATTTGAAGTGAGAGATCCTGCGATAAATTTATTGTAGTCCACTTATCATACATCCATGAGGTAATAACATGTATCAGGTTTGATGAACAACCTTTTGTGGCCAGGTATGAAAATAATAGTGATGAAATTTATTAATAAGTGTTTGTTGTGCCTACAAGTGAAGATAGAGCATCAGGTGTGTTCTGGGTCTTCCTTTATCTTTGAGCAACAACGATTTTGTGTGGTTGTGGTGGATCGACTAAATAAGGAAAATAGATTTTTCTTTCAAATTAGGACGAACTATTCCACCGAAAAGTATGTGGAATTGTAATATCCAAGAACTTGTAAGACTTTATGATGTTCTGGTTTCTATATTTCTAAATCATGATAATAGATTTATTTCAAGGTTTTAGGGTTCTTTTTATAATTCTTTGAGGAACATGATTAAATTTTATTATTGTGTTCCACCTTCAGAAATATGGACAATCAGACGGGATTATCCAGATCTTTTAATACATACTTTGTGCTTATGTAATAGATTTCGAGGGCTATTAGGAGAAATACTTGCCACTGGTCGAGTTTATGTACAACAATAGCCGCCAGTTAAACATCAAGATGACCTCGTATGAAGCTTTATATGGTAAGAGATTTTAGAATCTTCGTATGAGACCTTACTATGAATGAAATGAATAATGTGTAAATGCATCTTATAATATAATTAAATGCACCATATAATATGCAATGAAATAATTATGTGATTATATAATATGTACCATGCAAATATATAATGTGTAACTATAATAAATACATCAAATTCACATATTTTGATTGCATATGCAAATTATATAATAATATAATCATATAGTTAAAGAGAACTCCCTCTAAATTAATCGTTGAGAGCTTCATTAGGTGAGCAAAGCATATAGAAGTTGAGTGTTGATCACGATCACATTATCCCCTTATTTGAAGCGATTTGTCCTCAAATCAATATTTGGTACACAAGGGAATAATCTCAAATTTCTCTTGCATATGTATCCAAAACCAATCAATTGGGTCAAATTATTCTCGTTTGTGAGTTTTGATAAGGTTCTTTTCATAATGCTTTGTGGATATGATTAAATTTTAATATTACATTCCACCTTCAAACAGATGGAAAATCAGACAGGTTAGACTGATCTTTAAATACATGGTTGGTGCTGCTGTAATAGATTTTGAGGACTCTTGGGAGAAACATTTGCTAGTAGCCGACTTTACATACAATAATAGTCACTAATCAATCATCAAGATGGCCTCATATGAGGCCTTATATGATAGGATGTGTTACAATCCTTATATCAGACCTTATCATATATGAAATGAATAATGTAAAAATGCATCTTATAATATAATTAAATGCACCATATAATATGCAATGAAATAATGATATGATCATATAATATCTATTATGCAAATATATTATATGTAACTATAATAAATAAATGAAATGCACAAATTTGATTGTATATACAAATTGTATAATAACATAATTATATAGTTAAAGAGAACTCCCTCCAAATTAATCGTTGACATCTTCATTAGTGTGAGCAATGCACGTAGAAGTTGGATGTTGGTCAGGATCACATCATCTCCCTTCTTTAAAGTAATTTGTCCCCAAATTAATGTTTATTACAAAATATAATGATCTAGACTTTATCAGGACAAGCAATTTTTTCTCTTGCATATACATCCAAAACCAACCTATTGGGTCAAATTCTTCTCGCTTGCAAGTTTTTCTTTCATGTTGCTTAGTTGAATAAAAAATGATTATCTTTTAACACTTTTGGGTGTTGTGCTCACATTGTTCAAAAATTTTCACAAACTCAACCTTATGTTACATGCTTCAGAATCTATGATGATAAGAGTGCATGCTTCTTTGGACAAATGTTTCTACTCGAACCCATTAGAAGAACAAAGTCTCGAAGATGCAAAGCATATCTATTTGATAAGTATAATATGAGTGAATCATTAAAAGGTTCTAATGTTTCTCCCTTTAATGTTTCAGATTCGAGGTTGACTCTTTTTAAAGAGAGAGGATGATACATGCATCACAAGCCTCACATCAAAGGAAGATGGACTAACTCGTCCAATTGATCCACATGTTCAAGCCTTGGAAAAGAAGACTAGAACAACAACAGACTTGCAAGGACTTTTTGAATGGGATCCTGACCTTGTTTGGTCAACATGTCTTCTGAAGATACGATTGAATGTATCTTAGCTTTCCAATAGTACTTGAATCACATCAATCCGATATTAGAAACTCACGATACACTTATTTTGTTGAAGATAGTGCACGAAAAAATTTCTATATGTGGATTTTGTAAATATTACGAATTTTTAATATTTGTAATATAGTTTAATATAGGATAACACATTATATTTTAGTATTAGATTTTTTATTTTATTAGGAATTAATATTGAGTTAAAACATTATTCTTAGTTTATTATTATTAGCAATTAGAATTAGAATTAAAAATGATTAATTTATTATTATTTAATTCATTAGTTATATAAAGGATGCATCATTCAACTTTTTTAAATCAAATTTCTTTGATTAATAATGCAATCAGAGTTCATTTTTGCAAGTGTTGATCGCCTTGTGTATTCAAATCATTCTTCATCATTAAGTTTTTTCAAGTTCTTCGTTAGGGAGATCTTCATACTTCAGTTTGCCTTCTCATTACAAATAGGAGGGCATGTTAGAGTCGATTATCGAGTTTTCTTAGTTAATTACGATTAAAAGATTTTATAGGAGAAGTATCTATCAATCACAATTAACATCATTGTCATCATCAAATCACCATTATTGCCCATCAACACCAAAATCCTAATTTGGGCTAAGTTATTTGTATCATATTACATGTTTATCTTTATCTTATTATTTCTATAATATTCCTATTGTCTATTCTCATTGATTTTCCAGCAATCCTAATTCCCTTAAAATCATATATTGTCACCACCCATTATCTAATTCATTCTCGTTCTTTGATCGAGTCTAAACCGCTAGGCTTGATTCTTCAATTTCGAGCAGCGTTTATCACCCCACTGCCATCCCCTATCACCTTATGTATCCCTTTTAAATTTTGCATTTGAATTCATTTTTTCATTATGCATTGAGGACAATGTACATTTTAGGTTTAGAGGTGTTGTTCGATCATTATGTTCATTTATTCCACATATCCTCATGTTTAGATTGGAAATAAGTAGTAAAGTTTCTTTGATCTCTCAACATTAGGAAGTCGCCTCAATTAAGGAAATTTTAAGCTTTTTTGATGATGTTTGATGAGGATAGAATTTAAACTATGACATATAGAAAAGAAATGTGTTAGAATCGTATTGTATTAGAATTTTATTTTTTAAATTCTTGACTCAATTGGTTGTATGCTTTCAATACTCAGAGACATTACAAATTTGTTGAGCTTTGAATTCTCATAGCATCAAAACAACATTACAGCAACAATCAAACTCTCACAATACACTGAAGGTGCCTAACATTAGCTCTAGTAAAAAAAACTCAATCTGCTAGAGGTGCCTAACACTAGATCCATCAAGAAAAAGAAGATAAATTATGTTGGCGGTGCCTAACACTAGCTACAACAATGAAATAAAAAGTTGGAGATGTAGCTACAACATTGTTCGAATCAATAGGTGTGTAAGGCCACTTTTTTCTAATTTCACTAAGTATTGATTGGATACATCCTGCATGCACACAACACCACACTTGTAGGTTTTAGTCTTGGCAAAATGACATCGCATTTCTGTATTAAGGATCACACAATGCTACAACAATGTTTAGTAACAAAACAAAATTATGAGAACTAAAATATGAGTTTAAAATGACTTAGCTTGGAAGCATAATTGTTTTACTTGTGTGTTTATTCAATGCAATGCAGTTGCTTAAGAAAAACAAACGTTTAGGTCTGAGAATGTGATAACTCTCCAAAAGAATTATTATTTAAGACCATTTTACTTAGATTAATGTTGTGATTTAACACTTCATGGATCATTTCTTAAGTATTTTTGTATTAATTGCATCATATGCATCATTATAGTGAGTCAGTGGATTTTGTCCTAATTATGCTACTTTTTGTGACACTAATCTACTCTGTTGTTTGCATGTTATTCAATGTTATCAGTTATTGTTTCAAGTTTTGGGAGTTAAAATTGACATTTCGTCCAGATTCATTGTTGTGTTCACGTTATCAAGGCATTGATGAGTCATTAAAAGGTTATTGTCGGTAGTCTAGAATCTTATTATGAAAAAGGAGTCTCAATTTAATACGGGGTTTAAAATTTTCTTTTGAGGGTTTAGAATATTATACTAAGGAGGTGGAAACAAATGAATAGGAGGCTAGTTTTTTAGGGTTTTTCTTAATTCCTTTATTTTTTTTACCATCAACCATAGCTACTTATGAAACTTTGGGAAGAGCGACAACTAGATGTGAAGGTAAAGTCACTACACCAAGAGGGTGGTGGGTGGTGATCGATGAGATCATGAACAACAATAATGATGAAACAAATTCGAGAGGGGGTTCTATTTTTTCTTAGTTGAAATACATTTTAATTAGTGTAGGATTTGTTAAACCTTGGATGTTTATATTTTTAAGTATATTTTATGAATTTCATATTTAATTAATTTTTTACATTGATTTATTTGGTGTTTGCTCAATTTTATTAAGGTATTTAGCATAACGATATATATTTACCCATTCATTTCATTGAGAGGTGAGTGACATTATATGAGCATTGGATTGAAAAGTGAGTTTCATTGTCAGAGCATCAACGACTGTGAGAGTAGCGTTTCAATGTTGAGAGATTTAGCTTACTGATTTTCATAATATACTTAGCGAATTTTTGTGTGTATAGAGATATAACACTGGAGTGAGTTTTTGTTTGAAATCCATCGAGAGAGGTAAACCTGGTAAGTTAATGTTAGACGCATCAATCTTATTCTTGTTTCATCATTGATTTCTTGAGTACGTTTAACAATACCATAATCTTTAGCTTGAGTCGAACCACTACTTCCATTACAACTGATGTGATTCCCTTCATCTTTTCATTCTCATATGTATTTTAGGTTTATATTCGTATTGTTTTGTTCATAACACCAACCTCACAATTTCTGTTATCTTTCTTACTTAATATTATAAGAATTATCTGAGTAATACTATTCTTTGTGGGATACGATACACAATGCATTATTTTACATCCATTTTATTACTTGATATGGTAGTGTATAATTCCACTCATTATCTCTACACTATTGCACACATCAATTACCATTGAATTATGAAGTAGAGTTTGGGATATATTTCAACTAAGAACTATTCTAGTGTCTATGGAACCTTATCATATGAAACCATATGACTAAGAAAATTAAAGGCATAGTTGCAAGAGTTGTTAGACTAGGGTATTAAATAACTTAGTATATTACCTTACGATGCTCAAATATTATTCATGAAAGAAAAAGATGGATCATTGATATTATGTATAAATTACCACCAACTTAATAATGTGATGGTAAAGAATAAGTATATATTGTTTTGGATCGATGACCTTTTGATAAGTCCATAAAAAGAATATTTTCATATCTTTTTACTTAAGTTATTGTGTGTCTAAAAGTCGTTGTCATAGTATATTAGTTGCATTTGGTTGAATTTAGGTCATATTTGCATGTGGTGGGTAAGTTTTACCTAGGTAAGATTTATTTGGCTTAACTGATACAGCTGAGGAGGAATGTTCTTTGTTGGCTGTATTGATTCGGAAAATAACGAAGGAATAATTTATTTGTTGAGACAACAACTATTTCCCAGGGCAAGAGTAATATAAGAAGACGACATGAGGAATAGATTTATCTTGCCAACGCAAGATTTATCTTGCAGATTTGATGTGGCTCAACAATTGCTGACGTCATTTGCCTAACTTCACCTTCACGTACAGTCACGCCCTTCAAGAAATTGACCACCTTCAGTCGCCTTTCTATTTATATTATGGGTAAGTCAACAAGGGTAATTAGGGAATATACAAGGACACAAACCCTAGGAATTACCATTATAAATGCCCCATTATAGTTGCAGGAGGAAGAAAAGCAAGGATAGGATTTACCTTAGGCGTGGAGTAAGTAGCTGCAGTACCTTAGCTTCCATCGTTCCCCCACTCGACCATCCTTGGTTCCCTCTAGAGCCAGACTTCATCGAAGAAGCAGCTAGGTCCTCAAGAGAGGCCAGTTGCTGGAGCAGGCGTGGTGGTGGTCAGAATGTCACAGTAGAACTCTGTTTGGGAGTGTTTCTTCATTTGTTCTTAATTTTCGATTCTCTTGAAAGGGATTTGATGTAAGGAATTTCTACCTTAAATTGATCGTGGATCTAGAAAGAAAGCAAAACAACCTGCATAAGTGAATGGCTCAAAGAGATGGCTTAGTGGTTGATGTAATGGTAAAATTGAGGGCTATTTATGTTATGAGAAATGGTAGTGGAAGTATGTTGATATGGCTACGGTATGGGTGATGAAATAAAGGATTGTTGGTGAGGATAGTATCTTAGAATGACCAAGGAAGAACCAATTCAACGATGAGCAAAGACCCAACCTTAAAAATTTTTCTAAGGGGTGGTAACAAAGGACTTGGACCTACTATCTATAGAGAGATAGGAACCACAAGTCTCAAGGAAGAAGGGTTGCCACTACAAGTAATAAAATTAACTGACAAGTCGATAAAAGTCACAAGGACTTGAGAAAATATAATAATCTCACTTATATTAAATGAAAGGTTTGTTTAAAAATGAATGGGACTATCCTATTTATAGATTTTGAAGGGACTTGGCTGAATGGATACATGGTGGTTCGGCCAGCCCTTGTGTCCCTCTAAAATGACATAATTAATTAATAAATAACATGAAAACATAGGTGTTGGTTCGGTTGAATAGAGGGGGCATGTCTCATGGCCGAATAGTGCTTGAATCCCTTCAAGTTGGCGCCAATTTGGAGGAGAAATGATGCTTGGCTGAATGGTTATGTTGCCATTCATATTGACACCTAAAACAGGTCACACACATAGAACATGGCTTGTCTGGTCACAAGGAGGCTTATGGTGTAGCATTATGTGTAGGATGAATACTAAGCATGTGCAGTAGCCTTGGGTGTGAGTTGAGTTATCTTCAAGCTTGTATGGATCTAGCTAGGTAACAATGTAAGGGCTTGTATTGAATGATCCTCTTAGCAGTGATCTCCCAAGCTTCATAATAGTATATTCAACTATGTTTAGCTACAATTGATGTCACTTTTAGCAACTTGTATGCAAATAGTCAAACTAGCTGAGATTAGCTAGCCTTGAGCTCCTCTAGCTGAGTTAAGCTTCTCATTGTGCTCCACGAGCTGCCATGATGTTTGTGAGTTGATTGTGAGCTGTATATGGATCCCAAATACTCCAACAGGCTGCCCCAATGTGTGCCATGCTCCCATGTACCTTCATGTGCAAAGAAAACAAGGTAAGTCAAAGGTATTGAGCTTGTATGATTCAATTACCTTGCTGCCATACATGATTATGACCTTGTGAGCTATGAATGCATGACATGAGCTAAGTATATCATTATATAACATATGTAAACTAATGTATAAGATCTAGGAGCTAAAATGAATGCACATGAGCTAACAAATGAATGAATAAGTATGCTGCCATTTCATGAATGTAATAAATCATGATTAAATGAATTCAAGATTATTCTAACATGCTTAACATACTTAAAATAACAATGTACATCAATTATAAAGATGTGTATATGCTAAGTTTTTCTTTATCTATTAAAACATTATACAACTTAACATTGTTTTTTACTAAGTTGTCGAATGAATTAAAAGCTTCAAGATATTTAGTTAAGAGTACTTCCGTGAATTGTTTGTCCCTTGATCTAGTAATGGGACCTTGAGACATCACTTATGGATTCAAGGTAGGCGTGACCACATCAAGCTTGTACTTAAAGTTTAATTTATTGGATGATATTTGCCACACAATGAATTGTTTTACTTGGTGTTGGTTATGGTTGTGATGAAACTTTATTTTATGTTTTTGAATAAAGAAGTTTGTTTATGCTTAATATTGTTTTGTTTATTGTTTTAATATTTTGCCTTGACACTGTAAGAGCTTCGAGAGATTGCATGGTGCCTAGACAAAATATTCCTAGATTTTGTAAGAGCTTTCAAGAGATTGTCATTCCTCTAGGAATAGATGACTAAATTTGAGAGATTCAGGAAAGATCTACGTGAACAACGAGACTGATCCGGGATGGTGAGGAACTAATCTGTCTTAGAGATAAGGAGAGGGTTTTAGTTGACTAAAAGGGGTAGTTACTTGATTAGGATAGGCAACGAATGCAGTTTACGTTGAGGGGTATTTTGTAACAAAAGTTTGACAAACCAAGGGTTGTAGTTCACGCCGAGTAGTATTGTTGTAGCAACCGACCTTGAATACTCTAGTAATCCTGTCGGTCAACTTAAGTATAACTCACTAATTCATTCTAGACATAGGATAATTTTTCATATTAGCAAAGCCAACCAAAGTGCTCCGTAAAGAAGTCTTCAAATGTGATGTTTCTTTGAATATATTTAACCCAATACTTTTATTTGCTTTAATAATTTTGATTTGTTTACTTTTGAAATTTTTCCTTGCCTCGACTATAGTTTTCTGCATCACATACTTTACGATAGTTCTTGCTTAGACAAAACTTTTCCATTAGTTTATTTCTTTTAGTATTACTTATTTTTGTTTCAACAAGAAATTTAGGACTAGTTGATGATACCTTGTTCTAGCTATAGAAAACAACAACAATTCTCACTAATCCCTATGGAGACGATACTCAACTCACTATTATATTACTTGCATCGCACATATTTTCTTTCCCTAGCATATACATTTACTAGCGATCAAGTTTTTAGCGTCGTTGCCAGGGATTGGCAACTGACAAAATTTTGATAATTTTTTCCATAGTAAATTTTATTTTTCTTGTCACATTTTATTTATTTAGTCTAAATTGTTTGTTTATTTTCTTTTAGAGGTTTTTGTCATTGCATGACCCTGATATCTACTGGTGAACCATTAGAACCATTTGACCCTAAGATCGACATTCATTTAGGCAAAGGCAACGCAACCAATGAGCCATATATTATATGAATCGACTACAGTATCAAGCCGATAACAATATTGGAGATGAGGCAGATCCCGATGTCGCAACAAATAATCTTCCTAGAGACTGCAAGACCATGAGCAATATGAGATCACTTGAATCCGATTCTTGACGATCTCCACCCAGGAATCGTGGCACCTAAAATACATGCAACCCATTTTGAACTTAAACTGGTGATGTTCAACATGATAAACTCCATCGGTCAATTTGGTGGCTTGCCTAATGAGGAATCTAGACAGCATGTCAGTGCCTTCCTTGAAGTGTTCGATTCGTCCATGCAACAAGGAGTGCATGAAGATGTGCCGAAGCTTAAAATTTTCCCATATTCTCTACGCGACCGAGCAAGAGCTTGGCTTAGTGGAGTCCCTTATGAATAAATGGAATCTTGGGATGACTTGTGAAAAAGTTTTTTGCTTTGTTACAATCTGCCCAACATGCACACCCAGCTCCGCAATGACATCTCAAGTTTTTGCCAAGGTGATGAGGAATCTATGTACGAGTGATGGAACAAATATAAAAGGTTGCTTTGCAAGTGTACTAACCACAGATTCCACGATTAGACTCAAGTCGTGATGTTTTACAATAGAGTAAATGCACCCACTCGCTTGATGTTAGACACGTCAGCAAATGGCACTTTACTAGATAAATCGCCCAAGGAAGCTTTTGATATCCTCGATAGGATAGCCAATAATGACTATCAATTCCCATATGCAAGACTTAGGATCGGAAGAAGAATATATGGGGAATATTAATTTGATAGTAAGGATTCAATTTCTGCCCAACTTTAATCTATGACCAACATGCTTAAAAATTTGTAGCATTACAGCGAGGTGAAAGAAGTAAAGGCAACCAACTCAGCATGCATTCTATACCAAGGAAACCATCATGAAAGTGAATACCCAAAAAACCAGGAGTCCATTAATTTCATGGGTAACTTTAATAGAAGCAACAACAACCCCTGTACTAATACATACAATCTGGGATGGCGACAACATCCAAATTTTGCATGGGGTAATCAAGGGAATAACAATAATTATTATCCATGAATTGTGACTACTAAATATGATCGCGAAATATGTGCAAGTATACACAATCGAACAAGTAATATAATGATGAGTGAGTATCGTATCCATAGGGATTGGAGGAAATTTATAAGTTCAGTAAAAGCAATTAATTACTTTACCTAAGTATAGTTAGTGATGATATGTACAAATGAAAATGTTGTGGCAAAATGAAATGGATGTTGTTGGGAATGGAATGATAGTGTGATGTGGAAGCAAATGGAGATATCATGGAAAAATGGATGCAAATGTCGTGACAAATTAAATTATGTTTAGTGCAATCAAATGAAAATGTAAAGGCAAAACAAAATGTAAGTACTGGACTTGAATAAAATGACTTGACAATCCTCACACAACAAGCAACTATGGGAATGAATGATAGGAGCCACTTAGGAAACTTTAGTCTACTTCTCAATATGCTCTTACTTCTATGCCTTATTTGCCCGACAGAGTTTATAATGGTGCCCTATGCTATCTCTAGTCAAGGGACTCACAGGTTCAGGATGCCATGGCAAAACCTATTTGCGTTAGCAAGTGTTGGGATCCTATTGGTTTAGATAATAGAAAATGTCACGAAAATACCACTTAACGGAAGCACTAGCATCTAACCTCTCGAACGAACACTACTCCTTATAGTCGATAGAAATCCTAACATTGTGTTTAAGGTTGGATTAGACCAAGTTACTATCTAGAACCCCTTGCTTATATTGATCCTCCCTAGTTTCTCTCGAACACAAGGATATACTACTTAGTCATTCTCTCGAACAGTAAGAAATCTCCTAAGGAATGGATACTCTTATAGCTCATACAACCTTAAGGCATTAAACATCATAAGCAAAACAAATATCAGCATATAAAAACAACCATCCATTAAAATAAAACTTAAATATTCATAAGGAACTCTTACCAAATAAGACTAGTTCATGGTGGGGTTAGAATATTCCAAGCAACAAGACATGAAATTAATCCGTTCCATACAACCCAAATGAGATAATTGAAAACAAATAACAAAGGCATGGAGGAAAAGCCTTTGACGTGCGCTGTCGGAGCTCCCCTCGGCCACCACAAACTACCCTATCTCGCTAGCTCCTCTCAAATGCTTAGCTTGCTACTCCCTCGAGCTTTCTAATGGAGGAATGCCACGGCAAAAGCGATTGACAGAAAAAGAAGGAATATTTTTCTTCCAGCAGCTTCTTCACTCTTTTCTCAAAAATAAAGTCTCTTAATATGGTGGCTTAATCTCTTATTTATAGTGGGGAATAAACCTAGGGTTTGTGTCAAAATTATCATAGTACCCTAAAGTTCATTCCTTTCACGTGAGAGATGGTGCAGAGGTGGTAGTAGGCCCCTCATGTGTGGCTAGCAGCAGAAATCACATGTAAATAATGACACTTATCTCTTAATAAAATATCTTCTTTTATATTTTCTGCCCAGAAATGTCGTCCGAGTTGTCTGCATTTGCATTCTACTCAGTATTTCAAATTAGTGTTCCCAAATCTTACATATCAATAAACAAATCACCTTCCCCATAACACAACATCGATTTCAAAATAAAATATCGTGACAAAATATATTTCCACCACATGAAACTATATGCTCCTAAATGCATCTATATGATCCTATATGCGCTCTTAGACAGTCAATAATTTAAGTGAATATGCCCTAAATATGGTCTTTTTACGGAGTTATCACACCCCAAACTTAACCTATTTCTTTTCCTCAAACAATGGATAGTATTAAGCAAAATAAAAATACCATGGCAAGTTCAGTTTCAAGCTAGTCATATGGGATAGAATGTCAACCCTCAGAACAGTTAGCTTCAACATGCTAGACTAATTTGAGAAATCAAGTATTGTCCCCTAGGGCAAGATCCTTTATGTGAGTGTGTGCGTGTTTGTATCAAGTCCATGTTTAACAAACCTAGAAAATTTATAAGCAAGCTCTCTTGTTTTTCCACGACATTTACAAGTTTACGCTAACATTGTTTTATTTTTCTTGTTTAACACTACTACGAGGGGAGTCAGCCCATCACACCTACCATCCCGCACTCTTGGTGAAAGGGAGCATACCTTCCACCCCCAAGCTAGTAAGGTAGAGCCATCCCGTGATTAATTTTATTTACTCATATGTCGTGGCTACCATTTATTTAAATGCAATTTCCAAGAAATACCGTAACATAACAGAGTGTATCTCTACAGATATGCCGAAGCATTTATTCACAATTTCATTTTTTAATTTCATGTGGGGTTTTCATCATTCATTATAAAAGTTTTATGCCAAGGCATGCAAGAGTTCTCTTATAAAAAAAATTATAGGTTCCTTAAGAATAGAAAACATACAATCGTGTATCAAAAGTTACAAAAAAACAAGTCCTAGAGTTGATTCCATCATCCTCAATAGTCATGTATATTCAATTCTAGCCATAAAGAGTTCATCATCATCGGGCATCATTAATTTATTCCAGAAAACTAATTCTAACACTTACTAATGTCAGGACATATTCATTATACTAATACTATCATACAATGATTTGAGATGCCCTACCTCCCCCAGACTTAAGAGAAACATTGTCCGCAATGCTAAATAAAAACTAAGTAAAACTAAACTACATGCTATGCAATGCAAGGTACCTTGGCTATTTATGTTGGTAGGGGTGCGGCGGTCATGCGACGCAGGCGCTTGCGTAATGGTGTGGGGCTAGAGTGTTCAGAATCTGATGCTGATGCATGAAGGGGTCCTAAGGTCTTCCAAGATTGAGGTGAATTGAGGTTCCTCACGTTTAGACACCTTCTTCAAATAGCATCGACTCTTGTGCAAAGGGAATTGCTGCGAACTTTTCGATTGTGTTGCATCATATGGCTTCTTGAGCTGCGGCTATGTTGTTAGAGTTTGTAGTTAGGGCTCAGTCTCTTATTGCTCGGTTGTAGGCACTCTGTGAATTGGGTCAACATCTCTCGGCTTATCCTCATTATCTAACTATTGAAGATCTTCTGATGTCGTGGCATTCGCAGATGTTCGTAAAAGTGTATCAGTTAAGACTGGAAGATCAATAGCTTCATGCAGAAGGAGCTCCATGAAGGTTGTTTCCACATCCTCATCTCGTCACATGATGTAGGCAAAGAATGTTATTAGGTTATTGGTCAAATTCACCACTTGGTCCTGGGTCTACTTGGCCAGAAGTATTTCAATTTATTGTGGCATTTGTGCAGATAGGTGGACATCATCAACAATGTCAACATTTGTGCCAACACCAATTGAGTCTTCTTTCTAAGTGGGTGCAACTACTGTAGGGGCTTTACCCTTGTCCACATGTTTGGGAGTCTATTATTTTTGAAACATCTTAAATTATTATGGCAATTTTGTCACGTTCGAACAAAGCACCAATATAGACCAAAATACCCCACACATATAACAGTTATACCTTCAAAATATTTTGCGCTGACAATTCGTGTCTTTCACATCTGAATTGTAGGACCTTTGCAACAGTCCTCTCTTCTTCAAAGTGCTCTCTGCATAAAGCTGAATGGTAGTGGAATGAGATCTCTTTTCACTCTTTTTTGCTGTGGAAACTTGTAATCATTTGGGCAACAAATTCTTTGAAGAGGTCGGGGTCATCCCTATGACAGTAGCCACCATCATGTATGACCTTGTTCTTTCCTAGGCTATTCAAGTAAGGAAGCAAAACAATACTAACAAGAAAATTGACAATGTCAGCACACCACAAAATTATCGCGACAAATAATAATTTCTCATTAGGGAATTTTTCCATGATCTCCATTTCATTCCTTAATTCTTTTATAATTTCTAGCCTAGACAGATGGGTAGTTACTTGTGGTTTAGGATGAGTAAATTCAATAGAATCCAATGGTTCTAATTTTATACATGGTCTAGCTATGGTTAATCTAGATTGACTCATCTCCTTTAGAATATCCTCGAGCTCCTCTTTGTCTTCTTCATCAAGCTTCAAGCGATTATCAGTGCATAAAAAATTTGTTGCGGCAAAATTCTGTAACTTTCCTTTTATCATCAACTCCTACTGATGGGGGCTTTTCTTTTACCGTGATTCTTTTTTCTTATCTTCATTGGCTGCACTCTTCGAACCCTCATCATTGTTTTTCAGCGAATGTGAATCTTCTTGCACCTTTGGATCTTCATGCATAATTTCGTGATCTGGCTCTCCAAATGTCTCCCCCTAAACTTAGCATCTTTATAGAATTTTGTGTCACTTCTTAAGGTGAATGTACCACAATGCTCCATATCTTGAGCCTTAGTGACTTCAGTATCGCTAGGTAGGCTGTCCTATGGGTAAAAATGTAATGTCGTAGAAATTTGGCCAACCTGACCCTCCAAGGCCCTCAAAGATCAGTTGTGGCTTTGAAGCAAAGCTCATTGATTTTTTTATGGAGGTAGTAAGGTATTGTAGCATGATCTTCGTGGTTGTTATAAAATCTTGAATTGTAACCTCCAAAGAGCTTGTGTTGGATGAAGATGGCACTCCCTCGTTAGAATTATGCCATGGTATATTCGTTTGAAAACCCTAGGAGTCATTGAAGTTTTGCTGCCTAGTAACCTGACTAGCATTGTTGGTTCCTTGATTCCCCCAAGGGAAGTTTGAAAGCTGACTCCATTCAGGATTGTAGGTGTTAGAATAGGGGTTGTTATTGCCTCAATTATAGTTCTCTATATAGTTGATGGACTCTTGATTGGCCAGACACTCACTCTCATGGTGATTTCCATGACATAATAGACATGTAAGTTGGTTGCCTTCTCTTCTTTCTCCTCACTTGATTGTTACAAATTCTTCAACATATTGGTGATGACAGAAAGTTTGACGGACACGAAATTCGTAGTATCCAACTCAAATGTCACAGGTGTTTTTCGCCCGGCTCTAAGCCTTGAAGATGAAAATTGATAATCATTGTTGGCAATACAATATAGAATGTTAAATGCCTCTGTAGGTTATTTATCGAGTAATGTCTCATTTTTCAAGGCATCTAGCATCATCCTCATGGGTGCATTGACTCCATTGTAGAACATCACAAGTTGAGTCCAGTCCTGGAATCCATGATTGGGGCACTTGTGAAGTATCGATTTCATCACTCATACATAGACTCTTAATCTTCTTGGTGAAAAGATGCTATGATATTCCTAAGATAGTTGTTTATATTCAGTGGATTATGTCATAGCAAAAGTTTTTTGCACAAGTCTACCCTTGACCTTATCAAGCAAGAATGTAATCCATTAAGCCATGCCTTTGTGTGATCTTTAAAGAATATGCAAATAACTTCAATTTCAACACATCTTCATGCACACCTTGTTATCCAAAGGAGTCACAGACCTCCAAAAATGCCCGAACATTTTTCATTGCATCCTCATTAGGAGCACCACCAAACTGTCCAATCAATTCCAACATGTCAAACATAACTGATTTTAGCTCGAAGTGCGTTGTCTGAATCTTGGGTGCCATAATTCCAGGATTTAGGTCATCCATGATAGGGTGTAAATGATCTCAAATAGTACGAGGCCTAGCTGCATTCCCATCATTCAAAATTACCTCGACATTATGATCTTCCTCTTGACCAATTCCTTGATTTTTGATCTGATACACGTTTGCTTGAGCACGTTGAGTACATAAAATTAAAACATGAAAAATACAAGGAAAATAATAAGTAAAACTATACAAAAAAATGAACAAGTAAAATAAAAATGCTATGACAAAACTAATTAACTTCTTGTTGCCAATCCTCGGTAACGGCACCAAAACTTGTCCACAAATTGTGAATACTAAATAGGGTCTCGAAATATGTGCAAGTATACACAATCAAACATGTAATACAGTGATGAGTGAGTATCATATCCACAGGAATTGGAGGAAATATATAAGTTCAGTCAAAGTAATTATGTACTTTACCTAAGTACAGTTAGTGATGGTATGTACAAATGAGAATGTTGTGGCAAAATGAAATGGAAGTTGGTGATGGTATGTACAAATGAGAATGTTGTGGCAAAATGAAATGGAAGTTGGTGGGAATGAAATGATAGTGTGATGTGGGAGCAAATGGAGATTTTGTGGAAAAATGGATGGAAATGTCGTGAAAAATTAAATTGTGTTTAGTGAAATCAAATGAAAATGTAAAGTTAAAACAAAATGTAAATACTGGACTTGAATAATATGGCTTGAGAATCCTCACACAACAAGCTACTATGGGAATGAATGATAGGAATCACTTAGGAAACTTAAGTCTACTTCTCAGGATAGTCTTACTTCTATGCCTTATTTGCCCGACAGAGTTTACTAATAGTGCCCTATGCTATCTCTAGTCAAGGGACTCGACAGGTTCAGGATGTCATGGCAAAACCTATTGGCGTTAGGAAGTGCAGGGATCCTATTGGTTCAGATAACAGAATATGTCACAACAATACCACTTAGATACAAAACTAGCATCTAACCTCTCGAATGAGCACTACTTCTTTTAGTCGATTGAAATCATAGCCTTATGTCTAAGATTGGATTAGGCCTAGTTACTATCTAGAACCCATTGCTTAAGTGGATCCTCCCTAGTTTCTCTCAAACACTAAGGATATTGTACTTAGTCATTCTCTCAAACACTAAGCAATCTCCTAAGGAATGGCTACTCTCGTAGCTCTTACAACCTTAAGACATTAAACATCATAAGCAAAACAAATATCAACATAGAAAAACAACCATCCATTAAAATAAAACTTAAATATTCATAAGTAACTCCAACCAAATAAGACTAGTTCTGGTGGCTTCATCTCCCATTTATAGTGGGGAATAAATGTAGGGTTTTGTGTCAAAATTACCATAGTAACCTAAAGTTCATTCCTTTCACGTGAGAGATGGTGCAGATGTGGTAGTGGGCCCCTTATATGTGGCTGGAAACAGAAATCACGTGTAGACAATGACACCTCGCTCTTAATAAAAATATGTTGTTTTATCTTTTCTATCTAGAAATGCCATCCGAGTTGTCGCGACATTCGTATTCTGCTTAGCATTTCCAATCAGTGTTCCCAATTCATGCACATTATTAAACAAAGCACCTTCCCCATAACACAACATCAATTTCAAAATAAAATGCAGCGACAAAATATATTTCCACCACATGAAACTATATGCTCCTAAATGCATCTATATGATCCTATATGGGCTATTAGACACAATCAATAATTTAAGTGAAAATACACTAAATATGGTCTTTTTACGGAGTTACCACTTATGCAGGCAATTTCAACAAGCTACAACAAAATGTTTCTGGACACTCAAGTTTGTAACATCAACAGATGTCATGGCAAGGTAATAAAAAGAGTAACATATTCTTCAAATTCGAGCACTCTTGAAGCTTCATTGCAGAAATTTATGGCCTCAGACAAATAATTCACGGCTTCAACAAAAACCTTGATTCACGAAAACTCATTGATCGCTTGGAAATGTATATGCTAAGGAAAGCAAATATGTGCAAGTATACACAATTGAATGAAGTAATAAAGGGTAAGTGAGTTATCGTGTCCTCGGGGATTGCTCAGTTCTTTTAAGTTTCACTACAACTAGAACTAGTTATCACAAGCTAATTCCTGAAGTCTTGTCAAACTAGAAAACTATTAGTAACAAAATAAAGAAAGAAAATTTATTATAAAGTATGGTTGTAGATAAATTTGGTCGAGGCAAAATAAATATGAAAAATTATCGAATTAAATTAGACAAAGCAAAGACAAACGTTGATTCAAATATATTCAAAACAACCTCACATATTCAGACTTTTCACATAGCACTTATGCTAATATTTTGTTATGAAAATCAATTATTTTACGTCTAGAATGATTTGTTATGATATGCTTAAGCTACCCGATAGGATTACTGAGTATTCTTAAATGGTTGTTATGGCAATACTACTCAGCGTTTACTATAACCCTTGGTTTGTTAGACTGTTATTGTATCAATACCTCTAAGCGTGAACTATAATTGTTGTCTATCCTACACCAGTATCTATCCCTTTTAGTCGATTGAAACCCTCTCCTTATCTATAAGGTAGGCAGGTTAGAACATCACCATCCCAGATTCATTCCATTGTTCATGTAGATCTATCTTAATTCTCTCAAATCTAAGAATCATTATTTAGACAAACGTAAATCTCTTGAAGCTCTTACAGTTCAAGACGTGTTTCATATAGACTCCAGTCAATCTCTTGAAGCTCTTACAGTGTCAAGGAAAAATATTTAAACAATGAACAAAACAAACATGAGAAAAATCATAATTCATTATTCACAAAATAGAAAATAATTGTTTTGGCAAAACAAAGACTAACACCAAGTAAAGCAGTTTATGGTGCTGTCAAATAGTGAACTAAAGTATCATCATTTTAATACAAACCCAAGAAAATTAAAGAAATTAAGAACAAAAGAAGAATGACTTCCAAAATTGAGGTCTCTGTTATGACATCTCTAATCAACACTGTGCCTGCCCTGACGGCCAGCCTCTCTTGAGGCCTGACCACCGTTCTTCTATATCCTGGGTATGGAGGACACCAAGGAAGGTCAGTTGGAAAATAGTGGGGAAGCCCTGAAGTTTCTATATCACGCTTCAGTTAAATCTCTTCTTGCTTCCTTGCCTCCTTTTGGCGGCTGGGGCTGGGTATTTATAGAGGGAAATCTCCTAGGGTTTCGTGCGATTAAAGATTCACTAAATACCCATTGTTTTCTTGTCCAGGATAAAAAAAAGGAAAGACAGCTGGTTGTTTTCAGAACCTTGAGGGATTGCTTACACGTGAGGGTAGTCGTACAGCTGCCGTGTGACATAGGCAATTCCTCATATCCACTTTAGACTTGTCAGATAACTTTGTTGTGGCGAGATAAATCAGCTCCTCATTTTCTTTATCTTCTATATTCAACTGGCCATTGCGAAATACTTTGTCGTGACTGAAATGTTTTTCTTGAGATAATTTCCTACACATACACAATCCACATAAGCCCTTTCTCCTCGGCAGCATCAGACAAACCAAATAAATTTCTCCTAAGAAAAACTTATCCACTACATGCAATTATGACATAAATGCAACTAAATGCAAGTAATATGTTGTGAACACTTTGTTTAGACGAGCAATAACTTAAGTAAAATGACTAGAAATAGAGTCTTTTTATAGAGTTATCACACACCCAAACTTAAGCTATTGCTTGTCCTCAAGCAATGGACAATAACTAGAAAAAAATTAAGATTGTCATGGCAAAGCAGTATTAAGAAAATCATGTGGTTTAAATTTCATCCCTCAGCAAAAAGTTGGCCTCAAAATGTTTGACTGTCATATCAGTAAAGTACATTCCCTAGGCAAGATTCCTTGCTAGCGTGTGTGTGTGATTGTAATCAGTCTATGCATTAATGTAAGTAGAAAACTTCAATTAAGTGATTTTGTTTTGTCAAGGCGTCAAATTATTTGCCAGGTGCATTTTCCACTCCTATTTATTCATTAAATTTTTTTTTTGAGTCAGCTCATCACACCTACCCTCCCATGCTCTAGGTGAAAGGGAGCATACCTTCCACCCCCAAGCTAGTCGGGTAGAGTCATCCTGTGACTACTTTTATTCACTCATATGCCTATGTAACCCTTAATTTTATGGAGTTTTATTGTTATGTCATTACATAGAGGAGTGTCCCTTTTATTCTTCAAGTTTTAAATGCTAAGGAGTTCGACTTTAACCTTAAAATTCTTCGATGTCTCGGTAAGCAGAGAGTTTTTTCCTAAAAATTTACTAATCATCTTAAGTAGAGACAACCTACAATTGTGTTTATAATTTTTCAAAGAATCAGGTCTATGGACGGTTCTCTCCTTTCGATTGCCTTAAAAATAATTATGGCGTAGGCAATTAGATTGTTCTTTCATCATCGGGAATCCCTAATCCATTCCAAACAATAGACTTAACATACTTATATCATGAAAACCAAAAGTTTTAACCAATTATCATCAATTGATTTTTAACAAAGTGTGAGGCAATACCTCCCCCAAAACTGAGGGATGCATTATCCTCAATGCATGAGAAATCAAAATACATAAAACTAAATGCAAGTGTAGATGCAGAGAAAAAATAAAAATAAAAATGCAAACTTACTGTAGTGGGGTAGCTTGACTGTACGCCCGCGTTCTGTGTTGTTTTGGAATAGGGGGACTCTCGGGTCCCATATCTTCTCCTATAATCTGTAAGGGGGATGGTTTAAGGACATGACTTGACGTTCACTTAATACATCGCATAGTGCTCATGGCTCATGCTGGTGTTTGTTGTTCTTCAATTTGGGTGGGTTGTGCGGGAATTACTAGAGTCTAGCTTTGATCTAATTCAGCAGTTGGTGTTGTGTGGTAGACGGGAGACTGTTCTGGTGCTTGCATGGGTGCGGGTTGATCAGAGACTAAAATGAAATCATCTTCAGCAAAGAATTCAGGTGGAATCTCTTGAGTGCTTTCAGAGGTACATAAGGCGGAGCCATGAAATTCATTTGTGTCACCGTGGCCTTCTTTCGATATGGGCGAGACATATGTGGCCAGTGTTGGAACATCTGCGGGGACTTCTGGGAGAGCATTTTATGTCGAGCCATTGAATGTACTACCACCAGTAGTGTGTTTCAGGATGACATCAAGGAAGGGCGGCAAGTCTTCACTGGTTATTAGGAGCAACTCCCTGAAAAATGCGTTGAGTTGTGTATCCCTTGCCTTGACATAGCCAAAGAAGATCTCCATGTGATTTTCCAGACGCTCGATCTTCTCACATTTTTCGCGTATTTGTGACCACTGCTACCATTCTGGCCGCGGCGACATATTTGGCTCCTTTTTCCAGACTCTCATGTGGGGCATTATCGTCAAAGCTCATGAACCATGGCACTTTCTTCTTGGTTATTCCCTCCTTTGACTTGATAAATTCATCGAATGGTTCTTCAGGACTTTTTTCTTCCTGCACAAAGCAGTTATCAGGATAGGAAATAAAAGATTACCTCAGTTTCTTTTTGCGCAGTCGTGGATTTGCTCAAAGATAATTTCTCCAAAATTGATTGCTCGCCCATAAATTATCGAATGTAACAACATCAATCTTTCCACTAGAACGGTCGTGCTGTGGGAGGTCGACATTAGCTTTCGCTTTAGAATGTGATTTCACAACTTTAGTATCGGCTTAACGGCTCAACATTTTACCCGCTTCCTTGTTGGAACATTTCCCTTAAATTCGGCCCATCCAAAGCAGAGGTCTTCAAGGACTCCACTATAGGTTTCTTGGTCCGCCTCAGCCACAAAATTCTTGTGTTGATCCTCCACATTTCCCAACTTAAAAAATTAGTTGAGTGCTGATAGGGTAAAACGAATGAGTTTCCCTCTCACATAGACGAAATATTGGGATGGGCCTTCAAGATGGGCGTAAAATTCTCGAACAATTGCCAGCGCTACGACCCTAGGTTGCCGAGCAAATTTCTCACATTTATGCTTTCTAACCACATCCATCACTTCTAGTTTGAATTGTTCTTTATTTTATGATGGAAAAACGAAACCAACCTCCAAGTATACTTGCCATTTTTTGAGGTTTTTGAAACGTGATTCGGCTTCATCCTCCAAGATGGATTTTTCTTTGATCTTGCCATGGTACTTGTTGTTACATGGTTTTTTCGTGGCTACAAGGAAGGAGAAATATTAAAGAATTTTTTAAAGAAAGAAACTGTGGGAACGATGGGGAAGATGGAGTGTAAGTTTATTTTTTGGAAATATAATGGGTGGTTTAATCAGAGCAAATCGGTCAAAACAAGTGGGAAAACATATGGCATTAATATCTTAATAATTAATTTGACATAAAGTGGGGAAAATATAATTTTCCCTATTTATAATTGCCGCCAAAACCTTCTTATATTAGGGTTTCTCTTCCTCCCATGTGTAAGTTCTCACCCATGCTGCCACGTGTACCTTGTATGCCAACAAAGAATAGAAAGAATAAAGTTAAACAAATAACTAGTGCATAAAATAACTTAATTTATTTATGTACATGATTCGTTCTTGAGGTAACGAATTTTTTTTACGTAAGTAAAGCAAACTCTTGGGCATCCTGTGATGTTGATGCCGGTTTATGGCTCATGATTGGTGCTCCTTTGTATTCCTTTAGTCTCTGATCATTCACCATGAAAATGGATACATCATCTCGGTTATTGATTTCTATTGCTCTGTTACTATGGACTTGGTGTACGATCAATGGTCTAGACCATCTTGATTTTAGCTTTCCTGGAAATAATTTGAGTCGTGAATTATAGAGCAGCACTTGTATAGAATAAAATTGCCTTGGCAAAATTTTTCTATCCTGCCATCATTTTGTTTTTATTTGTATAGACTGGCATTTTCGTACGCGTGAGCTCTGAATTCATCCATTTTGATCAGTTCCAAGAGTTTTTTTTTTATCCAGCAAGCTGAGCATCCATGTTCAATTTCTTGATGGCCCAATAAGATTTATGTTCAAGTTCTACAGGCAGATGGCACTCCTTAACGTAGATGAGTTTGAATGGAGACATTCCTAGCGGTGTCTTAAATGTTGTGCGATAGGCCCATAGTGCTTCATCTAGCTTTGGCGACCAGTCCTTTCGGTTTAGGTTGACTACTTTCTCATGGATATATATGATTTTCTGATTAGAAACTTCGCCTTGTCCATTGGTCTGGGGGTGATATGCCATGGCTATCCAATGTCGCACTCCAGATCTTTTCAGCACCTTGGCAATTAATTTGATGTCAAAGTGTGTACCTTCATCACTGATAATAGCTCGCGGTGTTCCAAAACGCCTGAATATGTTCTTGTGCAAAATTTCAGTACGGTCTTGGAATCATTATTAGGTGTTGCAATGGCTTCCACCCACTTGGACACATAGTCTACTGCCAAGAGAGCATATAGATCACCAAAAAGATGTGGAAAAGGGTCCCATGAAATCTATACCCCATACGTCGTAAAGTTCAACCTCTATAATATTTTTCCATGGCATCTCATGTCTCTTTGATATGTTCCCTGTTCGTTGGCACCTATCACACAACTTGTAGAATTCGTGCACATTTTTGAACAAGGTTGGTCAATAGAAACCGGATTAAAGAACCTTTGCCCTTGTTCTCATTCCACCAAAATGTCCTCCATACGGTGATGAGGGTCAATGAAGTAAAATTTATTTGTGTTCTTCTTCTGGGACACATCTTTTTGGGACACATCTTTGGATTATTTGGATGCCACATTGTTTGAATAGGAACGGTTCATCCCAGTAATAGTGTTGTACATCATGTCTGAACTTTTTTCGGCCTTGACTAGGTAAATCTGGAGGTACAATACCACTAACAATAAAGTTGACTATGTCAACATACCACGGCATAGCCGTAACAAATACAATTTTCTCTTCAGGGAAATCCTTTTGGATATATTTCATGTCATAACAACTAATTTTTTTCTAGTCTAGACAAGTGATATGCTACATGGTTTTTGGTACCCTTTCTATCCTTTACCTCTAAATCAAACTCTTGTAGTAATAATATTATCTGATTATCCTAGGCTTTGTATCTTTCTTATTAATCAAATATTTAATGGTAAAGTGATCCGTATGCACAATCACTTTAGTTCCTATGAGGTATAGCCTAAACTTATCGAATGCAAATACTACTGCAAGAAGATCTTTTTCAGTTGTGGTATAGTTTACTTGGGCATCATTAAGAGTACAACTAGCATAGTAGATAACATGAAAGAGTTTACTTTTTTTGTTACCCTAGCACTGCCCCAACTGCATAATCACTAGCATCACACATGAGCCCGAAAGGTTCATTCCAGTATGGAGGAACAACGATTGGTGCTGATGAAAGTTTTTTCTTCAAATCTATAAAAGCATTTAAACAATCATCATTAAATACAAATGGTTGATTTTGTTGAAGCAAAACACACAAAGGTTTTGATATTTGAGAAAAATCTTTTATGAACCGCTTGTAAAAGCTTGTATGTCCCAAGAAACTGTGGATGCCTTTCACGTTAGTGGGTGGAGGTAGGTTTTCAATTACTTCCACCTTGGCATTTTTCCCAATGACTTGAATTTTTTTTTGTGTCCTAACATTATTCCCTCAGTTACCATAAAATGGCATTTTCCCCATTCAGTATTAGGGCGGCTTCTTCACATCATTTCAACACTTTAGATAAGTTGCAGAGGCATCTGTTGAAATCGTCGCCTGAGATGGAGAAGTCATCAATAAATATTTCCATGCAATCTTCCACCATATCCAAAAAAATGGCCATCATACATCTCTGAAAGGCTGCTGGAGCGTTACATAACCCAAATGACATTGATCTAAATGCATATGTACCATATGGACATGTGAAAGTAGTCTTCTCTTAATTCTTCGGTGCTATGGCTATTTTGTTGTATCCCAAATATACATCAAGGAAGCAGTGAAGTGCTTTTCCTGCTAGCATATCAAGCATTTGGCCAATAAAAGGAAGAGGAAAGTGATCTTTCTTTGTGGCTTTATTGAGCTTCCTATAGTCCATACATATTCGCCAGCCCGTGACTTTTCTAGTAATTAAAAGCTCATCATTTTCATTTTTAACCACGGTCACACAACATTTCTTTGGCACGCACTGCACCAGACTAACCCATGAGCTATCGAATATAGGATAAAATACTCCCGCATCCAGCCATTTTATGATTTACTCCATGCCTACTTTCTTCATGATCATGTTGAGTATTCTTTGTGGTTCCATTGAATTGCTATGATTATCTTCTAAGTTGATCTCATGGATACATATGGTAGGGCTGATTCCCTTCAAATCTACCAGGTCCACCTGAGAGCTTTTTTGTACTGTGACAAAACATTTAACAAACTATTCTCCTGTTCGGAGGTTAGACTAACAGAAATTATCATTGCTTAAGTCTCATTGCTACCTAGGTAGGCGCATTTAAAATGTGATGGAAAAGTTTTAAGTTCCAATGTGAGTGCATGTTGTAATGATGATTTTTGGGGCTAACTTCATTAAAATCTAAGGGTTCGAATTTCATACCTGGTTTACCATAAAGGAAACTAGATTGTTCCTCTGATTCGCCTTCATAATCTGCTTTGGTGTCATTGGCAAGGAATTCATTTAGTGTTTTATTCAAATAACTGTTGCCAAGGCATTAGTTATCAAAATCCTTTTCTAAAATTTGTTTGCATGGGCCATGATTTTCGTGTTCATGCATCTTAGACATTAAGTCGTGGCACAAAGTGTTGTATTCATCGATTTTTAAGAATTCATCTTGGCCAAGATTTATCATCTCTTCTTCCTCCATTAAGTCCATGTCTCTGATACATTGGCCAATAAGGTCGTCCAAAGATGACGGGTGCATTTTCATTAGCTTCGTAGTCTAATATTAGGAAATCAACTGGAAATACGAATTTATCCACCTTTACAATGACATCTTCTAGTCTTCCCTTAGGACGGACATAGGACTGGTCAGCTAACTGTAGGATAACTGTGGTTGGGCAGGTGTTACACATTTCTAGTTTTAAAAATATAGACTTTGGCATCAAATTTACGCTTGATCTTAAGTCAACAAGAGCTCGTCCTACAAAGTTATCACTAATTGAGTATGGTATCACAAAACTGCCAAGATCTTTTTACTATGGTGGGAGTTTGCTTACAGCAGAACAATTTTTTGTTGTCTCGACAATATTTTCTACCATCTTATTCTTTGTGACAATGTATTTTAGAAACTTAACATAGGAATACTTCTGCTTTATGGCTTCAAGTAAAGGTACATTGATATACAACTGATCTAGAACATCAACAAATTTCTTGAACTGGATGTCGTCATTGTGTTTCTTCAATCGTTGAGGAAAATGTGGTGGAGGTCTCATGTTGCTTACTGTCGGTGCTGAGGAAGTGTTGGTCTTGGCTACTTTCCCATTATCTGTTTGATGATTTTATGAGCCTTCATCATTTTCCTTCTCTTCAAATAATCCATCTCTCTCAATAATTTTAATTCGATTCTCTGGTTTTGAAATGCCTTCGCTAGAATCTTCTAGCTATTTCCCCCAAACTTGTCATTTGGTTAATATGTGTCCCACTCCTTAGTGTAAGTACACTGCACTGCTCCTTTCCATGATGTTTAGTGATTTCAGTATCACTAAGGAGACTTCTTTATGGGCAAGAATGTAATGCCATGGCGATTTGACCCACTGGTTCTCCAATGCTCTCAATGATGAACTATGGCTTTGCAAAAGAGTAGCTTGACTTTGCAAAAAATTTCCCTTGTTTTTTATTGTTGATAAGTACTCATGCATTAGAGTCTTTGTTGAAGCCATGAAATCTTTTGTCAAGGCCATGAATTCTTGCAATGAAGTTTCCAATGAGTTAGAATTAGAATTGGGATTGGAGGAAGAAGTTGCACCTTTAGTGTTTTGTCAGGGTATCTAGTAATGTTGATTTTGAAAATGTTGATATTTTGAGTTACTCTACTATGGCCTATTATAATTTATTGTCTGATTGTTGTTGTTGGTCCTTTGATTACCCCATGAAAAATTCGGATGTTGTCACCATCCAGGATTATATGTATTCGAATAGGGGTTATTATTACTTCGATTGTAGTTGCCCGAAAAAATTATGGACTCCTAGTTTTTTGGACATTCACTCTCATGATGGTTGTCGTGACAAAATATGCATGCATTACTGGTTGTTTTGACTTCTCTCACCTCATTAGGATGCTGCAAATTTTTCAACATATTAGTTATGGCAGAAAGTTGAGAAGCTACTGAATCCTTACCCTCAATTTCATATGCTGTAGACACTTTTCTACCATTTCCCATTCTTGTAGTCGGGAATTGATAGTCATTATTTGTTATCCCGTCGAGGATATCGAAGGCTTCCTCGTGCTATTTGTCAAGTAAAGTACAATTTACTGAGGCATCCAACATCATTCGATTAGGTGCATTAACTTTATTGTAAAACATCACGACTTTAGTCCAATCATGAAATCCATGGTTCATACACTTGCAAAGTAGACTTTTATACCTATTCCAACACTCGTACATTGATTCATCATCGCCTTGGCAAAAACTTGCAATGTCATTGCATAGCTGTGTGTTCATATTGGGTGGATTGTATCGAAGTAGGAAACTCTTACATAGATCCGCCCAAGATTCCATTGAACCTGAAGGAACTCCACTGAGCCAAGCTCTCGCTCTATTGTGTAGGGAATAAGGGGAAATTTTAAGCTTTAGCACATCTTCATGCACTCCTTGTTATTGGAATAAATCGAATACTTCAAGAAATACACGGATAATTTTCTAGCATCCTCATTAGGAGAGCCACCAAATTGATCGATGGAGTTTAGCATGTTAAACATCACCGATTTAAGCTCAAAATGGGTTGCTTGTATTTTAGGTTCCATGATGCCTGGATTGAGACCGTCAAGAATTGTGTTCAAGTTATTTCATATTTCTCGTGGCCTTATAATTTTTCTCTAAAAATTATTTGCTGCTACGCCAGGATCTGCCTGATCTCCCATATTGTTGTTGTCTTGAAATTGTAGTTGGTTCATATACTCTCTGGTTTGTTGATTACGTCACCTTTGTCTAAACGACTGTTTAATTTCATGGTCGAATGGCTCTAATGATTTACCAATAGATCTCAGTGTCATCCAATGATAAAACCTTCAAAAGAAAATAAATAATAATATTAGAACATCACCATCCCAGATCCATTCCATTTTTCACGTATATCTATCTTAATTCTAACAAATCTAAGAATCGTTATCCAAAAAAATGGCAATCTCTTGAAGCTCTTACAGTGTCAATATGTGTTTTACCTAGACTCCAGGCAATCTCTCGAAGCTCTTACAGTGTCAAGGCAAAATATTTAAACAATGAACAAAACAAACATGAGCAAAATCATAATTCATCATTCATAAAACATAAAATAATTGTGTCGGCAAAACAAAGACTAACACCAAGTAAAGCAGTTCATGGTGTTGTAAAATCATTAACTAATATATCACTGTTTTAATACTACGCCAAGCAAAGTAAAGAAATTAAGAACAAAGGAATAACGACTCCTAAAATCGGGGGCTCTGTCGTGATGTCTCTGATCAATATTGTGCCTGCCTTGGTGGCCAGCCTCTCTCGAGGCCTGACTGTCACTCTGCTATAGCCTGGCCATGGAAGAAACCTAAGATGGCCAGTTAGAAAATGGTGGGAAAGCACTTCAGTTGCTATCTCACTCTTCAGTCAAAGCTCTTATTGCTTCCTAGCCTCCCTTTGGTTGTTGTGGCTGGGTATTTATTGAGAGAAATCTCCTAGGGTTTCATGTGAGTGAATATTCCCTAAATACCCATTGTTTTCTTATCTACGCTAAAAAATGAAAGGTGGCTAGCCGTTTTCAAAATCTTGAGGGCTTGCTTGCACGTGAGGGTAGTCGTACAGCTGGCATGTGACATAGGCAATTCGTCATATTTGCTTCATACTTGCAAGATAAACCTTGTCGTGGCGAGATAAAGCTGCTCCTCACTATCTTTATCGTCTATATTCCACTGGCCCTTGTGAAATACTTTGTCGCGACTGAAATGTTATTTCTTAGTTAATTTCCTGCACATACACAATCCACACAAGCCCTTTCACCTCGGCATCATCAGTCAAAAAAACTTTTACCTAAGAAAAACTTGTCCAGCACATGAAATTATAAACTAAATGCAACAAAATGCAACTAATATGATGCAAACACTTTGTTTAGACGAGCAATAACATAAGTAAAAAGACTAGAAATAAAGTCTTTTTATGGAGTTATCACTCATCAACAATCAAAAATCAAAGTAATTTGTTGCAAAGTCAAGCAGCTCTATTACAAAGCCATAGCTCATCGTTGAGAGCGTTGGAAAATCAAGTGGGGCAAATTGCCATAACATTACATTCATGCCCACAAGGAAGTCTCCATAGCGATACTTAGGATACCACGACTCAAGGAAATGAGCAATGCAATGCATTTACATAGAGGATTGGTACTCAGATTAATCTTGAAGAAATGATTTGGGGAGAGTAACCAAAATCTTTTAGCCAAGGTATCACATATGAAGAATTAGAAAATCAATCTAAGATTGCTAGACACACACAACTAGCTAAGGAGAACGAAAGAAATGAGAGTTCAGTAAATCAGCACATCAATGGTGAAAATATATTTGCCAAGGAAAAAGTTGCTTCACCATATGTAGCTGATGAAGTTCAACCTCCACCACCTTTCCCTTAGTTGTTGAAGAAACATAATGACGAGAATCAATTCAGAAAGTTTGTTGAGGTCCTTGATCTGTTGCATATCAATATTCCGTTACTTGAAGCCATTGAGCAGATGCCTTCCTATGAAAAATTCTGAAAGACATTGTCACAAAGAAGAGAAAGGTCGAAAGAATAGAAATTGTTTCCACGGCAACATAATATTTCTCGACAATGAGTAAACTTCCACCAAAACAAAAAGATCCTAGTAGCTTTGTTATACCATGTTCCATCAGTGATAGATATGTTGGAAGAGCTCTTTGTGACTTGGGGTCAAGCGTAAATCTGATGCCCAAGTCCATTTTTTTGAAACTTGGAATAGGTAATGCTCAACCAACCATTGTGATTCTTGAACTAGCTGATCGATCACATGTTCGTCTCGAAGGCGTAATTGAAGATGTAATTGTTAAAGTGGACAAGTTTGTCTTTCCAACTGATTTCCTCATTTTAAACTGTGAAGCTTATGAAAACGCCCCTATTATCCTTAGACGCCCATATTTAGCTATAGGGTGTATTCTAATAGATTGTGAGAATGGAGAATTCACAATGAGGGTGGCTGATCAAAGCATTACAATCAATGTCTTCAATACTATTAAATACATTGTTGATTCTGAAGAATGTCATCACATTGAAGATGTTGATTCATTGGAGTAAGTTGAAACAAAAATTTCTGGTTAAGGTGAATTTTTATACCTTAACAAGTGCAATAAATTTTTGCCAAGACAAAATCATCCGGAAGGAAGACTGTGAAATTGTTGGACAATAAGATGTTTTACATATGAGGAACACAACATTTGTTGCCACATCAACATTTTCCTGAAAGAAGCAGACAAAAATCTTTGTCTAGGCGAAAGTTTCTCAATAAAGATAGATGAAAGACACACTGAGAGAAAAACACGTCTAGAGTCTAAGAAAAATTCATTGAAAGAAGAACAACCTAGTTTACTTCAAGCTAAACCAGGTATGACATTTGAACCCTTTGATTTCAATGAATTTATTCCCCCAAAACCTTCACTACAACATGCAACCTACCTTATAACTCAAACAGTTGCCATCACATTTGAAATAAGCTTATTTAGGTAGTGATGAAACTTTACCGGTTATAATCTCTACTAATCTAACCCCCGAGCAAGAGGGCAGTTTGTTAATGTTTTGTCACAACACAGAAAGCTCTTGGGTGGACCATGATAGATTTAAAGGTAATCAGCCCGACAATATGCATGCACAAGATCCAATTAGAAGATATCCATAGCAATTCTTCGGAACCACAAAAGATACTTAACCCCATAACTAAAAAGGTGGTGATGAAGGAAATCATAAAGTGGTTGGATGTTGGAGTGATTTATCCAATATCCGATAGTTTATGGGTCAGTCCGGTGCAATGCATGCCAAAAAGGGTGGTGTGGTTGTGGTTAAGAAAGAGAATGATGAGCTTTTGACTACTAGAATAGTCACGGGTGGGTGGATATGTATGGATTACAAGAATTTCAACAAAGCAACAAAGAAATACCACTTTCCCCTCCCTTTCATTGATCAAATCCTTGATAGGTTAGTAGGAAAGGCATTTTACTGTTTACTTGATGGATATTCTGGATACAATCAGATCACCATATCACCGGAAGATCAGGAGAAGACCACTTTCACCTGCTCGTATAATACCTATACCTTTAAAATAATGTCGTTTGGACTCTGTAATGCTCTGAAAACTTTTCAAAGGTGTATGTGTTCGGACCGTTGGCTCACCCCATGGCGCATCGGTAATAAAAATTCGACGGTCTCACCAGCAATCCAAGTACGATAAAGCAAAATCAGGAGGAAATGATGCAAACAATTACATCGGGTTCCTTGAAAAACATCAACGACAGCAGTGGCTAATGGTGGTGTCGATCGGTTCGAATCATAAGCCTCCATGAAACCACGTCTCAGCCTCTACTCAGTTCACCAGATTTAGAGCAATATTTTCTTTTCCCAAAATTGTTTTGAGAAAAAAACTGAAAATATGTGTAAAAACGGCTGATATACCTTACACCATTTTTTTATATCCAAGTTACCCTAACATATTAGGAATTTTATTATTTCAAATTAATTAAATCTTTATTTATTTAATTTAAATTAAATATTCGGGAAAATTAAAACATATGTATATCAAATATACATATATTAACTCTAGATATATTTTAGTAACGTGCAACAAATTGTACATCTTTGCTCATTTCAATCTTAGGGTGTGACCCTGTAGGTTCTTGTAACGTTAGCAGTAATTATTAGAACAATTTTAATATTACATACAATGAGTGAAATCTAGCAATATATCATTGTCACATATGTTACAAGAAAATATAATTCGACATATCATCTTCGTGATTAACTTTTTTTTATGTATTACATATTTTTGTCCTTTATATATAGAATATGCATAAGTCTTGGAATAGTCACATTTATATAACCCATCTATTGTTTCTTGATATCTAGAGTAGACTTTAATTAATTAATAATTTGTAATATCTCACATCAACTTATTCGAGCATGGCCATGCATTTCTAGTCTCACTCAATCAAGTAGCATGTGATATATTTCCTATTATGCAGGAAGGACAAATCCTATCAATCATACACACCCACTACATATATTACGATATATTCAATACCAGTCTTTATAGAGCAACCAATTATGGAGCATGTTTAACTGCATCCAAACATACAACAATATATGTTGGGATAGCATTGATCTCAAGTCTGAGGATCATACATATAATCAATACCATGAGCAATGTTATGACTGTCACATAATAATCCAAGACATATTCTCATGGCGGGTTAATCCAATACATTGTTCTCTAACAATATAATCATGTATCAGTTATGACATCTTTATGTCAATGACAACTCGTTGTCATCAATCAATAACATGTTATTCTTAAGCGTATTATTATTGTACATGCCCATAATAATACTTGACTAGGGATCTTTTAATAATAACTATTATATTATTATATGGACTTTATTATCTTCCAGTTTATGTTAAACACATATATATAACTGAAAATAATAGCGGCAATGCCTTTATTCAAAAAAATCAGTAAAAAATATAGCATTACAATCATCATACACTAACAATCTCTCCACCGGAACAAAGACCAATCACTCACATATCTAATATCGAGTGACACAGTGGGAAGATCATGCCTCTGCTGCGTAAGAGGCTTCATCAAGGGATCAACAATGTTGTCATCCGTGTATACTATGCATATTTCCACATCTCCTTTATCTATATTTTTTCGATTGAGATGAAAGCACCTAAGAATATGTTTGGACCATTGATGATATCTGGGTTCCTTTTCTTTTGTAATGGCTCCATTATTGTCACAAAGAATTTCTTGATCCAAATAATCTTTTTTGTTACTTCACTGGCTGTAATGTATTCAACCTTTGTTGTAGAATTAACTATTATGTCTTGCTCCTAACTTTCTAGCTCACAACACCTCCATTAAAAAAAAACACAAAACTCGATTGCGATCGTGAGTCATCCTTGTCAGTTTGGAAGCTGGCATCAGAATAACCTTTTACACTAAGTTTTTCCTCACCTCTATAGACAAGAAATGTATCCTTACTTCTTCTTAAGTGCTTAAGGATATTTTTAACCACAACCCAGTGATTGTCACCAGGGTTTACCTGATACTAACTCGTCATGCTTAAAGCATACGATATTTCTGGTCGATTATATATTATGGCATACATGATAGAACCAATAGATGAAGCATGTGAAGTCTTATTCATCTGTTCTCTTTCTTGTGGAGTTGAAGGACATATTTTTTTTAAAAGAGAAATTCCATGTCTCATAGGAAAAAATCCTTTCTTGGATTCTTTCATACTGAACCTTTTCAGCACTTTGTCTATATATGTGTTTTGACTCAAACCTAGAAGTCATCTTGATCTATCTTAATAGATCTTAACTCCAAAGATATACGATGCCTCGCGCAAATCTTTCATTAAAAAAACAACTACCTAACCAAGTCTTAACAGACTGTAAAGTAGGTATATTATTTTCTAAGATGAGTATGTCGTCTACATACAAGATTGGGAAAGAAACAATGCTCCCACTAGCCTTCTTATAAACACAAGGCTCATCTTCATTTATCATAAAACTATTTGATTGCATCATTGAAACGAACATTCAAGCTTCGAGAAGCTAGCTTTAGTCCATAAATAGACCTTCGTAGCTTATAAACCTTTATAGCATTTTTTGGAGTGACAAAACCTTTCGGTTGTGTCATATTCATATCCTTTACGAGTTTTCCATTAAGGAAAGTGGTTTTGACATCCATTTACCAGACTTCATAATCATGGAATGCAACTATTTTGAGCAAGATCCGGATGGACTTAATCATAGCTACAGGGTGAATGTTTCGTGATAGTTTACACCATGACCTTGTCGAAAACCTTTAGCGACTAATCTCCCTTTGTATGTTTCTACATTACCATCCATGTCAGTTTTCTTCTTGAAAACCCATTTACATCCTATAGGTTTGACCTCTTCAGGTGGTTCAACCAAAGTCCACACTTGGTTTACTGACATGGGATTCATCTCAGATCTCATGGATTCAAGACATTTCTCAGAGTATGGGTTAGAGTATGGGCTAGACACAGCCTCTTGATAAGTTCTAGGCTCATCTTGATCCATAAGAAGAACATCTCCATATGTGGCAACGATAAATCCAAATCTTTTAGGTCATGGCTTTCTCTTGTGGATCTGCACAGTGGTTGTGTTTCAAAATCTGTTGATTGTTCCTCAATAACTTGTGAAACATGCTTTACTTCAGGTTCATTGATATGTTGTTTTGGAACTTCTCCAAGTTTAATATTTCTACCATTCCCTTTCTTTGAGAGAAATTCTCTTTTGAGAAAAACTCACGTTCGAGCAACAAACACTTTGTTCTTATTAGGGTTTAAGAAATAATATCCCTTAGTTTCGTTAGGATATCCAACAAATATACACTTATGAGATTTAGGTTCGAGCTTTGTAGACATCTTATGTTTTACATAAAATTTACAACCCCAAATCTTCATAAAAGACATACTATGACGCTTCTCAGTCCATATCTCATATGGTGTATTTTGAATCGATTTAGATGGAACACAATTTAGTGTGAAAGTGGATGTTTCAAGTGCATGTCCCCAAAAAGAAGTTAAAATATCATTATGACTTATCATCGATCGAACCATGTCTAATAGTGTTCGATTCCTTCTTTCAGAAACTCCATTCCACTATGGTGTACCAGGTGGTGTAAACTGTGAGACAATCCCACATTTTTAAGTTCTCTACCTCTATGCTTAAGTATTCTCCACCTCAATCTAATCGAAGTGCCTTAATACTATTGTAGTTGATTATATACTACATTTTTAAATTCCTTAAACTTTTCAAGGGCTTCAGATTTATGGCGCATAAGATAAATATACCCATATTGACTAAAGTCATTGGTGATAGTAATGAAGTAATGGAATCCACCTCTGGCTTGTGTATTCATCGATCCACATACATGACTATGTATTAACCCCAATAAATCACTTGCTCACTCACCTTTACTATTAAAAGTAGCTTTAGTCATTTTCCCAACAAGCAAGACTCGCATACATCATTTGTTCGAAATCAAATGAATCTAAGAATCCAACTTTATGGAGTTTTGATATGCGTTTCTCACTTATATGGCCTAAACAATAATGCCAAATATATGTTTGATTCGAGTCATTTGGTTTTGATCTTTTAGTATTTATGTTATAAATGGTTTTTTATTGATCCAAAATATAGAGACCATTAACCAATTGTGTGGAACCATAAAAACATTACTGAGATAAAAAAAAACAACAATTATTCTTAATAATAATCTCAAAACCAATCTTGTCCAAACAAGAGATAGAAATAATGTTCTTAGTCAAACTAGGCATAAAATAACAATTCTCTATATTTAAATCAAGTCCATTAGGCAACGATAAAACATTTGTCTTATAGTTAATGCAACAACTCTTGCTCCATTTCCCACTCGTAGGTCTACGTCTCCTTTAGCTAGATTTAATATCTTTTGCAGTCCCTGTACAAAAGTACAAATATGAGAACCATAATTAGTATCTATTACCCATGAATTAGATGTTGACAAATTAACATCAATAACATAAATACCTGGAACAAATGTTCTGTTTGCTTTTGCCTTATTAACCTCTTTAAGGTAAACATAACAGTTTCTCTTCTAGTGTCCGGTCTTATCACAATGGAAACATTTCCCTTTCGTCTTGGCCTTACCATTTCCCTTAGACTTTGTCGCTACCGTTTTCTTTCCCTTTCATTTATCCTCGTGAACCATCGAAATGGGCTTAAGTCCAACCTTTTTCATGTTACATTCAACGGTTCGTAACATGCCAAGTAACTGTGGCAGAGTCTTGCTAATTTCATTCATGTTGAAATTTAGGACAGATGTTCTAAAGCTATCTGGCAACAATTGCAGGATAACATCGGTAGCTAATTCATCTTTGAGAGGAAATCTTAACTTTTCCAACGTTTGGATGTAGTCCATCATCTTGATGACATGAGCTCTTATTGGAGATCCCTCTACCATTTTCCATTAAAATAGAGCTTTAGAGGTCTCACACCTCTCTTGAGGTGCTTGCCCTTCATATATTTCCTTGATATTTTTAATCATATCATATGTAACCATATCTTCATGTTACTTCTGAAGCTCGAGAGTCATGGTTGCAAGCATTAGACATCCAACGTCTAACATATCATCCATATGTTTCTTAAATTTTTCTTTGTTAGCTCTAGAAGCATTAGTTGTCGGTTCATCAAGAACATGTTCTTGAATGACATATTCCTTCCGTTCCTGTTTGAGAACAATTCTCAAATTATGAAACCAGTCAAGAAAGTTTATGCCATTAAGCTTCTACTTCTCAAGGAGTGATTGCAGTGATAAAGTGTTGTTTGCCATAAAATCTACAACATTGGAAATATTAAAGTATGTAAATTTACAGAAAAATTTATAAACATATTTTATTTATAAATTATTCCCACTATTTTATTCAAAATTAAAAACCCTCTCCTTTTAATTTTGGAAGAATTAAACAAAAAAAATTCTAGTGGGTAAGGATCCATAATTCATCAATTTCCTAAATCAGCTTTGGCTTTTCTTTTAGGATAGTGATAATTTAGGTAAGTAACATTTTACTAGTTACATCTCATGTAACTACTTTTGGTGAACAACTCTTGTTCAAGTCAGCTTATGACTTATCCAAATACTTAAACCTTTAGGTTTCTAATCCTATTAGAATAACCTAGTTAAGTTATTACCAATATCTCAATCGGTGAATATCACTTGCTTATTCTTCACATTTAACCAAGATAAATTTATGTGTCAATGCTTTGGCAAAGTCTACCCAATATAGATCGAAGCCTTAACGAGGGTAAATATTGGATGGTTAAGTTAACTTATATTATAAAGCGGGATTTGTGTAATTATCTCATCATTGTTCATTTTAATATTAGGCCCTTATTAATCTCATCAATATTCATTCTTATTTTATCATTTGATACATTGCATACATAACAGATATAACAATAAATAAGATGCAATGATTATAGCCCAAAAAGAAAAACTAAGGTGGCCCATCCCAAGCTAATGGGAGAACCAAAAACCCTAAAACCTAAGACTACTCTCTAGGTATCTTCTCGCCTTTAGTTTAGTCTGTTCTTCTACTCTTTGTGAATCTTAATAGGATTATAATTTTAAAAAAAAAAACTCGTTTTACATACGAGAGAGTAAGATGAAAAGAGAAATACAGCTGAGATATAGAAAGGCACAGCTCGCAGGTCGTATTTCAAATTCAACTATTGTACATTGAACAAGGGACATAACCATGCAAGTCAAACATCGTGTGAAGCAAACATATCATATATATACACGTTGTTACGCCTTTGTTAAAAATATTAATATGGGCCTATAATCTATACTGCTCAATAAGGGTCAAGGGCAAAGCCCCTAGCGCGCATCGGCCATCGCAGTACGGTCGGTGGGATTTTTTTGAAAAACAACACTTCTATTTCTATAGAAAAACCTCACGATTTGATAACACTTATCAACAGAATCATTTTTTAGGATTTTCAATACCGAAGGTATTTCAGTATCGGAATAACCATTGTTCCACACCCAAATGCAATTTGCTATCGCACACCCATGATCCTTGCAGCAACACAGATTATAAAATAGATTAACATATTAATCATTGTGGTTATCGAATCGAACAATAATATCATACATATTCACCAAAAAATGATAAAACTAGAACATGCATCTCATACATATCGCATCAACCAAGAATTTAACCATGAATTTGGATCGTACAAATGGCCCTGATACCTCTGTTGGGACCGTCGGCTCACCCCATGGCGTAGCGAAAACAAAAGTTTGACGGTCTTACTACCGTTCCTATTACGTTAAACAGAAATCAGGAGGAAATGATGTGAATACTTGTAGTGGTTCATTGAAAAATAGCAAGACGACTAATGGTGGTATTGATCAGTTCGAATCGTAAGCCTCCACGAAACCACGTCTCGACCTTTACACAGTGCACCCTATTGAGAGAAATATTTGTTTTTCCTAAAACTATTTTGAGAAAAATGGTTGAAGATAATACGTAAAAACGGTTGCAAGACCTTACACCAATTTTTTATATCAAAGTTACCCTAACATATTAGGGATTTTATTATTTCAAATTAATTAAATATTTATTTAATTAATTTAAATTAAATATTTGGGATAATTAAAACATATGTATATCAAATATACAATACTAAGGTTCTTGTAATGTTAGCAGTAATTATTACAACAATTATAATATTACATACAATGATTGACATCTACCAATATATCATTGTCACCTAAGTTACAAGAAAATATGATTCAACATATCATCTTTGTGATTAACTCTTTTATGTATTACATCATTTTGTCCTTTATATATATAATAGGCACAAGTCTTGGAATAGTCACACTTGTATAGCCCATCTATTGTTTATTGATATATAGAGTAGACTTTAATTAACAAATAATTTACGATATCTCATATCAACTTATTCGAGTATGGCCATGTATTTATAGTCTCACTCAATCAAGTGACCTGTGATATATTTCCTATTATGTAGGAAGGACAAATCTTATCTTAATCATACACACCCACTACATATATCGAGATATATTCAATAACAATCTTTATAGAGCAACTCATTATGGAACATGTTTAACTGCATGAAAAACATACAATAATATATACTAGGATAACATTGATCTCAAGTCTGAGGATCATACATATAGTCATCACCATGAGCAATGTTATGACTGTCACATAATAATCCAAGACATATGCTCATGGTGGGTCAATCCAATACATTGTTGTCTAATAATATAATCATGTATCAGTTCTGACATCTCTACGTCAATGACAACTCGTTGTCAACAATCAAAAACATGTTAGTGTTAAGCGTACTATTATTGTCCATGCCCATAATAATACTTGACTGGGATCTTTTAATAATAACAATTATGTTGTTATATGGACTTTATTATCTTCAAGTTTATTTTAAACACAATTATATAACTGAAAATAATAGCGGTAATGCTTTTATGCAATAAAATCTGTAAATAAGATGTATCATTACAATCATCATATGATTGGTCTTTGGGAATACACTAATAGTATGATGGCCATTTTCTATGATATAGTGGAAGACTTCATGGAAATATTTATGGATGACTTCTCCGTCTCGGGCGACAACTTTTACTGATTCCTCGGCAACTTATCTAAAGTGCTGAAGCTTTGTGAAGAGTCCAAATTGTGGTAAACTGGAAAAAAATGTCATTTTATAGTGACTGAAGGAATGTGTTGGAACACAAAATTTCTTGCCAAGGTATCGAAGTGGATAAAGCCAAAGTGGATTTAATCGAGAATTTACCTCCACCCACCACTGTAAAGGGCATACGAAGTTTCCTAGGGAATGCAAGATTATACAGACGGTTCATCAAAGATTTTTCAAAACTTTCGAAGACCTTATGTCTGCTACTTCAACAAAATCAATCATTCGTGTTCAACAAGTAATGCCTCAACGCATTCACTGATCTGAAGAAAAAACTTGCTTCGGCACCAATTGTTGTAGCACCTGATTGGGATGGACCTTTGGAGCTGATGTGCAATGCAAGTGACTATACGGTAAGGGCAGTGTTAGGACAAAAAAAGGTAAAATCTTCCATGTCATTTATTATGCTAGTCATACCCTTAATGGTGCACAGCTTAATTATACCACCGCTGAAAAAGAATTGCTTACAGTAGTATTGTTTTTGATAAGTTTAGGCCATATCTTATTGGAACTAAGGTTATCTTACATACTCATCACTCTGCCATTAAATACTTAGTTAATAAAAAAGATGCAAAGCCTAGGCTTAATAGATGGATATTATTACTGCAAGAATTCTTTTAGGGGTAAATGATAGAAAAGATACTAACAACCAAGTAGAAAATCACTTGTCTAGGATAGAAAACAAAATTATTTATCGTGACATGAAGAATATTCAGGAGGATTTTCCTGACAAGAAAATTTTATTTGCAACGGCTATATTGTGGTACGCTGACATAGTTAACTTCCTTGTTAGTGGTGTTATGCCTCGAGATTTATCTAGCCAGGGTAGGAAAAATTCAGACATGATGTACGCCACTATTACTGGGATGAACCATTCCAATTCAAGCAATGTGCCAACAAATAATTCGCAGGTACGTCCCTGAATAAAAACATATGGAGATCTTATTTCATTTCCATTCATCCCCGTACGAATGGTGCTTTGGTGGGATGACATTGTATCGAAGGTCCTTCAATTATGCTTCTAGTGACCCAAATTGTACAAGGATACCCATGAATTCTATAATTCATGTAATCATTGCCAGTGCACTGGGAGCATATCGAATTGAAATGAGATGCCATGGCAAAACATTTTGGAAGTAGAGCTCTTTGATGTATTAGGGATCGATTTTATAGGATATTTCCCCTCGACTTTTAGGGATCTATACATACTTTTGGCGGTAGACTACGTTTCCAATTGGGTTGAAGTCGTGGCCACACCTCGTAATGATTCCAAAACTATGTTGAAATTCTTACACAAGAATATATTCACACGTTTTAGAGTACCACGAGCAATTATCAGCGATGAAGGTACTCACTTCGATAACAAATTCATAGTCAACGAGCTGAAGAGATATGTGGTGCATCACAAGATTGCTACGGCGTATAATCCATAGACAAATGGGCATGCTAAGGCTTTTAATCACGAGATCAAACATATTCTTGAGAAAGTGGTCAACCCTAAACATAAGGATTGGTTACCAAAGCTTGACGAGGCACTATGGTCCTACCGAAAAACATTCAAAATGCCACTTAGATTGTCACCATTCAGGCTAGTATATGGCAAGGCGTGCCATTTTCCTGTGGACTTGGAACACAAAGAATTTTGTGGTCAACCCTAAACATAAGGATTGGTTACCAAAGCTTGACGAGGAACTATGGGCCTACCGAAAAACAATCAAAATGCCAGTCAACCCTAAACATAAGGATTGGTTACCAAAGCTTGACGAGAACTATGGGCCTACGAAAACAATCAAAATGCCACTTAGATTGTCACCATTCAGGCTAGTATATGGCAAGGCATGCCATTTTCCTGTGGACTTGGAACACAAAGAATTTTTGGCCCATCAAGAAACTAAATATGGACATGCAGCTCGCTAAAGAAAGAAGATTGTTGGAGCTGAATGAAATGGATGAATTTTGAGCTCAAGTATATGAGAGTGCCCGCCTTTATAAAGAAAAAAAATGAAAAGATGGCATGATAGAAAATTTTTGCCAAGGTAATTTTTTTCTGGACAACAAGTGTTGCTCTACAATTCAATACTCAAACTATTCCCAGGCAAGCTAAAATCTAGATTGTCAAGACCGTTCACCATACACCATGTCCACAACAATAGAGCAACAGAAATCAAGAACTTAGACGATGGGTCAAACTTTAAGGTGAATGATCAATAACTAAAGGCATACAATGGAGCACCCGTCATGCGATATAAACCGACATTGTCACCTCACGATGTCCAAGAGTTTGCTCTTCTTTCCTGAACAAATTTAGTTGCCTAGGCAACCAAAATTTACAGTATGTACATAATTAAAATATTTATTTTATTTCGTACGAGTTATTTATTTTTATTTTATTCTTTATTTTATTATTTTTGGTATTTAGGGTATATGTGGTAGTGCAGCGATGAAGCTAATGCATGAAAGGGAGAGAAACCCTAATCTAATTAGTTTTGGCGACACATTAAAGAGTGAAATATATCTTCCCTTTATTTTATTCATTCTTTAAGTCCAATCAAATATCTCATAATTAATACCATATCTTTTTTCCCCTTCCATTGTTACCATTTTACCCCTAATAAACCACCCATTACCCATTATTTTTCTTCAAAACCACCTGTTTCCTCTTTCTTATCGCAGTAAACACCATATCCAGATCCAAGAAAAATCCAGGCGCATCTACATTCCCTATTGTGTGTTCAAGATCTGAGCGTTTCCAAAATGCTGAGGCTGAGGCAAAGTACAAATGTTTACAAAAATGACAAGCCTATTTGGAAGAATGATTTGTCTTCCCGGAGGCTAGTGAAGAACCCATTCGGACCGGAGGTAATGGACATATTATG